>NC_089988.1:23323641-23625791 GCF_036417845.1 Apteryx mantelli
TTCATTCTCCTGCTGAGAGGGTGCTGCGTGGGTCAGGGCTGCTCACAGCTCTAGCTCATGCGCAGGATATATCCAAGGGGTCTTTTCAAGAAGAGATCAAGAGAAGGACTTCTTGAAAGGGAAGGAGCTTTCCTTCAGGTATCTGCACTTTCAGTTTCCTAATTGTGGCAGGGAGAATGAAGGAACGAGTCTTCTGTTTTGTCAAGGAACTGGGACTCCTAAACCTTCACTCTCACAGATTAATAGGTCAGTGAGAAACCTCAGGAAGCCGCTTCATCCCCACCTTAGTCTACAGACAGCATCGACATCACCTTTGTGGCCTCATAGGAGTTTATGTGACCTGATCCTTAGGATGTGCATGCACAGAGATGCCCCTAGAAAGTGCCCTGATCCAGGAGGTTTCTGTAGGGCAGAAGTGAGCACCCAGCGGGTGGGATGGGGTCTGTGAGCACTGACCGGGAGAAGATGTTGTGACAGAGAAAGAGCTGCCAGCAGGGACAGCTCCAGGCAGCAGAGATGGGCAGGGAATGAGAGGGAACTGCAGGGCATGAGCCACCTCCCCTGCAGCCAGACCTCCAGCAGAGGAGAGGGGCATCTCTCCTGTTATGGACCCATTTCATGCTGCCTGACAAAGGGGTTGAGAGCGACTGCACTGTGATGTCACCGTCTGAGGGGTGGCATGCCCAGCTGGGTAAGGGGA
Source organism: Apteryx mantelli (assembly GCF_036417845.1). Taxonomy (NCBI): domain Eukaryota; kingdom Metazoa; phylum Chordata; class Aves; order Apterygiformes; family Apterygidae; genus Apteryx; species Apteryx mantelli. The sequence continues at coordinate 23,324,342 of NC_089988.1, forward strand.
AGGCTTTCCAGAATGCCTCTCTCTCTCTCTCTCTCTCTCTCTCCTTGGTTCCCTTGGCAGAAGGATCATGGTGCTGCTCCTTGTTTCCCCTCCTGGCCATGCTGCTCTTGTTCTTGCTCTTGGGCTTTCTGGGGTTGGGTGTTTTCAGCTGCAGTTCAGACACTGATGCTGCACGTTGTGGAACAGAAGGGACTGCATAGGAATGAGGTTGCTACAGGCCCCTTCTAACCTATTGCACTCCAGGAAATGCAGTCTGTGGGGCTGGGAAATGAGCTGACTCTCCCTTAAGGCAAACCCATCTTCAGCCCAAAGAGTCCTTTGACTATTTTCCTAGTGTCCTGCCAGGCTGTGTGCTGCCCTCTAGAAAGGCACTGCTGTCTCATAGCACCTCTGTGATATCTGAGCGCCCCATGAGGAAGGTGCAGAGATGCTGAGAGTAAGGAGCTGGTGGTGGGAGGCTGTGTGTGGGCATCTGCAAAGAGCCCTGTGTGTCCTTGGCTAGAAGGGGAGTGTGGAGAGCTCCCTCAGGTGCCCGGAGAAAGGATGAGAAGTTTGGAGCTGTGCACTTTGAAACTGGAGTTGTGTGCTCTCATCAGGGGCTGGTTTCTTTCTAGGGCAACATATATGAGTGTGATCATCCTCCAGGTCCAATAGTGGCAAGCACAAGGCAGCTGGGAATGAGACTAATACACAGACTAGCTGTCCTCACTCTGCAACAATGTACAGTGAATCCGTTTTTCCCAGGATTCAGTGGAAATGCCAAGGATTTCTACCTTTGAGGAACACTCCCCAGGGGTCACAAGACCATCTCAAAGAAAATAAAAAATCCCTGAAACTCTGTTCCTCAAACCTCATTCTTTAGAATTCAGAGTGAAGATGCTGAAAAGCCCTTCTACACGATGAGTGGCTTTCACCTGACAGAATTTGTGAATGTCAGAGCTGGTCAACCCCTTTCCCCTGTTCCCACTGCTTTACAGCAGGACTGACTCCTGTGGAGCCCATGGGCAGAGGTCCCTGCTCCTCACAGCACACTCAGCCAGGGCAAAGCAGAGCTCAAGCACGGGAGCTGCACAAAGATACTCTCATTAAAGAGAGAGGCAATGTGGGGGCTTGTATGAGAACTGCAACATTCTGGGGTTTCTTTGCTTGAAAAGTCTCTGCTAACTTCTCAATTTCCTTTTTTCTTTGCACAGTCCCCCATGCCTGGAGATAGCAAAATGTCCAACAGCAGCTCCTTCAACGAGTTCCTCCTCCTGGCATTTGCAGACACTCGGGAGCTGCAGCTCTTGCACTTCTCGCTCTTCCTGGGCATCTACCTGGCTGCCCTCCTGGGCAACGGCCTCATCATCACAGCTGTAGCCTGCGACCACCGCCTCCACACCCCCATGTACTTCTTCCTCCTCAACCTCTCTGTTCTGGACCTTGGCACTGTCTCCACCACTGTCCCCAAATCCATGGCCAATTCCCTGTGGGACACCAGGGCCATTTCCTACTCAGGATGTGCTGCCCAGGTCTTTCTGGTTGCCCTCTTGTTAGGAGGAGAATATTGTCTTCTCACAGTCATGGCCTATGACCGCTACATTGCCATCTGCAGACCCCTGCACTATGGGACCATCATGGGCAGCAGGGCTTGTGTCAAAATGGCAGCAGCTGTCTGGGCCAGTGGTTTTCTGTATTCTGTGCTTCACACTGCTAACACATTTTCCATACCACTCTGCCAAGGCAACACAGTGGACCAGTTCTTCTGTGAAATCCCCCAGATCCTCAAGCTCTCCTGCTCAGACGCCTACCTCAGGGAAGTTGGGCTCATTGTGTTTAGTGCCTGTTTAGGCTTTGGGTGTTTCATTTTCATTGTGCTGTCCTATGTGCAGATCTTCACAGTTGTGCTGAGGATCCCCTCTGAGCAGGGACGACACAAAGCCTTTTCCACATGCCTCCCTCACCTGGCTGTGTTCTCTCTGTTTGTCAGCACTGATCTGTTTGCCTACCTGAAGCCCCCCTCACTCTCCTCCCCAGCTCTGGATCTGGTGGTGGCTGTTCTATATGCGGTGGTGCCTCCAACTCTGAACCCCCTCATCTACAGCATGAGGAACAAGGAGCTCAAAGATGCCCTGAGGAAAGTGATTTCATGGACAATTTTCAGCAGTGATAACATTGCCATTGCTCTCCACAAGTGACTCCCCCTGTGTCCCGTAACAGGATTGAGCTCTGTTTGTTCACTTTATTTTTATCATTACTATTATTACTGTTGTTATTATTATTTGTCACCATGTTGCTACAGAAATGCTTGGATTCATTCCACTTTCAGTGAGACTGCTCTGTCTCACCTGGTGCCCATATAAAATTTTGTGCAACACTGGGTCAGGGCTGACTCCATCACAGTATCTCTGTAATAAAGTAGGTTCTACCCAGTGCAGTCCTTGAAGGATGTCTCTTCCTCCAAAGCTGCTGTCCCTCGCACCCTGTCCCCAGCACGTTTCCTTCGGACAACCTGCCCACCCTGCACGCTGGTCCTTACCCCAGAAGTCCCCCCCAGACAAGGCTTCACGCCCAGCTGGAGGACTGGAAGTCCAACTGTGAGCCCTGGGAGGACAAGCCCTCTGCTGGGTCCTCTGCAGGGCTGTCAGGGAGCATGCAGAGGAGGTCCTGGGGTCATCTACTGGGCCTGTAGATCCTCCTCCCCCATGGGGGCCCTCAAGCAGGGTGCCTCAGTGCAAAGATGCAGCTGAGCTTGTTGCTGCATGAAAAGAAAGGAGAAACTGCCCCAGGAAACTCCTCACACACCCAGCCTCTCACACCAGCTATTTCCAGCACTGCCCATTCCCCATGGTCCCAGTGAGGGGTGATCTCTTAATGTGACCAGGTCCATCTGCCTGCTGGGCTCAGCACGTGTGTGGAGGCAATGTCCAGCCCTGCCTGGCCTCTCTGTGGGCTCAGACCTCAGCAGAACCCAGAGCATGGACTTCTGCTACCCCAGGGGACAGGATCAGGGCTGGGCAGGGTCTGGGGACTGCTGGGAGGCTGCCAGGCAGGAGGGCCACGGGCAATGGGGCAGCAAGGGCTGTTATGGGGACCATGCTGGGGGTATGTTTCCCCACCCCAGAATGCACCCTGTCCTGTGCGATTCCTGCACAGTGGGGTTGTGGGGACATGTGCAGGACAGCGGGGCTGGGCCAGTGGAGGCCTGAGTGCTGATGGGAGCCACGACACTCCAGAAGCTCCCGACAGTCATGGAGGGGACTCACTGCTGCTAGCAGGGTCGGGGGTTTCCCAGGGGCTACAGCCACTGGCACCGCCTGCCAGGACTCCCAGACCCAGCACAGATGGTTGGTGCTCAGCACTGCACTGTGCCCCCCGTCCTGTGTCACCGTCCTCTCTCAGGAGCACTGCTGTGTGCACCACTGCCTGCCCAGGTGTGGAGAAGCTGCTGGAGGTCTACTCTTCTCACGCCTACTGATCCCAGCTCTGCCCTGGTGGCGACCCACAGGTTCTGCCCTGGGTCATGTTATGTCTCCATACACTCTCCTCTGAGACCGTGTAGGGACCCACAGCATGTGGCTACGCTTAGAGCTGGCCACCTTGGCCTGCCTATGTGGTCCCAGGAGATCGCAGTAAAGCTGTGCTTGGAGATGAGGCTGTGATTGTCCGCAGTCAAAGTTGGTGGGATGGTCTGGCTGGGGACCAAGGGGAGGAAAGGACAAGAGACAACAAGGAGAAGATGCAGTAAGGGAAATTTCAAATGAGCTGAAGGAAAAATAAAGAAATAACAATGGCAGTTGAGTAGCACTGGGGCAGGGGACAGGAAATCTTTAGGAACTCTCCTGGAGAAAGTACCTACCAACCTGATCTAACTGTCAAGTTAGCCCAGCTCAGAGCAGATCATGGTCCTAGATATCTAAAGCAGTCCCTCCCAACCCAAATCCTCTAGGACGAAGGGGCTGGAAGGCAGAGTGAGGGGCAGGGGACACTGTTGTGGGGTTGAGGCCTTGCTGGCATTTGGACTGCCTGGTCAAGCCTGTCCTCAGAGTGACACAGTGAGTGAGTTCATCCTCAGAAGGAGTCTCTGCTCCATGGGCAACAGGAGTCAAAACAGTGCTGGGATACTACAGAAAAGTTCTCAGGAACACACCAGGCATTCAGGCCCTTCGACTGCTGAGGTGTCCCCAGACCGGTGCTTTGCATCCTGGGTCTTAAGGGCTGAGAAATCTTTAGAGCCAGAGCAGATCGAAGTCATCCATCCTGGACTCACAGGTTGCAGGGCATCAGCAGGGCTGTCCTGGCTGCAGGTAGGGAATCACTGCCCAGGGCACGAGCAGATCCCCCTCTGCCCTCCCCTCTCTCTTCACGCCCTGGAACAGAGATCATGTTTCCTGTGTTGGCCCTCCCTGCCGGGCTGTATTCACAGGTGGAAGGGATGCAGGCTTCACTGGGGAAATGCAGGAGAGCCCAGTGTCATCTAGAGAAGCAGGGTCCCACCACACCTGCTGGGTGGCCAGGGCTGCAGGCTGCAGACCCCACTCTGTTCCCCACACACCTCCTGCCTGGGGCTGGAGGGTGCCCAGCAACAAGGCAGGCATGCCTGGGGCTCTTGTGCCATTGGGGTGGTGGCCTTTGGAGCAGCCTCTGTCTGTAAGGAACTCAGGAGCTTCTCTGCCTCCATGTTAGTGGCAAAGTTCTTGTCCCAGCTTCTTCTCTCTGGAGAGCTGAGGATTTCATTCTCGGGAGAAGGGGAAGAAGGAAACCCTTTGTCCATGGGATCACCCCATCAACCCTCTACTGTCTTCTCCTTCTCTGTCACCCCTGAAGTCCTTTGGCAGGAGCATTTTTTGGTTTCTGACCCTATATTTGACCCTGCTTTGAGCAGCACGTTGCACTACAGGCCTCCTGTGGTCCCTTCAACCTGAATTATCCTGAACATCTATGATCTCAGGCCCCATTTCAAGCACAGAGCAAATGTCTCTGGGACAGGAGTCCTTTGTGCTTTATGTGAGCATCTAAAAGAAGGCAGGTGAATACCACCTCCTCCTCCCTGTTGACTGTAAGGGCAGCCTGGGAGGCACTGCCTCAGGCATATCTACATTACAGTGGAAATTCTTGGCATCCACCTTTAACCACCTGAAAGGCCATTGCCTGGATCCCCTCAGCGGTGAGGTGAAAACGACAGGCTTTTCTGCAGTGTGATTTCTGTACCTCTGTAGTTTGTGCCTCTAAGCAGATGGTGCCATCCTCCCCTTGGTTTCTTGCCTGAAGCTCAGGCTGGATGGGCATGTGAATGTGTAGATTGTCTGTCACAGTAGTGACTGTGAGATGGTGGAGAAGTAAGAGGAATAACAGAGTTACTGCCCTGGACTGCAGCAGAGAGGATTTCATCTTCTTTGGGGTGGAGTTAGGCAAGGCAAAGCACAGCTGGAGCTGGGCTGGAGCTGGATCTAGGAAGGGATGGAGAGGGTAACCTGAAGGGCTTCTGTAAGGACATTGGCAGCACAAGGCAGCCCTCCATGGCTGTGCTTGGAGATGAGGCTGTGATTGTCCTGAGTCAAAGTTGGTGGGATGGTCTGGCTGGAGGCCTAAGGGTGGAAAGGACAAGGGACAACAAGGAGAAGATGCAGTAAGGGAAATTTCAAATGAGTTGAAGGATAAATAAAGAAATAACCATGGTACTTGAGTAGCACTGGGGCAGGGGACAAGAAATCTTTGAAAACTCTCCTGGAGAAAGCACCTACCAACCTGATCTAACTGTCAAGTTAGCCCAGCTTAGAGGAGATCATGGTCCTGGAGATCTCCAGTGGTCCCTCCCAACCGAAATCCTCTAGGAGGAAGGGGCTGGACAACCTTTTTCCCTTGGTAGACTGGAAAGGGAAGTCTGGAGAACTGGATTAGCCAAAGATGTCTGCATTGACAGGGAGTGGCCTGGGGTGAGATCAGACTCCTCCTTGTTGTCCCCCAAAATGAAGTCACTTCGTTGACCATGGAGGGAATGAAAAGGAAGCGTAGTGAGATTTTTTAGGGACTCCTTTAAAAGACCGTGGCAACACAACTATGTTGAGATTTGTGCAAATTCGGCCATCCAAAAGTAGAGGCCTTGGTGGCAGATGCACCAGCCATAGGGAAAGGGAAAAAGACCTCCGTTCTTTTAGAGGCTTTCAGCCTGGGCAGTGCCCTCAGTCGTCTACAACATAGGCTGTCCTAAGCTGTCCCAAACCTGCACCTCTTTCCCTGCAGCGTGTACACACCCAAGCTGCTTCCGCACCTTGCTCTCACTGCACGATCTCCCCACCTTTACTGAAATCCTTCCGTCCTTGTTGGTGGCTCCTTGAAACACAAAGCCCGGGACTGATCAGAGTTCCTCTGGGTGTCCAGTTGCACCACAGCACTACCCTACAAGTGACGTTCCTTTTACCTGAAGTGCAGTCTGAACCTCTCAAGATGCAGTCTGTGGCTCTTTCCCCTTCTCATGCTTTTTCCCACTACCAAGAAAAGTTCCCTCATCTCTGAAACCACCCTGTCACAAGCAGTCACAGGTGACTATTGTATGGGCTTTAGCCTCCACTTCAGCAGGCTAAAGAAGCCCAGGTCCCTCAACCTCTCCATTCTGGCCATGTGCTTCAGGCCCCCAAACCGGTCTGGGCAGACCTCCTCTGCACCCTCTCCAGTTGTTCCCCATTCCTACAACACTGGGCGTACCACACTGGGACACGCTGTTGCAGACATTGCCGCGCCAGCGCTGAGTCAAGGGGGATAAGAACTGCCCTGGCCTGGGTGGCCAGGCTCTTGTTAACACAGCCCTGTATGCAGCTGGCCTCATTTGTGGTGAGCACGCACCATGCACTCATATGGCATTCCCGTGAGGTCCAGGGCCTTCTCCTTCTCCTTGGGGTCCCTCCTCTGCCTGTCAGGTCTCTGCCTGTCCTGATGCATGGGCTGTTCTGCCCCACTGATGAGCCTTTCAAACAGGACAGGATGTGAGGTATACCCCTGCATACCCCACCTTTACCTGGCTTCCTGGTAAAACACGACCCATTCATGAAAACACTCTGAGCTCAATCATCCAACCAGTTTTTTGCCCACCTGGATGTCTACTGGACATCCACTACTCTCCTCTCCTCCACAAGTACAGCTCCATGACACACACCTCATCAATGTGAGGCTGAATGGCCTGCAGCTCCCCAGGTTGTCGTTGTGGCTGCTTTTGAAGATGGGCACAACATATTCCTTCTGCTGTTCATTGGGACCTCCCCTGATCTCCACAACCTTTCAAAGATGACAGCGAGCAGCCTTGCTGTCATAGCAGCCAGCCCTCTCAATGTCCATGGATGCCAGCCATCTAATCCCATAGACTTGTAGGGGTTGAGTTCTTGCAAGTCATTCCTCACTCAAGACTTAGGCACTGCAGGTTGCTTTTCTCCTCGGGAGTCCTGACTCTAGGCACAACAGCTCAGAAGACCTTGTTGGTGAAGACTGAAGCCAGGAAGGACTTGAGTTCCTCACACATATCTACATCTGCTTTTACTAGAACCTCTGCCCCATTCAGCCGTGAACCCACATTTTCTTGTTTATTCTTTTACTGTCACCGAAGCAGCAGCAGCTCTTCTTCCTGCACTTCACATCCCCACAAGTGTCTCTATCGCAGAGGAGCTTTGGCTTCCTTAACACCATCCCTACTTTGCTGGACAATATTTCTAAATTCCTCCTTTGCAGCATTTCCCTTCTTCCCCTTTCTGTATGCTGCCTTATTGCCCTGGAGCTCACGTGGGAGCTCCCTGTTTAGCCAAGCTGGGGTCCAGAGATGTCTACTCTGAGAGTGACTGCCCTGCAATGCCACTGCCTGCGAGGCGGCATGCCTAGCTGGTAAGGTGAAGGCTTTCCTGAGTTCCTGTCTGTCTCTCTCTTCTTGCCTCCCTTGGCAGCAGGATCATGGTGCTGCTCCTTCTTTCCCCACCTGTCCATATTGCTCCTCATCTTGTTCTTGTGCTCTCTGGTTTTGGGGGGGGAGGGCGGGGGGGGGGGTGTTCAGCTGCAGTTCAGACATTGATGCTGCAAGTTGTGCAGCAGAGGGGTTTGCATGGGAATGAGGTTGCCCCAGCCCCCTTCTGACTTGTGGAGCTCCAGAAAATGCAGTCCGTGGGGCTGGGAAATGAGCTGACTCTCCCTTAAGGAGAATCCATCTCCAGTCCTAACAGTCCTTTGACCGTTTCCATATAGTGTCCTGGCAGCCTGCGTTCTGCCCTCTAGAAAGGCAGTGCTGTCTCATAGCACCTCTGTGATATCTGAGCGCCCCATGAGGAAGGTGCAGAGATGGTGAGAGTATGGAGATGGTGGTGGGAGGCTGTATGTGGGCATCTGAAAAGAGCCCTGTGTGTGCTTGGCTAGAAGGGGAGTGTGGAGAGCTCCCTCAGGTGCCTGGAGAAAGGGTGAGAAGTTAGGAGCTGTGCACTTTGAAACTGGAGTTGTGTGCTCTCAGCAGGGGCTGGTTTCTATCTAGGGCAAGATATGAGTGTGATCATCCTCCAGCTCCAAGAGAGAACTGCAACATTTGGGGGTTTCTTTGCTTGAAAAGTCTCTGCTAACTTCTCAATGTCTTTTCTTCTTTGCACAGTCCCTGATGCCTGGACATAGCAAAATGTCCAACAGCAGCTCCTTCAATGAGTTCCTCCTCCTGGCATTTGCGGACACACGGGAGCTGCAGCTCTTGCACTTCTCGCTCTTCCTGGACATCTACCTGGCTGCCCTCCTGGGCAACGGCCTCCTCATCACAGCCGTAGCCTGTGACCACCGCCTCCACACCCCCATGTACTTCTTCCTCCTCAACCTCTCTGTTCTGGACCTTGGCTCCATCTCCACCATTGTCCCCAAATCCATGGCCAATTTTCTGAGGGACACCAGGGCCATTTCGTACTCGGGATGTGCTGCTCAAATCTTCCTGCTTTTCTTCTTGTTGGGAGGAGAGTATTGTCTTCTCACAGTCATGGCCTATGACCGCTATGTTGCCATCTGCAGACCCCTGCACTATGGGACCCTCATGGGCACCAGAGCCTGTGTCAAAATGGCAGCAGCTGCCTGGGCCAGTAGTTTTCTCAATGCGGTGCTACACACTGTGAACACATTTTGCATACCACTTTGCCAAGGCAACACAGTGGACCAGTTCTTCTGTGAAGTTCCCCAGATCCTCAAACTCTCCTGCTCAGACTCCTACCTCAGTGAAGTTGGGCTCATTGTGTTTAGTGCCTGTTTAGGCTTTGGGTGTTTCATTTTCATTGTGCTGTCCTATGTGCAGATCTTTACTGCCGTGCTGAGGATCCCCTCTCAGCAGGGCCGGCACAAAGCCTTTTCCACATGCCTCCCTCACCTGGCCGTGGTCTCCCTGTTTGTCAGCACTATCATCTTTGCCTATATGAAGCCCCCCTCCTTCTCCTCCCCAGCTCTGGATCTGGTGGTGACTGTTCTGTATGCAGTGGTGCCTCCAACTCTGAACCCCCTCATCTACAGCATGAGGAACAAGGAGCTGAAAGATGCCCTGAGGAAAGTGATTTCATGGACATTTTTCAGCACTGGTAACATTGCCATTGCTCTCCACAAATGACTCCCCTATATCCCATACCAGGACTGAGCTTTGTTTGTTCACTTTATTTTTATTATGACTATTATATACTGTTGTTATTATTTGTCAGCATGTTGCTACAGAAATGCTTGGATTCATTCCTCCTTTCCTGAGACTGCTCTGTCTCACCTGGTGCCCATATAAAGTTGTGTCCAACAGTGGGTCAGAGCTGACTCCCTCACAGTATCTCTGTAATAAAGTAGGTTCTACCCAGTGCGGTGCCTGAAACCTGGGCTCTTCCTCCAAAGCTGCTGTCCCTCATGCCCTGTCCCCACCACATTTATTTAATACAATCCTGTCCTCCCTGCGTGCTGGTCCTTACACCAAAAGTCACCCCCAGACAAGGCTCCATGCCCAGCTGGAGGACCGGATATCCAGCTGTGATCCCTGGGAGGACATGCCCTCTGCTGGGTCTTCTGCAGGGCTGTCAGGGAGCATGCAGAGGAGGTCCTGGGGCCATCTCCCGTGCCAGTAGACCATCCTCCTCCCATGGGGGCCTCAGGCAGGGTGCCTCAATGCAAGGATCCAGCACAGCTTGTTGCTGCATGAATGGAGAGGAGAAATTGCCCCAGGAAACTCCTCACACACCCAGGCTCTCGTACCAGTTATTTCCAGCACTGGCCATTCCCCGTGGTCCTCGTGAGGGGTGATCTTTGAATGTGACCAGCTCCATCTACCTACTGGCCTCAGCAGGTGTATAGAGGGAATGTCTAGCCCTGCCTGGCCTCTCCCTTTGGGCTCAGACCTCATCAGACCCTGGAGCATGGCCTTCTGATAACCTCAGGGGGTACAGGGACACGGCTGGGCAGGGGGTGGGGGATTCTGGCAGGCAGGAGGGCCGAGGGGGATGGGGCACCAAGGGCTGTCATGGGGACCATGGTGGGGGGATGTTTCCTCACCCCAGAACATGCCCTGTCCTGTGTGATGCCTACACAGTGGTGCCGTGCGGCCAGATGCAGGGCAGCAGGGCTGGGCCAGTGGAGGGATGAGGAGCTGATGGGAGCCACGACACTTCAGAAGCTCCCAACTTTCATGGAGGGGAATCACTGCTGCTAGCAGGATCAGGCATTTCTCAAGGGCTACAGGCACCAGCACCACCTGCCAGGACTCCCAGACCCAGCACAGACGGTCAGTGCCCAGCACTGTAGCTTGCACTGTCCCCCTTCCTGTGTCACTGTCTTCTCTCAGGAGCACAGCTGGGTGCATCACTGCCTGCCCAGGTGTGGAGAGGAGCTGTTGGAGGTCTTCTTTTCTCATGTCAGTTGCCCCAGCTCTGGCCTGTCATCGGCCCACAAGCTCTGCCATGGGTCATGTTATGTCTCCATCTGTTCTCATCTGAGACCATGGAGGGAACTGTAGCACATAGCTCTGCTTGGAGATGGCCACCACAGCCCGCCTGCATGGTCCCAGGAGATCCCAGCAAGGCTGTGCTTGGAGGGGAGACTGTGATTCTCCTCAGTCAAAGTAGATGGCATGGTCTGGGTGGGGGCCAAGGGGAGGAAAGGACAAGAGACAACAAGGAGAAGATGCAGTAAGGGAAATTTCAAATGAGTTGAAGGAAAAAATAAAGAAATAACCATGGTAGCTGAGTAGCACTGGGGCAGGAGGCAGGAAATCTTAAAAAAAACTCTCCTGGAGAAAGCACCTACCAACCTGATCTAACTGTCAAGTTAGCCCAGCTCAGAGCAGATCATGCTCCTGGAGATCTCTGGTGGTCTCTTCCAACCCAAATCCTCTAGGAGGAAGGGGCTGGAAGGCAGAGTGAGGGGCAGAGGACACTGTTGTGGGGTTGAGGCCTTGCTGGCACTTGTACTGCCTGGTCAAGCCTGTCCTCAGAGTGACACAGTGAGCGAGTTCATCCTCAAAAGGAGTCTCTGCTCCATGGGCAACAGGAGTCAAACCAGTGCTCTGAGACTACAGAGAAGTTCTCAGGAACATGCCAGGCATTCAGCCCCTTTGACTGCTGAGGTGTCCCCAGACCGGTGCTTTGCATGCTGGGTCTTAAGGGCTGAGAAATCTTTAGAGCCAGAGCAGATCAGAGTCACCCATCCTGGGCCCACAGGTTACAGGGCATCAGCAGGGCTGTACTGGCTGCACGGAGGGAATCACTGCCCAGGGCGTGAGCAGATCCCCCTCTGCCCTCCCCTCTCTCTTCACACCCCGGAACAGAGACTGTGTTTCCCGTGTTGGCCCTCCCTGCCGGGCTGTATTCCCAGGTGGAGGGGACACAGGCTTCCCACTGGGGAAATGCAGGAGAGCCCAGTCTCATCTCATCTAGAGAAGCAGTGTCCCACCAGACCTGCTGGGTGGCCAGGGTTACAGGTTGCAGACCCCACTCTGTTCCCCGCACACCTCCTGCCTGGGGCTGCAGGGTGCCCAGCAACAAGGCAGGCATGCCTGGGGGTGTGGTGCCATTGGGGTGGTGGCCTTTGGAGCAGCCTCTGTCTGTAAGGAACTCAGGAGATTCTCTGCCTCCATGTTAGTGGCAAAGTTTGTTTCCCATCTTCTTCTCTCCTGAGAGCTGAGGATTTTATTCTCGGGAGAAGGGGAAAAAGGAAAGCCTTTTGTCCATGGGAATTATACCACCCCGTCAACCCTCTACTGCTTTGTCCTGCTGTATCATCCCAGAAGTTCTTTGGCAGGAGCATTTTTTGGTTTGGTACCCCCATGTGCTTCTTCCTCCTCAACCTTTCCCTCCTTGACCTTGGCACCATCTCCACCACTGTCCCCAAATCCATGGCCAATTCCCTGTGGGACACCAGGGCCATTTCCTACTCAGGATCTGCTGCCCAGGTCTTTTTCTTGGTCTTCTTTATGTTGGCAGAGTATTGTCTTCTCACTGTCATGGCCTATGACCGCTACATTGCCATCTGCAAACCCCTGCAGTACGGGAAACTCATGGGCAGCAGAGCCTGTGTCAAAATGGCAGCAGCTGCTTGGGGCAGTGTTTTTCTCAATGCTCTCCTGCACACTGCTCAAACATTTTCAATACCACTCTGCCAAGGCAACACAGTGGACCAGTTCTTCTGTGAAATCCCACAGATCCTCAAGCTCTCCTGCTCAGACTCTTACCTCAGAGAAGCTGGGCTTCTTGTGGTTAGTGCCTCTTTAACTTTGGGTGTTTCATTTTCCTTGTGCTGTCCTGCGTGCAGATCTTTACTGTTGTTCTCAGGATCCCCTCTGAGCAGGGCTGGTGCAAAGCCTTTTCCACGTGCCTCCCTCACCTGGCCGTGATCTCCCTGTTCATCAGCACCACATTTTCTGCCTACCTGAAGCCCCCCTCCCTCTCCTCCCCAGCTCTGGATCTGGTGCTGGCTGTTCTGTACACAGTGGTACCTCCAGCAGTGAACCCCCTCATCTACAGCATGAGGAACAAGGAGGTCAAGGACTCATTGAAGAAACTGTTTCAGCTCTTACTATTTCAGCAGCAATGAGCTTCCCATCTCTCCTCACAAGTGATTTCCAGTTTATCTCAGGCAACTCTTGTGCTTTCAGAGTTCTGTCTGTGATAGCCATGTTTGTGCACGAATGTTTGAATTCATCCCACCTCTCCAGAGGCACGAACCCTGTCTGTCTGACCCAGAGTCCTTCTGTAAATCTGCTGATCACTGTGTCAGAGCTGGCCTCCCAAGTAGCACCACTGTAATAAAAGGGGATTTCATCAGTACACTGCCTGAAGACTGGGCTCTTCTTCCCAAGCAGGAGCCAAGAATGCACTCAGGGAATTGCCCTGTTGCTGTGCCTGGGTTTTCCATGGGCTAAGCAGGATGTGCTCATAGCGTGATGTGTGAGGGAATGAGGGCTGGATTCAGCTGTCACTGGTGGGTGCCCAGTGGCCCTGGAGGGGGTGAGCGGTAGCTGCCAGGGACTGACCCACATATTAGAGGGCTGGTGACACATTCCTATCCTTCTGGAAGGGAGTACAGAGCTACCAGAAGAGGACAGGGGATCTCCAGGGGCAGCGTGTGCCTGGGACAGGCAGTGAGTGGAGACTCCCAAAACCAAGTGGAGTCACCCAAATGTAAAGGGTCAAACTGAGGAATGCACCAAATCAGGGCTTTGCAATCTCAGGAGAGGCAGTGGGCTGGGTCTAATGATACCTCTGACCCCCCATCCTGAGCAATGTGAAATGCCCTGCGATCGCTCCAGGCATCCTCCACATACAGAGACCCTGGGGAGGGGGGTGTCAGGTGCAATGATGCTGGGCCAGCTGGGTCTGCCCGGACCAGCACAGCCAGGGTGGAGTCACCCCAGGGCCCCACAGCCCGCTCACCCTGCAGAGCAGCACTGCCAGCCTGGGGTCCTGTGGGGAGCACAGGGGAGGGCTGCAGGAATGGCCAGCAAGGCCAGCACAGACACAGTGACCTGGGGAAAGGCTCTCTGGGGAGCAGGGACATCCCTGCAGAAAAGCAAAGGTGCAATTGTTTGCTTCTGTGGGGGGGAATAAATGAAAACCTGTTTCTGTGTGTGTCAGCTCAGGGCAGGCTGCTGTGTCAATGGAGCTGCCTGAGGAGCCTCAAGGCCAGGACTCTTGTGCTGTCCTGGGGAGAGGGGCTGCCCAGAGGGGCTGCAGGCAGCTACGGTTAAGGATCTCCTGGTGATGAGAGAAGTGGAGACATGGAGTGAGTGGCCTCCATTTCCTTGTGCCATTGCTGGGCCCCAGCCCGGGGACTGATGGGGAGGCTGACAGTCCTCTCTCCCCCCCAGGGAGAGACCTGGACCAATAGTATTCAGCTGGACAAAATAGGCTCCTTCCATTTCTGGGGAAGCCAACCAGAAAAAGCAACCACCTTAAACAGCAATATATACACGCACTGGCTTTCCCGCTCTTGGGAAAAGCAACTTCATTTACCTCAGGGCAAATACCAGACTACTCCAAAACAACATATTTCTACACGGTCAAAACACCACTTACCTTGTGGGACAGTCATGCAAAATTTTAAACAGATGAACCAAAAATAGTTAAAAGCAAGCACACTCAGTTTTTACCAGGGTCTCCTCAGTAATTTCACCAAGGTCCACAGAACAATTTTAACAAGGCCCATTCTGGTTCTGTCTGCCAGTCAGGTGCTGTATAGCGCTTTTATAGGTGCTGCAGCCTCACGCAGCAGTCTCTTCCTGACAGATCAGGAGAAAAGCAGGAAATATAGGATTTCCTGAAGAAATATGAAAGACATTGAACATCTGGGACTTTGGCAAGGTCTGGGCAAATTTCATTTATCAGCCCACCACTGTGGAGTCCTACAGAGTAACAAAACAGAGGGCTGGACCACATGCTATTGCAGGAACCAAACTTCTATGGGATTGTACATTCAAAACACCTCTGCAAAGGGGGTTTTCACCTAATCCAGGCCACAGTGACATTTACCTGCCACAGATGTTATACAGCATTTTCAATTTATAAGGATTCTCCAGCTGCAGGTTTGGGGATTTTTCACCACCACTTCTGGGTTTGAAACCCATCATCCAACCTTACTACTGAGTCATGATTTGGACTTCATTTCACCCCACATGTGCTAAACCAGAATGACTTCAGTTCAGAGTGGGCTGAACTGCTTTTCCAAAGGACCACCACTATGGTAAATGGCCAATCAGAAAAGCAAACCCCCTGGGAGGTGCCATCCGCATGATCCTGGAACATGCAACACATGGGTCAGATGGATGAAGCTGCACACTGTTTGGTTAAACATATCAAAGCTTTGCCAATCTTTGGTCAGCAGGGGCAGTATTCCAGCCCAGTTCCTCAGCCTGAGGGGAAGGAGCAAGCTCTGGGGAGATTGCTGTCATCCACTGAACCCAACGATGAGTTGTGCAAGAGCATCTTCCAAGAGCAACCTCACTTGAAAGCCTACAAAGTATAGAAGCAACCCACAACCATGGTTGATAGGTAAAACTTTCAGCAGAAGGGCCACTACCTTTTAAGATACATTATAAAACACAGCAAAAGAAACAGTTAATCTGTCTAAAATAGCAAGATACATTCACATGTCTTCTGACTTCCTTCCTTTGCTAAAACCACAGGAACACTGCTCACTACAGCCTGGACACAGAGAGAAAGTGTTTATCTTGCACCATGGGCTATTTTCTTTCCTCTTTCACTCTGTGCGAATGGCTCTTTTCTGTCTCACAACATCGTCCTCTCATTCACAGCGTGAAGCCAGCCGCCACTTCCCAAACGCAGCGCGAGAGTCTGTCCTGACACTTTTTTGCATTTGTAAACTTCTGTTTTGAACAACAGCTCAGCACAAAACTTAACTTGTATAACCTAGGCTCTCGGCTTGGCCCCTTTTCAAACCTGCTCGGCATTCCCAGAGCCATACAGAGAGATCCACACAGCCTCCAAACTAATTGATTTTTAATGAGAGGAAGTTGTTTTTCCACTGGAAGAATGTTGTGCTAGAGAAATATTTTGAAACTTCTCTAACCTTTCCTGCCAGACTTTCTGCAGAGCACAAGCAAGGAAGTCGCCATCTGTGCGCTCGACTGATGAACGCAGCAGAGCTTTGCTTTGCTTGTGACCCCAGCTAGACCTAGAGTTTAAATAATTAGAACTTTCAAAACAAAAAAGTTTCAAGTTTTATTTGGTTTCAGCCCTGACAGTGGTTCAGATAAGCAGAATATGAATCCCTGCAACTTAGTGCTCTTGCTGATCCATGTTGAAAAAAAGACTAAGCCCTACTAAGCCTTCCACCCCACTCCAGGTTAACTTGGTTATTTTAGTTTCCAGCAAAAGGAACAAACATAATATCCAGGCAACTCCACAGCTACAGGAAACCCTGGGGAATATCATCTTAGCAAACTGAGGTGTTCAGGACAGTTACCTACAGGACAGTAGCAGCTTCATCTCATTGTGGTTGGAATTCAGAGTCCAGAAATTAACAGCTTTCTAGGAATACATAACTTCATGTCGGCTGCTAACCCACATGCACAAAAAGATTTGCTGCCTGCAAGATTTGCAGTGCCGATCACCAGAGATGACAGAATCACAGAACCATTCAGGCTAGAAGGGACCTTGGGAGGACGCTAGTCCAACCTCCTGCTCGCTTAGGGAGCCACACTGAATTCACACCAAGTTCCTCAGGCCTTTGTCCAGCTGCATCCTGAAAGCCTCCAAGAAGAGTCCACAATCCCTCTGGACCCCACTTCAAATGCTTCAGGATCCTCATCAATTTTTCTCCCTTCTATAAAATTTTAACAGCACTTGTGTCAGCTTTTAACTCTTTCCTCTCATTCTCCTGCCATGAATTCCTTTAAAAACCTGGTTCATTATCAGTGACAAACTTCACTTGGGAAGCTGCTATGAGTTCCCCCAGAAACCTTCCCTTCTCTGCGCTGAACAAGCCCTGTTCCCTCAGCCTCTCCTCACAGGGCAAGTGCTCCAGTCCCCAACCACCTTGGGGACCTGCCACTGAGCTCACTCCATGTGATCAACAGTGTTCTTCTACAGGCAGCCCCACCTGGACACAGTCTCTGGATGGTCTCTAATGAGTGGTGAGTAGAGGGAGATAATCACTTCCCTGAATCTCCTGGCTGTGCTCCTGTTCATGCCACCCAGGACACTGTGGCCTCCTTTGTTGCTAGGGCACACTGCTGGCTGATGTTCAGCTCCCTGCCCACAAAGACTCCCCAGACCATATTATTGCAGGGTGTTGGTCTACCCCAGGTGCAGGAGCTGCATTTGTCCTTGTTGAATTTCACAAAATTCCTGACAGATTGTTCCTCCTGCGTGTTGAGGTCCCTCTGAATGGCAGCCCTCAAACATGTGACTCTTCCTCCTGATGAGGTGTCATCTACAAACATGATGAGAGTTGCATCCTCCAGGTCACTGATGAACCTGTCAGACAAGACAGGTCTGAGTATAGACCCCTGCATACTCCACCTTTACCTGGCTTCCTGGTAAAGCATGACCCATTCAAAAAACCCTCGGAGCTCAATCATCCAACCCGGGTGTCCACCCATCATATTGTAATGCCTTATTGTATTCAAGAATATTCATGGAGACAGTGTCCAACACCTTCCTAAAATCATCGTAAAAAAACATCCAGTACTTTCTGCTCCTCCACAATCACAGGTCTTTTGTCACAGAAAGCAATCAGGTTGTGGAGGAATGTTTTACCTTGGGTAAATCCATGCTGACTGTTACCAGACACATTCTTCCTGTGCCCAGAAATGTGATGTGAGAGCATTTGCTGCATGACACACTCCTCACCAAAGTGAGGCTGAAGGGCCTGCAGCTCCCCGGGTT
This sequence comes from Apteryx mantelli, assembly GCF_036417845.1. Taxonomy (NCBI): domain Eukaryota; kingdom Metazoa; phylum Chordata; class Aves; order Apterygiformes; family Apterygidae; genus Apteryx; species Apteryx mantelli. The sequence goes on from NC_089988.1 coordinate 23,342,185, forward strand.
GTCCTTGTGGCCTTTCTTGAAGATGGGCACAACACAATCCTTTTTTCTGGTCTTTGGGACCTCCCTTGATCTACACAACCTTTCAAAAGTTGATAGAGACTGGCCTTGTTATGACGTTGGCCAGCCCTCTCTGTGTCCTTGTATGCAGCCTGAATGTAGATGAATGTTACAGCTCACGTGCACCAATTCCCACCTGCTTTCCTTTGAGAACTAGCTGCAAGCAGACACAGAAGGTTTTGTCTTAAGAGCACACAAACAAAAATAAAATTTGGAACAGTTGAATAAAAGATACAAGACACTCCTCAACTGTATGTCAAGTCCAAGCTGCCTCCAGTGAGGTCCACTGCCCACAAGGCATAACCTTCCTTGAAATGTTTTCCACAGATAGATAGGAAAGGATAGAGAGAAACACAGCAAAGGAGCTGGCTAAAGAGACAAGGAGACTGCTGAAAGATGAGGCAAGCTTCAGACTCCCAGCAGCTCAGAGCAGCAACTGGAGAGTTCACAGCTACCTGAAAGGATAAAGATTAAGGGGAAAAGGAAAACTGGGAAACTATGGAAAGTGCATGTGCCCAGAGAGTCTGATGCAAAGATGCCTTTAGAAATGACCAATTTAATCAGGACATGTGGAAATATGTGAGAGAGCACTGAGATGACATCCATAGCCTCATAGACAGAGCAGTGGAAACACAAGGTCAAGGGCACATCCATATTTCTTCTCCCGCCATTAATACCCTTCCTGAAGATTTCCACTCTTTCATCATGTTCATTGAAGTAGACTAAAATAATCACCAATGGGCCCTCTCTCAGCACTGAAGGAAGACTGATTCCACCATTACAACTTGTCTTATGAGAGGGTGGTTATGTGCAAGAAGTGGAAATGTCTGACTCTGAAAGCCCCGATTCCCATCTCTTAGCTAGGCAGGACACACAGAACAGGGCAAGAAGGGAGCTCATTGATAGCAAGGAGGAGGCTGATCTCACCCCAGGCCAAACCCCATCAGTGCAGATGTCTCTGTCAAATCCAGGTCTCTGGATTTCCCTTTCTCGTCCAAAGAGGGAACTAAGTTGCCTCGACAGAGCTGTTTTGAGATACGTTTCCTAAGGACAAGCTAAGGTCCCGCAGGAGCCACCGCCAAAATTTCCAGCACCACATGGCAACACAGCTACCCCAGGGCATCTCAGGCAGCCAGAGCCTCTCTCTGTGGTCAAATGAATCAAGCCCAAAAGAGTAGATCCTAGTCATAAGTTGAGATATGCTCCAAAAATAACTCAATGCAACAATTGACAAGAAATCCTCTTTTCCAAAATTTCACACAGTTTTTAACATTACCATATATTTTTTTCTTTCTTCTTAATTGGCAGCACAATGCTCATGCACTACAGGAATGAGCCTGTCTATGCGAGTGAAAAAATATATATACATACACACACACATTATTCATCAAAATACATTTGCTACCAGCTCTCTTAATGGAGAAACTTTGTTCGGAGGAATGACTTTATTTAAATCAACATGTTTCAGCTCTCTTCTTCTGCCTCTCTGTCCTTCCTTCTTCCTTGGCCTCTTCCCTCTTTACAGAGCTCTCCAGGGAACAGCGCACTGAATCACAGCACTCAGGGTGGACGACACCTCTGGATGTCACCTATTCCCAGTCCCCCTGGTCAATGCAGAGGGAACTAGATGAGGTTGCCCAGGGGCTCCCCCCACTTATGCATTGGCCACAAGGGTGCTGAGAGTGCGCTCCATCCACTGTGCAGGCCATTCATAAAGGTGTTAAACAGTCCTGCCCCACATGTTGATCACTGAGGGATGCCACTAGTAACCGGCTGCCACTTGGAACTTGTACCACTGATAACAGCGTTTCAGCCTGATGGTCCATCCAATCTTCCACCTGCCTTATGGTCCATTGATCCAGGGCAGAGCTCAACAATTTGCCTATAAGGAGACTGTGGGGGACTGTGTCCAAGGCTTTGCTAAAGTGAAGGTTCACAAGATCCCCTGCTTTCCCCTTGTGCATGCAGGTATTCATCTGATGGTAGAAGGCAATCAGGTTGGTCAGGCATGGTTTCCATTTCCCCTTGGTCTACCCATGCTGCCTCTTCCAGGCCTTCTCCTTCCTATGCTTGGAGATGGTTTCCAGGAGGATTTGCTCCATCACCTTCCCAGGCACTGAGATGAAGAGGACCAGCCTGTCGTTGCCCATACCCTCCCTCTTGCCCTTCTGCAAAATGGGTGTGATGTCTGCCTTTTCCCAGTCATCAGGAACCTCCCTGATTGCCCTGACGTTTCATAGACAATTGGGAGCAGCATTGCAGTGACTCCAGCCCCCTCTCCCTGCACCCTGGGGTGCTTCCCGTCTGGTCCCATGCACTTGTGTGTGCCCACTCGGCAAAAGGCCTCCCCAGATGCATTGTCCTCCCCCATGGGTGAGGCTTTGCTAACACAGATGCTGCCAAAGGACTCGGGGCCAGGGAGGCCTGGCAGTAGACAAGACCAGGAAAAGACAAGGTAGAAGAGGCAATGAGCTCCTCAGCCTTTCCCCTCTCTTTGTCACTACTTCCCCTGCCCCACTGAGCAGGGAGAACACATTTTCCCTGTCTGCCTGCCTTGTGCTGCCAACGTCCTTACAGAAGCCCTTCAGGTTACCCTCCCCATCCCTTCCTAGATCCAGATCTGGCTCCAGCTGAGCTTTCACTTGCCTAACTCCTTCCCAAACAAGATGAAATCCTCTCTGCTGCAGTCCAGGGTGGTGACTCTCTTATTCCTCTTACCTCTCCACCATCTCACAGGCACTGCAGTGACAGACAATCTACACATTCACATCCCCATCCAGCCTGAGCTTCAGGCAAGAAACCAAGGGGAGGATGGCACCATCTACTTAGAGACACAAACTACAGAGGTGCAGAAATCACACTGCAGAAAAGCCTGCATTTCTCCCCTCACCACTGAGGGGTTCCAGGCAATGGCCTTTCAGGTGGTTAAAAGTGAATGCCAGGAATTTCAGGAGTAATGTAGATATGCCTGAGGCAGTGCCTCCCAGGCTGCCCTTACAGTCAACAGGGAGGAGGAGGTGTTCACCTGCCTTCTTTTAGATGGTCACATAAAGCACAAAGGACTCCTGTCCCAGAGACATTTGCTCTGTGCTTGAAACGGGGCCTGAGATCATAGGCGTTCAGGATAATTCAGGTTGAAGGGACCACAGGAGGCCTGTAGTGCAATGTGCTGCTCAAAGCAGGGTCAGGTAGAGGGTCAGAAACCAAAAAATGCCTCTGCCAAAGGACTTCTGGGGATGATAGAGAAGGAGAAGTCAGTAGAGGGTTGATGGGGTGGTACAAGTCCCATGGACAAAAGCATTTCCTTCTTCCCCTTTTCCCGAGAATGAAATCCTCAGCTCTCCAGAGAGAAGAAGCTGGGAAACAAACTTTGCCACTGACATGGAGGTGGAGAAGCTCTTGAGTCCTTTACAGACTGTGGCTGGTCCAGAGACCACCACCCCAATGGCACCAGACCCCCAGGCATGCCTGCCTTGCTGCTGGGCACCCTCCAGCCCCAGGCAGGAGGTCTGCGGGGAAGAGAGTGGGGTCTGCAGTCTGCAGCCCTGGCCACCCAGCAGGTGTGGTGGGACCCTGCTCCTCTAGATGAGACTGGGCTCTGCTGCATTTCCCCAGTGTGGAGCCTGCGTCCACTCCAGCTGGGAATACAGCCCGGCAGTGAGGGCCAACACGGGAAACATGATCTCTGTTCCAGGTTGTGAAGAGAGAGGGGAGGGCAGAGGGGGATCTGCTCATGCCCTGGACAGTGATTCCCTCCCTGCAGCCAATACAGCCCTGCTGACGCCCTGTAACCTGTGAGTCCAGGAGATGGGACTCTGATCTGCTCTGGCTCTAAAGATTTCTCAGCCCTTCAGACCTTGGATGCAAAGCACCGGTCTGGGGACACCTCAGCAGTTGAAGGGGCTGAATGCCTGGTGTGTTCCTGAGAACTTCTCTGTAGTCTCCCAGCACTGCTTTGACTCCTGTTGCCCATGGAGCAGAGACTCCTTCTGAGGATGAACTCACTCACTGTGTCACTCTGAGGACAGGCTTGACCAGGCAGTCCAAATGCCAGCAAGGCCTCAACCCCACAACAATGTCCCCTGCCCCTCACTCTGCCTTCCAGCCCCTTCGTCCTAGAGGATTTGGGTTGGGAGGGACTGCTTTAGATATCTAGGACCATGATCTGCTCTGAGCTGGGCTAATTTGACAGTTAGATCAGGTTGGTATGTGCTTTCTCCAGGAGAGTTTTTAAAGATTTCCTGTCCCCTGCCCCAGTGCTACTCAACTGCCATTGTTATTTCTTTATTTTTCCTTCAGCTCATTTGAAATTTCCCTTACTGCATCTTCTCCTTGTTGTCTCTTGTCCTTTCCTCCCCTTGGTCCCCAGCCAGACCATCCCACCAACTTTGACTGCGGACAATCACAGCCTCATCTCCAAGCACAGCTTTACTGCGATCTCCTGGGACCACATAGGCAGGCCAAGGTGGCCAGCTCTAAGCGTAGCCACATGCTGTGGGTCCCTACACGGTCTCAGAGGAGAGTGTATGGAGACATAACATGACCCAGGGCAGAACCTGTGGGTCGCCACCAGGGCAGAGCTGGGATCAGTAGGCGTGAGAAGAGTAGACCTCCAGCAGCTTCTCCACACCTGGGCAGGCAGTGGTGCACACAGCAGTGCTCCTGAGAGAGGACGGTGACACAGGACGGGGGGCACAGTGCAGTGCTGAGCACCAACCATCTGTGCTGGGTCTGGGAGTCCTGGCAGGCGGTGCCAGTGGCTGTAGCCCCTGGGAAACCCCCGACCCTGCTAGCAGCAGTGAGTCCCCTCCATGACTGTCGGGAGCTTCTGGAGTGTCGTGGCTCCCATCAGCACTCAGGCCTCCACTGGCCCAGCCCCGCTGTCCTGCACATGTCCCCACAACCCCACTGTGCAGGAATCGCACAGGACAGGGTGCATTCTGGGGTGGGGAAACATACCCCCAGCATGGTCCCCATAACAGCCCTTGCTGCCCCATTGCCCGTGGCCCTCCTGCCTGGCAGCCTCCCAGCAGTCCCCAGACCCTGCCCAGCCCTGATCCTGTCCCCTGGGGTAGCAGAAGTCCATGCTCTGGGTTCTGCTGAGGTCTGAGCCCACAGAGAGGCCAGGCAGGGCTGGACATTGCCTCCACACACGTGCTGAGCCCAGCAGGCAGATGGACCTGGTCACATTAAGAGATCACCCCTCACTGGGACCATGGGGAATGGGCAGTGCTGGAAATAGCTGGTGTGAGAGGCTGGGTGTGTGAGGAGTTTCCTGGGGCAGTTTCTCCTTTCTGTTCATGCAGCAACAAGCTCAGCTGCATCTTTGCACTGAGGCACCCTGCTTGAGGGCCCCCATGGGGGAGGATGGTCTACAGGCCCAGGAGATGACCCCAGGACCTCCTCTGCATGCTCCCTGACAGCCCTGCAGAGGACCCAGCAGAGGGCTTGTCCTCCCAGGGCTCACAGTTGGACTTCCAGTCCTCCAGCTGGGCATGAAGCCTTGTCTGGGGGGGACTTCTGGGGTAAGGACCAGCGTGCAGGGTGGGCAAGGTTGTCCGAAGGAAACGTGCTGGGGACAGGGTGCGAGGGACAGCAGCTTTGGAGGAAGAGTCATCCTTCAAGGACTGCACTGCGTAGAACCTACTTTATTACAGAGATACTGTGATGGAGTCAGCTCTGACCCAATGTTGCACAAAATTTTATATGGGCACCAGGTGAGGCAGAGCAGTCTCAGTGAAGGTGGAATGAATCAAACCATTTCTGCAGCAACATGGTAACAAATAATAATAACAACAGTAATACTAGTAATAAAAATAAAGTGAACAAAGAAAGCTCAGTCCTGGTACGAGACACAGCGGGAGTCATTTGCGGAGAGCAATGGCAATGTCACCACTGCTGAAAAATGTCCAGGAAATCACCTTCCTCAGCGCATCTTTGAGCTCCTTGTTCCTCATGCTGTAGATGAGAGGGTTCAGAGTTGGAGGCACCACCGCATATAGAACAGCTACCACCAGATCCAGAGCTGGGGAGGAGAGGGAGGGGGGCTTCAGGTAGGCAAACAGATCAGTGCTGACAAACAGGGAGAACACAGCCAGGTGAGGGAGGCATGTGGAAAAGGCTTTGTGTCGTCCCTGCTCAGAGGGGATCCTCAGCACAGCAGTGAAGATCTGCATGTACGACAGAACAATGAATATGAAACACACAAAGCCTAAACAGGCACCAATCACAATAAGCCCAACTTCCCTGAGGTAGGAGTCTGAGCAGGAGAGCTTGAGGATCTGGGGGATTTCACAGAAGAACTGGTCCACTGTGTTGCCTTGGCAGAGTGGTATGGAAAATGTGTTAGCAGTGTGAAGCACAGAATACAGAAAACCACTGGCCCAGACAGCTGCTGCCATTCTGACACAAGCTCTGCTGCCCATGAGGGTCCCGTAGTGCAGGGGTCTGCAGATGGCAACATAGCGGTCATAGGCCATGACTGTGAGAAGACAATATTCTCCTCCTAACAAGAGGGCAACCAGAAAGACTTGAGCAGCACATCCTGAGTAGGAAATGGCCCTGGTGTCCCACAGGGAATTGGCCATGGATTTGGGGACAGTGGTGGAGACAGTGCCAAGGTCGAGGAGGGAGAGGTTGAGGAGGAAGAAGTACATGGGGGTGTGGAGGCGGTGGTCGCAGGCTACAGCTGTGATGATGAGGCCGTTGCCCAGGAGGGCAGCCAGGTAGATGCCCAGGAAGAGTGAGAAGTGCAAGAGCTGCAGCTCCCGCGTGTCCGCAAATGCCAGGAGGAGGAACTCGTTGAGGGAGCTGATGTTGGACATTTGCTTCCTCAGGGCTTAGTGGGCTGTGCAAAGGAGAAAAGACATTGAGAAATTAGGAGAGACTTTTCAAGCCAAGAAATCCCCAGATGTTGCAGGTCTCATACAACCCCCCACATTGCCTCTCTCTTTAATGAGAGGATCTTTGTGCAGCTCCCGTGCTGGAGCTCTCCTTTGTCCTGCCTGAGTGTGCTGTGAGGAGCAGGGACGTCTGTCCATGGGCTCCACAGGAGTCACTCCTGCTGTCAAGCAGTGGGCACAGGGGAACAGGGGTGACCAGTTCTGACAGTCACAATTTCTGTCAGGTGAAATCCACTCATCATGTAGAAGGGCTTTTCAGTGTCTTCCCTCTGAATTCTAAAGAATGAGGTTTGAGGAACAGAATTTCAGGGATTATATAGGAATTTTATTTTAATTTAGTTGTTGTTGTCACCCCTGGGGAGTGTTCCTCAAAGGTAGAAATCCTTGGGATTTCTACTATGAGTCCTGAGAGGAAAGCACCCACTGTCCCTTCTTGCAGAGGGAGGACAGCTAGTCTGTCTGTTAGTCTCATTCCCACCTGTCTTGTGCTCGCAACCTCTTGGAGCTGGAGGATGATCACACTCATATGTTGCTCTAAAAAGAAACCAGCCCCTAATGAGAGCACACGAGCCCAGTTTCAAAGTGCACAGCTCCAAACTTCTCACCCTTTCTCCAGGCACCTGAGGGAGCTCTCCACACTCCCCTTCAAGCCAAGGACACACAGAGCTCTTTTCAGATGCCCATATGCAACCTCCCACCACCAGCTCCATACTCTCAGCATCTCTGCACCTTCCTCATGGGTCTCTCAGATATCACAGAGGTGCTATGAGACAGCTGTGCCTTTCTGGAGGGCAGCACACAGGCTGCCAGTAGACTGTAAGGAAACGGTCAAAGGACTCTTAGGACTGAAGATGGGCTTTCCCTAAGGCAGAGTCAGCTCATTTCCCAGCCCCACAGACTGCATTTCCTGGAGGTCCACAAGTCAGAAGGGGGCTGGGGCAACCTCATTCCCATGCAGACCCCTCTGCTGCACAACTTGTAGCATCCATGTCTGAACTGCAGCTGAAACTTCCCACCCCAGAGAGCCCAAGAGCAAGACCAGGAGCAGCATGGACAGGAGGGGAAACAAGGAGCAGCACCATGATCCAGGTGCCAGGGGAGGCAAGGAGAGAGAGACAGACAGGAACTCAGGAAAGCCTTCACCTTACCAGCTAGGCATGCCACCGGGCAGGCAGTGACATTGCAGGGCAGTCACTCTCAGTCCCTTTCTCAGGCACCTCTCCTCTGCCAGAGGGCTGGCTGCAGAGAAGGCAGCTCATGCCCTGGACCCCATGGCTGTCAGGGCAGAGGCTCTGCTGCGTGGGAGAGGAGACACAGGGAGCTTGCTCAGAGGAAGGTGTCTGCATCAGAGGGACTGACCATGACTTGCCCAAATCCATCCTCCCATGACAATTCTGTTGGCACTTCCCTCTCACTCCCTGCCCATCTGTGCTGCCTGGGGCTGTCCTTGCTGCCTGGAGCTTTCTCTCTCCCAACATCTTTTCCCTGTCTGTACTCACAGACCCTGTCCCACCCTCTGTGTGCACAGTTCTGCCCTACAGAAACCTCCCAGATCAGGGCACTGTCTAGGGGCATCTCTGTTCTCACAGGTCCTAAGGAGCAGGTCACATTATCCCTGATAAGTCCATAAAGGTGCTGCTGGTGCTGCTTTAGGTGGGGTTGGAAGGGTTTGCTGAGCTTTCTCACAGACCTACTGATCTCTGAGAGGGAAGGTCAGTGAGTCCCAGTTCCTTGCCAAACCACAAAACTCTTTCCTTTTTCCTTCGTGCCAACATTAGGAAACTGAAAGCCCTGGAGGGAAAGCTCCTTCCCTTTCAAGTAGCCTTTTTTGCACCTTCATCTGTGGTGCAGGGACACTGCTCTGAATCACAGCCCTGTGCAGACCTGTGTGCATATCCCAGCTTCACAGCCCTGCAGCCGTCCTTGGGAGAAAGTAGCAGCACGCCCTGTCCCTGTGATGATGTGGTGGGGAATGCCTGCTCTGAAGCATCTCCCCCTCCTCTGCAAAGGAGAGCAATCCTTAAAAAAAACAGTCATGGGATGGTATGGGTTTAGAAGATCCTTCCAGGAAACTCAGTAGCATTGCCCTGCAGCCAGAGACTTACTGTGTCAAGGGCTGTGAAGATTTCTCCAACAAGGAGCTCTCCTCTGGCCTCCCACTCCACACTGCCTTGCACTTCTCTCTGCCTTCTCTCCTCTCATGTCAGCAGCAGCAGGCAGTGCCCGGAGCCCTGCTGCTCTTTGCAGAGGAGCTGCTCCTGCACACAGCTGTGTCTGGGCAGTGCTGCCCACTTGCCATGAGCTTCCTCCATCCGCAGAGCCTGGCCTCACTCAGGTACAGAGGCCCAGCTGAGATCATGAATTTCTCTGTCCCTTGTGCTCCCTCCTCCTGGGAAATGTTCACTGCAGCAAACTAAAATAATCACTGATGGTCCCTCTCTAAACAATACAGAGAGACCAGTCACAACAGTGTCCCTTGTTTCATCAGAGGATGGTTGCATCGGAGGATGGTTATCTACGAGAGGTGGAAACATTGCACCCTGGAAATGCATATTCCCATGTCTTAACTAGGCAGGACACCTAGAAGCGGACAAGAAGGGAGGTCATTCACCCATGATTCAGGTGCTGACTCAGATGAGTCAGTCTGGGCATCACACGCCCGTTTAAAAGCCCCTGGGCTGGAGTAGAATTCAGACTCCCTCCTGTGAACTCCACAAAAAACCACACAGGAGTTTGGATTCCCCTTGGAAAAAAATGAAGTGTGCACAACAGAGGTGTCTGCATGGGAGCTCCTTCTCTACGTTCCCATTATAATCACTGGAGATGGAGGGTGGGAGTCATTTGCTCAACACACAAACACCTGGTGACATTGGAAGAGAAAGAGGTGGACCAAGGCATGTGCCAGAGTCTTCTTGCTCTGATGGAGCAGCTATGATGCCCCCGTCCTTCTAGAGCATGAGTTGGGGGCCAGGTGGAGAATTCCCTTGGCCATCTCAAATGACACTAGATGCCTCCTACTACTAGAGCTCCACTCACTATAAAGCTGAGACATAGGAAGATCCCAATGTTACAAACAGCTAATGCAATTCAGTGCAGACACTTGATTTAATGACATAGAAATAGGCCTGCAGGGCCATGTCGGATACCTGTGGTGTCCAGCACATCCACATGTCTCTAGTAGTTCCAACATGGGACCTACAGGAAGCCATGCATTTTTGGAGTGGTTGCTGGGCAAGTGCCCCATGGCACCTTGGGTTCCCTACCTGTGCCCAAACAAATGAATCCCACCACTGCCTTTAGGCACAGTCTGCACTGTCTACATCCAAGCATGCTGCACAAATGGGAGGCACATCACACCAAGGGCTCCACTCTAGTCTCCGCACTTTCAAATCCTTCTAGCTCTGCTCCTCCTGAACCCCTTCTCACCCCCCCAGGATGATATGAACAGGGATGGAGCTAATGATGTCCTCAAGGTGGCTGGATCACAGAACCAGGGTCTTTTTCAGTGGCACCTTGTCCTTCCTGGACATTGGTTCAAGTCTGTCACAGGCCCAAAGGTGCTGCAAAGTCAGCTCAGGCAGCAACCCCCTCTCCTGCCATTCCTGCACAGCCCAGCTCTGTTTCTCCATGGCTTTGGGCACTGCAGGCTTTGCTCTCTTAGTGGGAACCTCCTTTCACCATTACATTGCCACCTGCTATCTATGCCAGCATGTCACCACTTGCAGTCAAAGCCTTTGCATACATGAGGTCCCTGCTAAAATGTTTCCCTGTGACAGATCTTCAGTCAGCACCATACCTGATGCTCTGCCGCCCAAATGTATGCAAACATATGCAGCCTGGGGTGCAGCCAGGAGCAGATGGAGATGCACAAGCTGTGAGAGGAGTGCCACATGGTTGGAATAACTGAGATGTGGTGGGATCACTCGCATGACTGGAGTCCTTCAAAGGCAGGGTGCAAGTTCTTCAGGAGAGACTACCAGGGAAGATGAGGAGGGGGATGCCCTGTGTGTGAAGGGGTAGCTTGGATGTATGGAGCTCTTCCATGGGATGGACAAAGGGAGGCAGCTCTGAAGGGCAGAGTAGCTCAGGAAAGCCAACAGGTCATTAAGCACCTTTCAAGCACAAGAATGCTCCATAACATACAGTTTGTAAAATTAGTAGCCATCTCTGGAGCCCAGCTTGGCTAAACAGTGAGCTCCCACGTGAGGTCCCGGGCAATAAGGCAGCCTACAGAAAGGCAAAGAAGGCAGAGGCTGCAAGGAGGAATTTAGAAATATTGTCTAGCAAAGTAGGGATGGTGTTAAGGAAGCCATAGGTCCCCTGGGATAGAGACACTTGCAGGGGATGTGAAGGACAGGAAGAAGAGCTGCTACTGCTTCAGTAACAGTAACAGAATACAACAGGAAATGCGGCGGCACTGCTGAGTGGGGAAGGGATTCTTGCAAAAGCGGATATAGATAGGACTGGGGAAGTCAAGTCCTCCCTGGCTTCAGTCTTCACCAACAAGGTCTCCTGAGCTGTTGTGCCTAGAGTCAGGACTGCTGAGGAGAAAAGCAACCTGCAGTGCCCAAGTCTCTAGAACTCAACCCCTACAAGTCTATGGGATTGGATGGCTGGCATGAGAGCTGGCTGCTGTGACAGTAGGGCTGCTTGCTGTCATCTTTGAAAGGTTGTGGAGATCAGGGGAGGTCCCAATGAAGAGCGGAAGGAATATTTTGTGTCCATCTTCAAAAACGGCCACAAGGACAGCCTGGGGAGCTGCAGACCATTCAGCCTCACGTTGGTGAGGAGTGTGTCATGGAGCCAATCCTCTCAGATCACAGTTCTGGGCACATGAGGGAGAAGAAGGTGTCTGGGAACAGTCAGCATGGAGTTACTGAAGGCAAATCATTCCTGACCAACCCGATTGATTGCCTTCTGTGATAAAAGACCAGTACTGGTGGAGGAGAGGAGAGTAGTGGATGTTGAGGAGGCATCCAGAAGGGCAAAAAACTGCTTGGATGATCGAGATCAGAGGGTTTTCATGAACGGGTCATGCTTTACCGGGAAGCCAGGTAAAGGTGGGGTATGCAGGGATCTATACTCCACATCCTGTCTTGTTTGAAAGGCTCATCGGTGACCTGCAGAATGGAAATCCCCTCACGGTTGTAGATGACACCTGATTGGGTGGAACAGTCATAAGCTCAAGGGCTGCCATTCAGAGGGACCTCAGCAGGCAGTAAGAATGGGCTGTGAGGAACTTTGTGAAGGTCAACAAGGACAAATGCCAGGTCCTGCGCCTGGGATAGAGCAACATCCTGCAGCAATAGGGGCTGGGGAGTGCCCAGCTGGCAGCAACTCTGCAGAAAAAGGACTTGGGAGTGTTTGTGGGCAGGGACCTGAATATCAGCCAGCAGCATTCCCTGGCAGCAAAGGAGGCCGCAGTGTCCTGGGATGCATAGCCAGTAAATCAAAGGAGGCGATTATCCCCCTCTACTCAGCATTGTTAGAACCCCTCTAGATACTGCATCCATTTGGGGCTCCCTGTAGAAGAACGCTGTTTGTCACTTGGAGTGAGCTCAGTGGCAGGCCCCCAAGGTGGTTGGGGGCTGGAGCACTTGCCCTGTGAGGACAGGCTGAGGGAACAGGGCTTTTTCAGTGCAGAAGAGGGAAGGTTTTGGGGAGGACTCATAGCAGCTTCCCAACTCAAGGTTGCCACTGATAATGAACCAGGTTTTTACAGGAATTCATGGCAGGAGAATGAGAGGCAAAGGTTATAATCTGAAACAAGTGCAGTCAAAACTGTATATGAGGAAGAAATATCAGTGAGGATCCCGCAGCATTTGAAGTGGGGTCCAGAGGGGTTATGGACTCTCTCTGTTCTTGGAGACTTGCAGGACGCAGCTGGACAAAGCCCTGAGGAACTTGCTGTGAATTCAGTGTTGATCCTGATGTGAGCAGGCAGTTTGGCTAGAGTCCTCCCAACGTCCCTTCCAGCCTGAATGGTTCTGTGATTTTGTCATCTCTGGTGATCGGCACTGCAATTCTTGCAGGGAGAAAATCCTTTTCTGCACATGGGTTAGCACCTAACATGGCCTCCCCAGAGCCAGCCCCTCCTAGTGGTGTGAGGTTGCATCTGGGGCCTGAAAGGTTTTACATTCAAGGTTTCATTATGAGTGACTGCTTGTCCAGAATGGGCCCTGCTCACAACCTACAACTCCTGTACAATACAACATGATACCAAATGAGCATGATACAAACAAAATGGTTCGAGGGTGATGGCACTCTAATGTGCCTAAGGACTTTAGCAAATGCAAAAGTATCCTTACCCAGCCAGGGCTGTGCCCTTCATAGGGGTCAGCAAACAGCCGTGCTCCGGGATCTGCCAGGCTCTGGTAGATAAGAGAGGTCATGCAAGGCTGGCCTTTTCCCCTCCCTCAGGATAGAGAGACCTGCAGGAGAATGGAGCTGGCCATGGACAACCCCACAGCTGGGGTGAGCAGCCAGCACAGGAAAAGGGTGATGTGAGGGGCTGGTCTGGGACAATGGCCCTGGGGCAGCTTCCCCAGTGTGTCCATGCAACACAGGGAACCACCTGGGCTCTTCTCTCCTGCACCCACTATGTCCTGGTGCCTTTCCCAGGAGACCTGCATTTGCCCTGCAAGCACATGGCTGTGTGCTCCCACACTGCCATTCACACACAGTAGCTGCCTGCTGGCATTTTTCCTCTCCCGGGCCCTTTCCAGACCACCCCAGACCCTCCTCAGCTCTCCCCACCTCCCCTGCCCTCTCCCCAGCCCACCCAGCAGAGCAACCCAGGCTGGCGGTGGCCCCCAGCAGTGCCTGTTACAGGGGGCTGCAGAGGTCTGGGCACTCACCCCACAGCCCCAGACCCTCTGAAGGGCACAGCAGGTCCTGGGGGGCAGAGAGCGCTGTCAGCCTCCCCATCAGCTCTCGGGCTGGGGGCCAGCAATGGCACAAGGAAATGGAGGCCACTCACTCCATGTCTCCACTGCTCTCATCACCAGGAGATCCTTAACCCTGGCTGCCTGCAGCCCCTCTGGGCAGCCCCTCTCCCCAGCACAGCACAAGAGTCCTGGCCCTGGGGCTCCTCAGACAGCTCCAGTGACAGAGCAGCCTGCCCTGAGCTGACACACATAAAAACAGGTTTTATTTATTCCCCCCCACAGAAGCAATCAATTGTGCCTTTGCTTTTCTCAAGGGATGTCCCTGCTCCCCAAAGGGCCTTTCCCCAGGTCCGTGTGTCCGTGCTGGCCTGCCTGGCCATTCCTGCAGCCCTCCCCTGTACTCCCTGCAGGGATTCGGACTGGCAGTGCTGCTCTGCAGGGCAAGTGGGCTGTGGGGCCACGGAGTGACTCCGCAATGGCCCTGCTGGTCAGGGCAGGCCCAGTTGGCCCAGCATCATTGCACCTGACACCCCCTTTCCCAGGGTCTCTGCATGTGGAAGATGCCTGGAGCGATCGCAGGGCATTTCACATTGTTCATGATGTGTTCAGAGGTGTCATTAGACCCAGCCCACTCCCTCTCCTGAGATTTGGTACGTTCCTCAGTTTGGCCCTTTACCTTTGGGTGACTCCACTTGGTTTTGGGAGTCTCCACTCACTGCCCATGCCAGGCACACACTGCCCTGGAGATCCCCTCTTCTCTCTGTGTGGCTCCATACTCCCTTCCAGAAGGATGGGCATCTGTGAGCAACCTAGTGATATGTGGGACAGTCCCTGGCAGATACCACTTGACCACTCACACTCTCCAGGGCACTGGACACCCACTGGGCACCCTAACACATCACCCTATGAGCGCATCCTCCTTACACCATGGAAAACCCAGGCACGGCCACGGGGCCTTTTCGAGTGCAATCCCCTGAGCACATTCTTGACTCCAGCTTGGGAAGAAGAGCCCAAACTTCAGGCACTGTGCTGAGGAGATCCCCTTTTATTACAGAGGTGCTGCAAGGGAGGCCAGCTCTGACACAGTGGTCAGCAGATTTACACAAAGCCTCTGGGTGAAACAGAAGGGCTTTGTGCCTCTGAAGAAGAGAGATGAATTCAGACATTTGTGTACAAACACACTTATCACAGATAGAATGCCCCAGCCACAAACGTTGCCTGAAATGGCTTGAAAATCACTTGTGAGGAGAGATGGGCATCTTATTGCTGCTGAAACAGCACCAATTGAACCAGTTTCTTCAGGGCATCTTTGAGCTCCTTGTTCCTCATGCTGTAGATGAGAGGGTTCATTGTTGGAGGCACCACCGCATACAGAACAGACAGCACCAGATCCAGAGCTGGGGAGGAGATAGAGGGGGGCTTCAAGTAGGCAAAGATGACAGTGCTGATGAACAGGGAGACCACGGCCAGGTGAGGGAGGCACATGGAAAAGGCTTTGTGTCGTCCCTGCTCAGAGGGCATCCTCAGCACAGCAGTGAAGATCTGCACGTAGGACAGCACAATGAAAATGAAAAACCCAAAGATTAAACAAAGACTAACCACAATAAGCCCAACTTCCCTGAGGTAGGAGTCTGAGCAGGAGAGCTTAAGGAGCGGGGGAACTTCACAGAAGAACTGGTCCACTCTGTTGCCTTGGCAGAGTGGTATTGAAAATGTGTCAGCAGTGTGCACAACAGCGTTAAAAAAACCACTGGCCCAGGCAGCTGCTGCCATTTTGACACAAGCTCTGCTGTCCATGAGGGTCCCGTAGTGCAGGGGTCTGCAGATGGCAACGTAGCGGTCATAGGCCATGACAGTGAGGAGATAAAACTCTGCTGCAAATAAAAAAAGGAAGAAAAACACCTGCACAGCACATCCTGAGTAGGAAATGGCTTTGGTGTCCCACAGGGAATTGGCCATGGATTTGGGGACAGTGGTGGAGATGGAGCCAAGGTCCAGAACAGAGAGGTTGAGGAGGAAGAAGTACATGGGGGTGTGGAGGCGGTGGTCGCAGGCTATGGCTGTGATGATGAGGCCGTTGCCCAGGAGGGCAGCCAGGTAGATGCCCAGGAAGAGTGAGAAGTGCAAGAGCTGCAGCTCCCGTGTGTCTGCAAATGCCAGGAGGAGGAACTCGTTGAGGGAGCTGCTGTTGGACATTGGCTCCCACTGGGCATGGGGGACTGTCCAAGGAGGAAAAGACAGTGGCAAGTTAGAGCAGGCTTCTCTGAGCCAAACCCACTCTGGTTCTCATAGAAACCCCCACCTTTCCTCTGCCCTTCACCTTCGCTCAGCTCCCTTTCTGCAGCTCTGTTTACACAGAACAGAGGTGTCTGTATCTAAATCAGTCACACCAACTCCCACTCCAGCAAGGCAGAGAAGCAGTTCAGTGAAGGCAGGGGGTGACCTGACCCTTTCTAGATGTCTCTGTCTCAATGAATATCCTCATGCCAGTTTGCCACCTGCGCCCTTCCTGCAGGCACTGCAGAGAGAATGGGAAGTGACTAGCTCTGATGCACACATGCTGCAGCAGATTATGTCCACCGCGTATGTGGAAGGGCTGTTCAACATTTGGAAACCCATTTTTCTCAGCAAAATGATCAGTGGAGGAGTCTGAGGATATATATGATGGTTTAACACCCCCCCCCCCACATATATATCTGTATTTTAGATGCCTCCTTCTCACCGGGGGAGCATTCTTTGGGGGGGGCAGAAATCTTTGGCATTTCAATTGCTCTCAGCATGAGCCCTTGTGCATCCCAAGAGCAAAAAAGGACTCTCTTTCACTTTGAACAGGGTCACAGGACCTGGTCTGTCCATAAATCTTGCCCCTCACTGCCCTGCACTTGCACCTCACTCAGAGGAAGGACAACCACACGCACAAGTTCCTCTAAGAAAGAAACTGGACTGAGCTGGGAGTGGAGGAGTTCAGTGTCACAGTGAAGATTTCCATATTCTTCACTGTCAGCCCCGAGATGGAGAGAGTGATGAAGAGTGTGACAAGGTTTCTGACTCACATGACCAGACCAGGGACTCTCAGATCTTACAGAAATGCTCCAGGGAAGCTGTGCTTTTCTGGAGGGCAGCTTGCAGCTTGACAGCACAGCCCCAAGAAGCAGTCCAGGGTCCTAAAGATGGACTCTCCCAAAAGGAGAGTCAGCTCATTCCCCGACCTGTTGACATGCATTGCCAGGAGCCTCACAGGCTGGAAGGGGATTGGGGCTTCTCACTGCCAGGAAGGGAACACCATGCAGGACACACAGGGCTGGTGTCTTAACTGCAGCTGAACACCCCCAAAAGGTCTGAGAGAAACCTCAGCAAGTCTCTTCATCCACACCTCAGCCTACAGACAGCACCACCATCACCTTCTTGGCCTCATGAGGGTTTGCCTGACCTCCTCCTTAGAACCTGCAAGCACAGAGATGCCCCTGGACAGGACCCTGCCTGTGGGAGGTTTGTGGAGGGCAGGAATGAGCACACAGAGGGTGGGAGGGGGTCTGTGAGCACTGACCAGGAAAAGACACTGGGACAGAAAGAGCTGCCAGCAGGGACAGCTCCAGGCAGTGGAGATGGGCAGGCAGTGAGAGGGAAGTGCAAACAGAAACATTATGGGTGGATGGAGTTGAGCAAGTCATGGTCAGGCCCTGCAGTGCCGACACCTCCCTCAGGGAGCTCAGATCTCTTCTGCAGAAACCTCCCAGTAGCAGGACACTGCCCAGGGCCATCCCCGTGTTTGCAGGTGCTAAGGAGCAGGTCAGACAAACCCTGAGGAGGCCAGCAACGGGGAAGCTGGTGCTGTCTATAGACTAAGGGATGGCTGGAGGAACTTTCAGAAGTTCCTAGCAGACACGTTGTCTGCTCCTGGAAACTGTTCATGAGTCTCGGTCTGTTGTCCAAGCCTGACAGCTCCATTTCCATTTTCCCCTTGCCAGGTGGTAGGAAGTGTAAAGCACCATGTCAGGAAAGTGGCTTCTCTTTCAGGAAATCCCTGCCTTCACTTTCCTTTTGAAAAGTCCCCTCGGAAATGTCCTGTGCATGAGCTAGAGCTATGAGCAGCCCTGACCCACGCACCACCCTCTCCACAGCACACTCAACCTGCCCTGACAGGCTCTCTCCTCCCACCCAGAGCTTCTCCTGGCAGCGCCGTGGGGAGCTCCCCGGGCAGGCTGAGTGCTGACCCTCACAGGCAGCAGAGTCACTTATTTAGGAAAGCAGCACCCTGGGGCACAGGGACACTGCTCCGAGTTACAGCCCTGCGCTCACCAGTGTGCACACCCCGGCTTCACACACCTGCAGCTTCCTTGGGAGAAGAGAGTAGGATGCCCTTTCCCTGATATACTATGGTAGATAATCCCTGCTCTGAAGCACCTCCTCCTCCTCTGCACTGGAGAAGCCAGGAGAGATAAGCTAAAAATCCTATTGGTGATGGGATGGGATGGGTTCAGAAGACCCCTGCCAGGAACCTCAGTAGCATTGCCCTACATCCAGAGACTTACTGTGTCAGGGGCTATGAAGATTTCTCCCACAAGGAGCTCTCCTCTCTCCTCCCACTCCACACTGCCTTGCACTTCTCACTGTCTTGTCTCCTCTCATGTCAGCAGCAGCAGGCAGTGCCCGGAGCCCTGCTGCTCTTTGCAGGGGAGCTGCTCCTCCACACAGCAGTCTCTGGGCAGTGCTGCCAGTTTGCCATGAGTTCCCTCTGTCCGAAGAGCCTGGCCCCACTCAGGAGCAGAGGCGTAGCTGAAGGCATTACTTTCTCTGTCCCTTGTGCTCCCTCCTCCTGGGAAATATTTGCTGGAATAAACTAAAATAATCACTGATGGTCCCTCTCTAAGCACTGAAGGAAGACTGATTCCAGCATTGCAATTTGTCTCATCAGAGGATGGTTATCTACAAGAGGTGGAAATGTCCCACTCAGGAAGCCCCTGTTCCCATCTCTTAGCTGGGCAGGACACCTAGATGGGGACAAGAACAGAGCTCATTGTCCCATGTTGATTCGGATGTGTCAGCTGGGCTTCTAAGGGTGCTTTAGAAAGCCCTGGGCTGACATAGGATTCAGATCCTTCCCGTGAGCTCCACAAAAAACACACAGGAGGTGGCATACCCCTTGCCCAGGCAGAAGTGAGCACAACAGGGATGCCTGCATACAAGATCTTGGTCTATGCTCCCGGTATAATCACTGGAGATTGAGGGTGGGAGTCAGTTGCTCACACACCTGGTGACATTGCGAGACACAGAGGTGGTCCCAGGCATGTGCCAGGGTCTGCTTGCTCTGATGGAGCAACTGTGAGACCCACATCCTTCCAGAGCATGAGTTGGGGGCCAGGTGGGGAATTTCTTTGGCCACCTGCAATGATACTAGATGCCCACTGCTACCAGAGCTCCACTCACTAGGAAGCTGAGGCACATGCAGATCTCAACATTGCAAACAGCTGATGTCATTCAGTGCTGGCACTTGATTCAGTGACATAGAAATAGGCCTGCAGGGCCCTGTCAGATGCCTGGTGTGTCCAGGACATCCACATGTTTCTAGCAGACAGAACATGGGACCTCTAGGAGAACCATGCCCCTTTGTAGTGGGTGCTGGTCAAGTGCCCCAGGGCAACCCAGGTTTCCCACCTGTGCCCAAACAAGTGGATCCCGCCACTGCCTTCAGGCAAAGTTTGTACTGTCTGCATTGAATCGTGCTTCATAAACAGGCCACTCAGCACACCAAGGTCTCTGCTCTAGTCTCTGCACACTAAAACCCGTCTTGCTCTCCTCCCCCAGAAACTCTTCTCAACCCCAGATCATATGAACAGGGAATGGGCTAATGATGACCTCAGGGTGGCTTAAATTGCAGGCTGTCCAGGCCCAGGGACTTCTTCAGGGGCACCTTGTCCTGCCTGGAGATCAGTTCACCTCTGTCACAGGGCACAAACCTGCTGCAGAGTCAGCTCAGGCAGCCACCCCTCTCCTGCCATTTTGGCACAGCTCAGCTCTGTTTCTCCCCGGCCTTGGGCACTGCAGGGTTTGCCCTCTCAGTGGGAACCTCATTCCACCATTACATTGCCACCTGCTATCTAGGCCAGCATGGCTCTGCTCTGAGATGGGGCCATTGCATACAGTGTCTTTGGCTCTTGGTAACAGGTTTCACCATGAGCATTCTGCTCTCTGTGCCACAGCTGATGCTCTGCAACCCTAATATATGCAAATGCTTGCAGCCTGGGGTAGAGACAGGAGCAGATGGAGATGTACAAGCTTTCACAGTTGTGAAACATCACTGGAATGACTGAGATGTGTTGGGATCACTCACATGACTGGAGGGCAATGCTTGTGGGGTACAACGTCTTCAGGAGAGACTGTCAGAGAAGATGAGGAGGGAAGATGTCTTTTGTGTGAAGGGGCAGC
Source organism: Apteryx mantelli (assembly GCF_036417845.1). Lineage (NCBI taxonomy): Eukaryota > Metazoa > Chordata > Aves > Apterygiformes > Apterygidae > Apteryx > Apteryx mantelli. The sequence goes on from NC_089988.1 coordinate 23,362,457, forward strand.
TCAGATGTGTGGAGCTCTTCCATGGGAGAGGCAAGGGTTTGGGTGAGTGCTTGTGGGTAAGCATCACAGTAGGGGTGACATCATGGTGGGAGCTACAGACCACCTAATGAGGGTACGGAGGTGGATGCAGTCTCCTTTAAGCAACCTGAACAAGTCTGTGGATCACAGGCCCTGGTTCCTGTCACAGGGACTTTAATCCCTCTGACATGAACTGGAAGGGCAAACAGCAGAGTGCAAGCAGGCCAGGAGGCTTCTGGAGGGCATCAGGGACAACTTCTTAGCACAACTGCCTGATGGGCCAGTACTCATGATGCTTTCTTGTATCTGGAAGTTTCAAACAAGGAGGAACTGATCAGTGGTGGGAGAGTCAGTGTCATACTTTCCTATAGTGATCATGAGAAGTGGAGTCCCAGATCCTGAGCGGAGTGAGGAAGGATAGTAGCGGAGCACAGACCCTGGAGTTCAGAGGAGCAGACTTGGGCCTGTTGAGGGAACTGTTGGGGGATCCCATAGGAGGCAGCTCTGAAGGGCCCAGGAGCTCCAGAAAGCCAGCAAGTCTTTAAGGACAGCACCTGCCAAGCAGAAGGATGGTCCATCCCAATACTCAGTAAAACTTGCAGATGTCTCAGGAGATCGGCTTGGCTTCATGGGAGCGCAGACTGAGCAATAAGGTAGCATGGAGGAAGCAGGAGGAGGGAGAGGCTGCAATGGAGAACTTCAGAACCATTGTCCAGCAAAGCAGGGATGATGTTTGGGAAGCCAAAGCTGCCCAAGGGTAGACACTTGCAGGGGATGTCAAGAGCATGAAGAAGAGCTGCTACTGCTTCAGTTGCAGTAAAAGAACAAAAAGGAAAATGTGGTCTCACTGCTAGATTGGGCAGGGAATCTAGTAACAGCAGATGCAGATAGGTCGGAGGAGCTCAGGGCCTTCTCGGCTTTCATCTTCACCAACAAGACCTCCCAGGCCATTGTGCCTATAGTCAGGAGTCCAGAGGGGGGGGGAACAAACAAAAAAACAAAAAAGTCTAGAAAGTGGAGGACGTACTCCTACTGAAGTCTGCTGATGGAAATTGGTGTAGTTGTCTTGCCAAAGTTGCTGAAGCATGATGGAATTTAGCCTCCTAGTTTGTCAAGATTTGTCCCTTATGAAGAAAGACCTGATATTGTAGTTAAGGCATTGAAATGCTAAATCCATTTCTATTACGAATGCTGTAACCCCTATCTTTTGCAATGGCAGACTGTCAGAAGGGATGCTAGTGGCAAACAGATCTTGATTGCCTCGTACATGGCAAACGTTGCATACACTTGACTCAGGATACAAATAACTATCTCAGAATTGCCAGAATTATTCTCTCAGGCAAAATTATTCATCTATCTGAAAAGCCTGTGCGTGGGAATGTGGGGATGGCTGGGTCTGAGTGAATCTCTTGACTCAGAAAACCTTTTGGACAAACATTTTCCATGATGTTTTCTGCCGCAGCAAATTCTAGAAGGTTCAGGTAGGGTGCTCTTGTGATGACGGTATCCACTGGATTGGGAAAGCACAGCACTGAGGTGCTTCAAGGATACATAACTGAATAGGAAACTGAAAAAGGAGAACTACTGATAGGAAGAGCTCTTTGGGGAGGTTTGCATGGCATCCAGCTGGTGTTGCAAGCTGCAAAACTGGTGCCCATGCTGGACCGTTCTGTAATAGTGTAGTAAATGTAGCTTTCAATGAGACTCCAATATTCTTCCACCATACACGGACATGTGGAATATAAATGATAGTTGGTGCTGTCCTTTGGGCTTCCCGGATGCTGGTGTCCAAGTCAGTCTGGAGCACCAGCAGCACCACGCAGGCAGGAAAGCTGAGGGCAGGCACTGTCAAAGCAGCCTGGTTATGAGTCATATTTTCAAAGTTCATTTTATAAGAGGTGACAACCTTCCGCCCGTCTGAAGAGCTCCCCAGTCCACAGCTGCTGTCTCATTTCCAGAGGCTCCTTCTGACCAGGTTCCTTGCTCAGGAAGATCAAAGGCCATTGCCTTCAGGTGGTACCTCAAGCACATAAGCAGACAAGCCTCTACCCCATGAATAAAGTGGCAAGCATCCTTTCCCAGGATACATTTCTCTGGGTGTCTGATCAGATGATCAACACTCAGGCAGTTCTGGTCCCCAGGGAGAAAGTGCTGGCAGCAAATGTGGGTACTGACTAGACATTATTGGTAGATGACCGCAGAGGCAACCATCACATTTTTTTTTTTTAACCTAAAAGGATGGACAACACATTGCCTTGGTTTTGAGTCACTTAAGGAATACTGTGTTTCAAATCCTCATGACTATGAGTCTGTGGATCTTTTTGGTGCAGGCTCGGTCCTTGAACTTGATCAGTAATAACAACGTGCTTTATTGGAACTCTAGTACCGAGATTCAGCTTCATGCTTACTTCTTCCATGTATTGATATAAGCCTCCCTCCCCGACAAACTCTTCTTTGCTTTCTCCTCTCCCTCCCCTCACTCTTACAACAGCCAGGGCTGTTTACAAGGACCCAGCAGTTTGAAGCCAAAGGACACAGACATTCACCTGTGGCAGTTAAGGAATGGTTCCTCTCGTCTAGCAGGCATTTGATGTGACAGTTCAGCCTCAGCACCCTGAAAGTGATTCCTCATCACTACACACTGCATTCTCTGTTAACATGATTTATACTATCTGAAAGGCAAGAGATGTTTGTTAACTTCTGTGAATTGTCCGTATGCCTCACTTGCACTAGTGCAGCTTCCAAAGCAGAGCGGAAATGCATCCTCCTGCATTTGGTGATTTAATGGGAACACGCTATGTTCTTAAGTCTTCGTCCTACCGCTCAGCACAGGAGACTGTACAAGCCTCTGCAAAGCTCTCCTGAATATCCGGATGTGGCTAAGTGTATTTCTCCAGTATAGATGAAAACACCTCTTCTCCCAAGAAAAAAAAAAAAAAAAAAAGATGATGATCAGGAATGCCTTCTGTAGTTCCTAGACACCTAAATGATATATAGAATGTATATACATATATCCACATATATGTGTGTATATGTGTATTTATTTTTTATATATATATATATATTTCATGACAGAGCACTTGTGTAGAACAACAGACTCCCCACACAACCACAGGATCTGTGGTTCCGTAGCTCTGTGCTGTGCACGGTTCATTTGTACCAGCTGATAAGTGTTTCTTTCTAAATGCAGCAGCAGTCTCTTTCTTCCAGAGTCCAAAAAGCCCCAGAGAAGCCAACCAAATCCCTACTTGCATGAACTCGGTGATGAGTCCATTCAGTGGACTCCGGCACCCTGCTGGATCCACAGCAGCGGGAGCCCGGCACAAGCCCCCTGCCCAGCGCAGCCTGGGGGCAGCTCAGGCCTCCCTGGAGAGCCCCAGCCCAGCAGGGAACAGCCCGGCAAGGCCACCACATTTCTGGCCTGTCATCTCCAGAGACAGAAGTGGCCTCACCAACCATTTCACAGCCCTGTTGCTGCTGCTCAGCTGCTCAGGCTGACGTGACCTCACAGCTGCTTTGCTGATGCCACTCCTGCTGCTGGCCTATCAGGGACTCAGGCAGAAGTGACCTCACAACCTACATGGAGGCCATCAACCTGCTTCTGGATCATCATCAGCAGAGACAGAGGTGACCTTACATGAATCAACAGCAACCAAGAGCCTGCTGATGACCTATAATCCACAGAGAAGGAAGTGACCTCCCAATCAGCATCAGAGCCATGTCCCCACTTTTGGTCTATCAGGTCCTCAGGCAGCAGTGACCTCGCAATGAACATCCAAGCCATGTGCTTGTTTCTGGCCTATCACCACCAGGGACTGAGGTGACATCACAAGAACCTACATGAGCCAAGAGCCTCCTGTTGGCTTGTCCAGAGAAAGAAGTGACCTCACAAGGAGAATCAAAGCCATGTGCCCACTGCTGGCCTATCAGCACTCAGGCAGAAGTGACCTCACCAGCACAAACTTCAGTCTTCTACCTGCTTCTGGCATATCAGGTGCTGATGCAAAAACGATCTCACACCTAGCACCAAAGCCACAAGCCTCTTCCTGGTCTCTGAGCATCAGGCACAGAGGAGACATGAAAAGAAGCGACATGAACCAAGAGTCTGCTGTAGGCCAATCAGCTTCAGAGAGAGAAGTGACCTCAGAATATGGATCTAAGGCATGTGTCTCCTGCTGGCCTATCAGGTGCTCAGGCAGCAGTGACCTCACAAGCACAAACCCCAGCCATGGCCCTGCTCCTGGTCATGTTCTCACACAGAAGTGACCCTGTCATTGACTCCCAGGAACGTAGGGAAGGTTTTTTCCCAGGATTTGATTGCTTCTGCAGTTGCTTCCCAGGAGCTGGGAGAGGGCCTAGGAGGTAGCAGTGCCCTGGCCCCAGGCACATGTCAGCACCTTCACCTTGCAAGCTGTGGGACCGGTCCTTCCTCCCCTCAGTCCTCTGAGCAGCCAGCTCCTCCCCAACAGGGTGGCAAGAGCCTGAGGTCTCCTTGGCCACCCAGAGGGCATGCTCCTGATGGACTCCCATAAGCACTGCCGGCTGCTTGTCCACAAGTGTCTGGCCAGGAACCATTTGCAGAAGAGGGTTGATCAGTTATCCCAGCGCCAGGCAGTGCAGTGCCATGAGGATCCCGCCAGGCCTGTTCTTCCAGCACTTCCTCAAACAACATGCTTGGGAGGAACAGGAAGGGCCAGGTCCCACCTATGCCCATCCACCTGGCTGCAGGGAACACCTTGAGTACTTATGGGAGTCCATCAGGAGCATGCCCTCAGGTGCTGCTGGTCATGGAAGAAACGGCCTTGCCAGAGAGGGGGAAAATCCACCCATATTTGGAGATGTTTACTGGTGGGACTCCTGGCCTGAATTTCCTCCCTTTTGGTTCATTTCTTCTTTCTTCCTCCACCTCTCCCACAGAAATTTACCTTACTCTGTGAGGTGTGTCAGGAGCCCATGGCATGAGCAGAGGAGGCCGTATCCAGCTCCATGGCTCAGGTCTTGGGGTCCTTGGCACCTCGGGAGGGTCCAAGGCTTTTCCAGGTCTTCGCTGTGAGGTCTCATGCACACATTTCCTTTTTCAGTGGGCTCCCCAGATTACCAGCGTGGCATTTCCCTGGCCTCAGCTCTTTCTCCACAGTCCTGATCTATTACGGAAGGGGAAAAATGGAGTTCAGGGTAGACTGAGGTGGGACCAGAGGAAGGATCACTGAAGAGCAGAGAAGGCATCAATCAGTTTATAGTCACCCTCAGGACATTCAGTCCTAATCTTTTATCTTTCAGACGAAACTCAGGCTTCATCCTGCAGACACTGAATACAATGAAAAAGAGATAATCTTCCTAAAGACAAGCTAAGGTCCTGCAAGAGCTGCCTCCAAAATTTCCAGCACCACATGGTAACACAGCTACCCCAGGGCATCTCAGGCAGCAATAGCCTCTCTCTGTGGCCAGATGAATCAAGCCCGAAAAGGAGATCCTAGTCATAAGTTGAGATCTTCTCAAAAAATAACTCACTGCAGCAATTGAGAAGAAATCCTCTATTCCAAAACTTCAAAACACAGTTCTTACCATTGCCAAATAATTTTTTCTTTCTTATGAATTGGCAGCACCATGTTCATGCACTACAGGAATTAGCCTGTCTATGCGAGTGTACACATACATACATATATATGTGTGTATATATATATATATATATATGTATATACACACACACATTATTCATCAAAATACATTTGCAACCAACACTCTGCATGGAGAAGCTTCATTTGGAGGAACTACTTTATTTTAAAAGTCATGTTTCAGCTCTCTTCTTCTGCCTCTCTGGCCTTTCTTCTTCCTCGGCCTCTTCTCTCTTTACAGAGCTCTCCAGGGAACAGTGCACTGAATCACAGCACTTAGGGTGGACGAGACCTCTGGATGTCATCTAGTCCCAGCCGCCCTGGTCAATGCAGAGGGAACTAGATGAGGTTGCCCAGGGGCTCTCCCAATTTATGCATTGGCCATAAGGGTGCTGAGAGTTCCCTCCATCCCATGGTCCAGGCCATTCATAAAGGTGTTAAACAGTCCTGCCCCACATGTTGATCACTGAGGGATGCCGCTAGTAACCGGCTGCCACTTGGAACTTGTACCACTGATCACAGCGTTTCAGCCTGATGGCCCCTCCAATCTTCCACCTGCCTTATGGTCCATTGATCCAGGGCAGAGCTCAACAATTTGCCTCTAAGGAGACTCTGGGGGACTGTGCCAAAGGCTTTGCTAAAGTGGAAGGTTCACAAAATCCCTGCAAAATCCCCCTTGTGCACACAGGCATTCATCTGATGGTAGAAGGCAATCAGGTTGGTCAGGCATGCTTTCCATTTCCCCTTGGTCAACGCATGCTGACTCTTCCAGGCCTTGTCCTTCATAGGTTTGGAGATGGTTTCCAGAAGGATTTGCTCCATCACCTTCCCAGGGACTGAGATGAACATGACCAGCATGTCATTCCCCAGATCCTCCCTCTTGCCCTTCTAGAAAACGGTCGAGATGTCTGCCTTTTCCCAGTCATCAGGAACCTCCCTGATTACCATGACATTTCATAGACAATTGGGAGTGGTGTTGCAGTGACTCCCGCCACCTCTCCCTGCACCCTGGGGTGCTTCCAGTCTGGTCCCAGGGACTTGTGTGTGCCCACTGGGCAAAAGTCCTCCCCAGCAGCATCTTTGTCCCCCTTGGGTGAGGCTTTGCTAACACAGGTGCTGCCAAAGGACTCGGGGGCCAGGGAGGCCTGGCAGTAGACAAGACCAGGAAAAGACAAGGTGAAAGAGGCAATGAGCTCCTCAGCCTTTCCCCTCTCTTTGCCACTACGTTCCCTGCCCCACTGAGCAGGGAGAACACATTTTCCTTGGATGGCTGCCTTGTGCTGCCAACGTCCTTGCATAAGACCTTTAGGTTACCCTCCCCATCCCTTTCTAGATCCAGCTCCAGCCCACCTCCATCTGAGCTTTGGCTTGCCTAATTCCATCCCAAACAAGATGAAATCCTCTCTGCTGCAGTCCAGGGTGGTGACTCTGTTATTCCTCTTACTTCTCCACCATCTCACAGTCACTGCTGTGACAGACAACCTGTACGTTCACATCCCCATCCAGCCTGAGCTTCAGGCAAGAAACCAAGGGGAGGGTGGCACCATCTACTTAGAGGCATGAACTACAGAGGTACAGAAATCACACCGCAGAAAAGCTTGTTGTTTTCACTTCACCCCCTGAGGGGATCCTGGCAATGGCCTTTCAGGTGGTTAAAGGTGGATGCCAAGAATTTCCGTTGTAATATAGATATGCCTGAGGCAGTGCCTCCCAGGCTGCCCTTACAGAGAATGGAAAGGAGGAAGTGTTCACCTGCCTTCTTTTAGATGGTCGCATAAAGCACAAAGGACTCCTGTCCCAGAGACATTTGCTCTGTGCTTGAACTGGGTCCTGAGATCATAGGCTTTCAGGATAATGCAGGTTGAAGATACCACAGGAGGTCTGTAGTGCAAGGTGCTGCTCAAAGCAGGGTCAGATAGAGGGTCAGAAATCAAAGAATGCCCCTGCCAAAGGACTTCTGGGGATGATAGTGATGGAGAAGTCAGTAGAGGGTTGATGGGGTGGTACAAGTCCCATGGACAAAAGGGTTTCCTTTTTCCCCTTCTCCAGAGAATGAAAGCCTCAGCTCTCCACAAAGAAGAAGCTGGGACACTAACTTTGCCACTAACATGGAGATGGAAAAGATCCTGGGTCCCTTACAGACAGAGGCTGGTCCAAAGGCCACCACCCCAATGTCCCAAGAGCCCCAGGCATGCCTGCCTTGCTGCTGGGCACCCTGCAGCCCCAGGCAGGAGGTGTGTGGGGAAGAGAGTGGTGTCTGCAGCCTGCAGCCGTTGCCACCCAGCAGGTGTGGTGGGACCCTGGTTCCCTAGATGAGACTGGGCTCTCCTGCATTTCCCCAGTGTGGAGCCTGTGTCCCTTCCAGCTGGGAATACAGCCCGGTAGAGAGAGTTAACACGGGAAACACCATGTCTGTTCCGGGGTGTGAAGAGAGAGAGGAGGGCAGAGGGGGATCTGCTCATGCCCTGGGCAGTGATTCCCTCCCTGCAGCCAGGACAGCCCTGCTGATGACCTGTAACCTGTGAGCCCAGGATGGGTGACTCCGATCTGCTCTGGCTCTAAAGATTTCTCAGCCCTTAAGACCCAGGATGCAAAGCACCGGTCTGGGGACACCTCAGCAGTCGAAGGGCCCAAATGCCTTGCGTGTTACTGAGAACTTTTCTGCATTCTCCCGGCACTGGTTTGACTCCTGTTGCCCATGGAGCAGAGATTCCTTCTGAGGATGAACTTGCTCACTGTGTAACTCTGAGGACAGGCTTGACCAGGCAGTCCAAATGCCTGCAAGGCCTCAACCCCACAACAGTGTCCCCTGCCCAGCACTCTACTTTCCAGCCCCTTCCTCCTAGAGGATTTGGGTTGGGAAATACCACCAGAGATCTCCAGGACCACGATCTGCTCTGAGCTGGGCTAACTTGATAGTTAGATCAGGTTGGTAGGTGCTTTCTCCAGGAGGGTTTTTATAAGATTTGCTGTCCCGTGCCGCAGTGCTGCTCAACTACCATGGATATTTCTTTATTTTTTCCTTCAGCTCATTTGAAATTTCCCTTACTGCCTCTTCTCCTTGTTGTCTCTTGTCCTTTCCTCCCCTTGTCCCCCACCCAGACCATCCCACCAACTTTGACTGAGGACAATCACAGCCTCACCTCCAAGCACAGCCTTGCTGGGATCTCCTGGGACCACGCTGGCAGGCCGTGGTGGCCGTCTCCAAGCAGAGCTATGTGCTGCAGATCCCTGTGTGGTCTTAGACGAGAACGTATGGAGACATAACATGACCCAGGGCAGAGCCTGTTGGCTGATGCCAGGGCAGAGCTGGGGCAGCAGGCATGAGAGGAGAAGACCTCCAGCAGCTCCTCTCCACACCTGGGAAGGGAGTTTTGCACCCAGTGGTGCTCCTGAGAGAGGATGGTGACAAAGGATGGGGGCACTGCGAGCTGCAGTGCTGGGCACTGACCATCTGTGCTTGGTCTGGGAGTCCTGGCAGGTGGTGCTGGTGCCTGCAGCCCTAGAGAAAACCACGATCCTGCTAGCAGCTGTGAGTTTTTTCCATGACCATTGGGAACTTCCTGGAGTGTCATGGCTCCCATCTGCGTCTCAGCCCTCCACTGGACCAGCCCTGCTGCCCTGCACACAGTCCTACTGTGCAGGCACCCCACAGGACAGGCTGCATTCTGGGTTGGGGAAAAATCCCCCCAGCATGGTCCCCATGACAGCCCTTGGTGTCCTGTCCCCCTCCGCCCTCCTGCCTGGCAGCCTCCCACCAGTCCCCAGCCCCTGCCCAGCCCTGGTGCTGTCCCCCTGGGCTTAGCAGAAGGCCGTGCTCCAGGGTTTGCTGGGGTCTGGGCTCAGAGAGATGCCAGGAAGTGTGGCCATTCCCCCCATACAGGTGCTGAGCCCAGCAGGCGGATGGAGCTGGTCACATTCAGAGATCACCCCTCACCAGGACCATGGGGAATGGCCAGTGCTGGAAATGGCTGGTACGAGGGGCTGGGTGTGTGAAGAGTTTCCTAGGGCAATTTCTACTCTCTTTTCAAGCAAAAACAAGATCTTTGTTCTGACAGATCCTGTTTGAGGCCCACCATGGGGGAGGATGGACTGCAGGCCCTGTAGATGTCCCCAGGACCTCCTCTGCATGCTCCCTGTGAGCGCTGCAAAAGACCCAGAAGAGGGCTCATCCTCCCAGGAGTCACGGCTGGACATCCAATCCTCCAGCTGAGCACAGAACCCTTTCTGGATGTAATTTTTCATGTAATGGCCAGCATGCAGGGTGGGAATGATTGTCTCAAGGCCATGAGCTGGAGACAGGGCCTGAGGGGCAGAAGCAAACTGATATGGTTCCTGGATCCCGCTTCCTTCAACGCAAGCCCCCACAAAGGGTCCCAGCCTTCTTTTTGGTGCCACCCCTCAGGAGGGACAATGGCAGTATGAGGGTGGGGAGCATTCATCCTTCTTCAGCCACTTCCCAGGCCATGTGGAGGGCCAGGACAGCAAGGACTTCTGGCTCTGCACCGTGAACTTCCTTTAGTGTATCCACACTCTGCATGTTTTCTTTGAATTTTGTGTCAGCATTTTTCTCTAACGGTGCTGCTCTGCAGAGCGAGCAGACTGTGGGGCCACAGGACCACAGGGTGACTCTGCACTGGTCATGCTGGTCAGGGTGAGAGGCAGATCCAACCAAATGGGCATCACAGCCTCTAATCTCTCCAGGGGACTGCGGCTGTGGCAGGTGCTTGGAGGGGCTATGGAGAATTTCCAAAGCTACTAGTAGTGTCCAGGTGCACCTCTAGATCCTGCCCCTGGTATTTCACAGAGGGTGACAGGAATCAATCTCCAGTCTCCCTTCCCCATGCCAGCTGGGTCCTCACTGCCTCTCCTGGGATTGCAAAGTCCTCCTTTCTCCATGGATACCTGGGTTTAGTGCTTTACCTTTAGGTGACTCCACCTTGGAGGACCTCTCCCTTTGTAAGGTTCCACTCACTACCCACACCAGGCACACACTGTCCCAGGAGATCCCCTGTGCTCTCCTGGCACCTCCAGATTCCCCTCCAGAAGGATGGACATCTGACACTGGGCCTTAAAATGTGGGACAGCTGTGGGTATGTAAATCCATGACCATTCATCCCCTCCACTGTCACTGGACACTGATGGGTGAGTTCTAAATCCAGCCCTTGGTGTCTAGGAGCTCATTACATGATTAAGAGCTTTTTGCTCCTGAAACCATGGAGAACTCTGTGTATTAGGCCTTTCTGGGGTGCAATTCCTTGGGCCTATTCTTGACACCATCTTTGGAAAAGAAGTCCAGCCTTCAAGCACTGCACTGGGTAGAACCTACTTTATTTCAGAGATACTGTGAGGGAGTCAGCTCTGACCCACTGTTGGGCACAACTTTATATGGGCACCAGGTGAGACAGAGCAGTCTCAGTGAAGGTGGAATGAATCCAAGCATTTGTGTAGCAACATAGAATCACAGAATCACAGAATCGCTGAGGTTGGAAGGGACCTCTGGAGATCATCTAGTCCAACACCCCTGCTCAAGCAGGGTCACCTAGAGCACATTGCACAGGACTGCATCCAGGCGCGTTTTGAATATCTCCAGAGAAGGAGACTCCACCACCTCTCGGGGCAACCTGTTCCAGTGCTCTGTCACCCTCACAGTCAAGAAGCTTTTCCTCGTGTTCAGATGGAATTGTCTGTGTTTCAGTTTGTGCCCGTTGCCTCGCGTCCTGTCGCTCGGCACCACTGAAAAGAGTCTGGCCCCATCCTCTCGACACCCTACCTTTAGATACTTGTACACATTGATAAGATCTCCTCTCAGCCTTCTCTTCTCCAAGCTAAACAGGCCCAGCGCTCTCAGCCTTTCCTCATAAGAGAGATGCTCCAGTCCCCTAATCATCTTTGTGGCCCTTCGCTGGACTTGCTCCAGTAGTGCCACATCCCTCTTGTACTGGGGAGCCCAGAACTGGACGCAGTACTCTAGATGTGGCCTCAGCAGGGCTGAGTAGAGGGGGAGGATCACCTCCCTCGACCTGCTGGCAACACTCTTCCTGATGCACCCCAGCATACCATTGGCCTTCTTGGCCACAAGGGCACTTTGCTGCCTCATGCTTAACTTGGTGTCCACCAGCACTCCCAGGTCCTTCTCCGCAGAGCTGCTTTCCAGCAGGTCAACCCCCAACCTGTCCTGCTGCATGGGGTTGTTCCTCCCCAGGTGCAGGACCCTGCACTTGCCTTTGTTGAACTTCATGAGGTTCCTCTCTGCCCACCTCTCCAGCCTGTCCAAGTCTCTTTGAATGGCAGCACAGCCCTCTGGTGTATCAGCCACTCCTCCCAGTTTTGTATCGTCAGCAAGATTACAAATATTAAGAATAACAGTCACAATAAAAATAAAGTGAACAAGCAAAGCCCAGTCGTGGTACAGGATGCTGTGGGAGTCATTTGTGGAGAGCAATGGCAATGTTACCACTACTGAAAATTGTCCATGAAGTCATTTTCCTCAGGGCATCTTTGAGCTCCTTGTTCCTCATGCTGTAGATGAGTGGGTTCACTGTTGGAGGCACCACCGAGTACAGAACAGTCACCACCAGATCCAGAGCTGGTGAGGAGATGGAGGGGGGCTTCAGGTAGGCAAAGATGCCAGTGCTGACAAACAGGGAGACAACAACCAGGTGTGGGATGCACGTGGAAAAGGCTTTGTGTCGTCCCTGCTCAGAGGGCATCCTCAGCACAACAGTGAAGATCTGCACGTAGGACAGCACAATGAAAACAAAACACCCAAAGGCTAAACAAAGACTAACCACCAGAAGCCCAACTTCCCTGAGGTAGGATTCTGAGCAGGAGAGCTTGAGGATCTGGGGGACTTCACAGAAGAACTGGTCCACTGTGTTTCCTTGGCAGAGTGGTATGGAAAATGTGTTAGCAGTGTGCAGGGCAGCATTGAGAAAACTAGTGCCCCAGACAGCTGCTGCCATTCTGACACAAGCTCTGCTGCCCATGAGTGTGCTGTAGTGCAGGGGTCTGCAGATGGCAACAAAGCAGTCATAGGCCATGACTGTGAGAACAGAACACTGTCCTCCTAAAAAGAAGAGAACCAGGAAGACCTGGGCAGCACATCCCAAGTAGGAAATGGCCCTGGTGTCCCTCAGGGAATTGGCCGTGGATTTGGGGACAGTGGTGGAGAGGTTTCCAAGGTCAAGGAGGGAGAGGTTGAGGAGGAAGTAGTACATGGGGGTGTGGAGGCGGTGGTCGCAGGCTACGGCTGTGATGATGAGGCCATTGCCCAGGAGGGCAGCCAGGTAGATGCCCAGGAAGAGCGAGAAGTGCAAGAGCTGCAGCTCCCACGTGTCTGCAAATGCCAGGAGGAGGAACTCGTTGAAGGTGCTGCTGTTGGACATTTGCTTCCTCGGGGCTTTGTGGACTGTCCAAGGAGGAAAAGACAGTGGCAAGTTAGAGCAGGCTTCTCTGAGCCAAACCCACTCTGTTTCTCATAGAAACCCCTACCTTTCCTCTGTCCTTTACCTTCGCTCAGCTCCCTTTCTACAGCTCTGTTTAATGGAGGTAAATGGAGGCAAATGGAGGTGTCAGACTGACCCTGCTATGTGGTGGGATACCTGGGGATGGGCGCTGGGAGTGGGGGACTTGGTCCAGGTACCAGTGGGAAGTTTCTCTATTTACCATGATGAGGGCTGAATAGAGCTGTCGTGGCAGCTGTGTCTGAAAGAGAAGACCCTTGTGAGGGATTCATCTGCCCCAGCCTTGTCCTCTTCATCAGAGGTGTCTGTATCTGAATCAATCACACCAGCTGCCACTCCAGCAAGGCAGAGAAACAGTCAAGGGAAGGCAGAGGGTGACCTGACCCTTTCTAGATGTCTCTGTCCCAATGGGATAGACCCTGTCCTCGCACCCGTTTACCATCTGTGCCCTTCCTGCAGGCACTGCAGAGAGAATGGGAAGTGACTAGCTGTGATGCACACATCCTACAGCAGTTTATGTCCACCATGTATGTGGAAGGGCTGTTCAACTCTTAGAAACCCACTTTTCTCTGCAAAATGATCAGTGCAGGAGTCTGATGATACACAAACACACACACACACATCTCTATTTTAGATGCCTCCTTCTCACTGTGGGAGCATTCTTTGAGGGGGTAGAAATCTTTGGCATTTCAGCTGCTCTCAGCATGATCCCTTGTGCATCCCAAGAGGAAAGAAGGACTCGCTGTTACTTTGAATAGGGTCACGGGACCTGGTCTGTCCATGAGTCTTGCCCCTCACTGCCCCAAATTTGCACTTCACTCAGAGGAAGGACAACCAAATTCACAAATTCCTCTAGGTAAGAAACATGACTGAGCTGGGAGCAGAGGAGTTCAATGTCACAGGGAAGATTTCCAAATTCTATGCTCTCAGCCCCGAGACGGAGAGAGTGATGAAGAGTGTGACAAGGTTTCTGACTCACATGACCAGACCAGGGACTCTCAGATCTTACACAAATGCTCCAGGGAAGCTGTGCTTTTCCAGAGGGCAGCTTGCAGCTTGACAGCACAGCCCCAAGAAGCAGTCAAGGGTCCTAAAGACGGACTCTCCTAAAAGGAGAGTCAGCTCATTCCCCAACATGATGAAATGCATTGCCAGGAGCCTCACAGGTTGGAAGGGGATTGGGGCTTCTCACTGCCAGGAAGGGAACACCATACAGGACACTCAGGGCTGGTAACAGCTCCGAAAGGTCTGAGAGAAACCTCAGCAAGTCCCTTCATCCACACCTCAGCCTACAGACAGCACCACCATCACCTTCTTGGCCTCGTGAGGGTTTGCCTGACCTGCTCCTTAAAACCTGCAAGCACAGAGACGCCCCTGGACAGGGCCCTGCCTGTGGGAGGTGTGTGGAGGGCCGGAATGAGCACACAGAGGGTGGGAGGGGGTCTGTGAGCACTGAGCAGGAAAAGACATTGGGACAGAGAAAGAGCTGTCAGCAGGGTCAGCTCCAGGCAGCGGAGATGGGCAGGCAGTGAGAGGGAAGTGCCAACAGAAACATTATGGGTGGGTGGAGTTGAGCAAGTCATGGTCAGGCCCTGCAGTGCCGACACCTCCCTCAGGGAGCTCAGATCTCTTCTGCAGAAACCTCCCAGTAGCAGGACACTGCCCAGGGCCATCCCCATGGTTGCAGGTGCTAAGGAGCAGGTCACATAAACCCTGAGGAGGCCAGCAAAGGGGAAGCTGGTGCTGTCTCTAGACTAAGGGGTCTAAGGAAGGAGGAAGGAACTTTCAGAAGTTCCTAGCAGACATGTTGGCTGCTCCTGGAAACTGTTAATGAGTCTCAGTCTGTTGTCCAAGCCTGACAGCTCCCCTTCCATTTCCATTTTCCCCTTGCCAGGTGGTAGGAAGTGTAAAGCACCATGTCAGGAAATCGGCTTCTCTTTCAGGAAATCCCTGCCTTCACTTTCCTTTTGAAAAGTCCCCTCGGAAATGCTCTGTGCATGAGCTAGAGCTGTGAGCAGCCCTGACTCACACAGCACCCTCTCAGCAGGAGAATGAACCTGCCCTGACAGAGGTTATTCCTCCTACCCAGAGCTTCTCCCCGCAGTGCTATGGGGAGCTCCCCGGGCAGGCTGAGTGCTGACCCTCGCAGGCAGCAGAGTCACTTAGCCAGGAAGGCAGCAACCTGGGGTGCAGGGACAGTGCTCCGAGTTACAGTACTGGGCAAACCTGTGTGCACGCCTCAGCTTCACACCCCTGCAGCTTCCCAGGGAGAAGGTAGTAGGATGCCCTGAGATGGTATGGTAGAGAATGCCTGCTCTGAAGCACCTCCTCCTCCTCTGCACTGGAGAAGCCAGCAGAGAGAAGCTAAAAATCCTGTGAGTGGTGGGATGGGATGGGGTCAGAAGACCCCTCCAGGAACCTCAGTAGCATTGCCCTCCAGCCAAAGTCTTACCGTGTCAAGGGCTGTGAAGATTCCTCCCACAAGGAGCTCTCCTCTCTCCTCCCACTCCACACTGCCTTGCACTTCTCTCTGCCTTGTCTTATCTCACGTCAGCAGCAGCAGGCAGTGCCCTCAGCCCTGCTGCTCTTTGCAGAGGAGCTGCTCCTGCACACAGCTGTCTCTGGGCAGTGCTGTCAGGTTACCATGAGCTCTCTCCATTCCTGGAGCCTGGCCCTGCTCAGGAGCAGAGGCCCAGTTAAGCTCATGACTTTCTCTGTCCCTTGTGCTCCCTCCTCCTGGGAAATGTTCACTGGAATAAACTAAAAAAATCACTGATGGTCCCTCTTTAAGCACTGAAGGAAGACTGATTCCAGCACTGGAATTTGTCTCATCAGAGGATGGTTATCTATGAAAGGTGGAAACGTCCCATTCTGGAAGCCCCTATTCCTATCTCTTCACTAGGCAGGACACCTTGAAGTGTACAAGAAGGGAGTTCATTTACCCATGTTTCAGGTGTTGGTTCAGATGAGTCAGTCTGGGCACCTTAGGCCAGGTTAGAAACCCCTGGGCTGGAGTAGGATTCAGATCCCTCCCATGAACTCCACAAACACGCAGGAGGTGGGATTCCCTTTGCCAAAACTGAAGTGAGCACAACAGAGGTGTCTGCATTGGAGCTCCTTGTCTAAGCTCCCATTGTAATCACCTGAGATGAAGGATGGGAGTCAGCTGGTCACACACAAGTGCCTGGTGACATTGGAAGAGACAGAGGTGGTCCCAGGCATGTGCCAGTGTCTGCTTGTTCTGACGGAGCAACTATAACACCCACATCTATCTAGAGCATGAGGTGGGGGCCAGATGGGTAATTTCCCGGCCATCTGAAATGACCCTAGATGCCTACTGCAGCTAGATCTCCACTCACTATGAAGCTGAGACACAAGCAGATCTGTACAATGCAAACAGCGAATGAAATTTGGTGCAGACACTAGATTCAGTGACATAAAGATAGGTCATAGGCATGGCCATGGCCGATGCCTGGAGTGTCCAGCACAACCACAGGTCTCTAGCAAATACAGCACAGGACCTACCGGAAAGCCATGTCCTTTTGGAGTGGTTGCTGGCAAAGTGCCCCAGGGCCTCTCAGGTTTCCTACCAGTGCCCAAACAACTGAATCCCACCGTTTAGCTTTAGGCAAAGTCCATCCTGTCTATACACAACAGTGTGGCATAGATGGGAGGCACATCACACCAAGGGCTCATCTGCTCTGGTCTCTGTACTCTCAAACATTTCAAGCTTTTCTCTCCAAGAACAACTTCTCAAACCCAGATCATGTGAACAGGGACTGTGCTGGTGATGTCCACAGGTTGGTTGGATCACAGGACATCCAGGCCCAGGGAATGTTTCAGTGGCACTTGTCCTTCCTGGAGATTGGTTCACCTCAGTCACAGGCCCCAGGGTGCTACAAAGTCAGTTCAGGCAGACAGCCCTTCTCCTGCCATTTCTGCACAGACCGCATCTGTTTCTTGCTGGCTTTGGGCACTGCAGGCTTTGCTCTCTCAGTGGGAACCTCCTTTCACCATTACATTCTGTGTGCTGAGGTTCAGGCCTTGAGTTTCCTCAGCTCTTGCCAGGATGTGCAGGCAGGATGCTGATTAAAGGCGAAGGAGTGTTTCTGCTTGCTCCGAGATGCGAACCAAGCCTGCTTTTTCCCTGCTTTCATCTCGTTTGCTTTTCTTAATGAGAGCTTTCCTCTGCAGCAGTGTTTGCTGAGGGAGGAGGGGTCCATGAGAGTTCCTCGTTGCCAGCTGCATGTTAGCATGGCGGCAGCTCTTTGGAGGAGTGAAGGCCTGATGGAGAGATGGCCTTTGGAGACTGGCAGGTATGTTCTTGAGAGATGATTTCTAAGGGAGGCTGCTGCCTTCCTGTGCTGAATCTCCCTAGACAAGGAGTCCCTTTGAGTAGGCAAGGCAAGGCCAGAGTGCCCTGCAAGGGATGCACAGCCCAGGTCTCTCTTCCTTCCCCTTGCAGCCTCTGCAAGTTCCCCCTCCGTCCTGTTGCGGTATGACCTTGTTGTGCTGCAGCAGGGCAGTGAGAGAGCAGCCCACGTGCAGGCATGAGTGTGCTAGGTGTGGTGTCGTTAGGTGCTGGCACTGCTGCCACGGGCAAGGAGTGTTTTTTCTGCGTGATCTTTGGGTGGGTGTGAGGAGCCCCACTTAGCTCTAGATGCATTGCTCTGAGTAGCAGGAGCCAAGGGAGTGGTGGTGAGCACAGCCATCCTCCAGTGAGGCTCCTGGCTTTTTGGCAGGCATTGCTGACCCTGTGTGCTGGAAGCACGTGACCCTTGGCAGGTTCTACCTGAGCACTTTTAGAGTTTCCCCTCCTTTTTTAGAGGGGAGATTCCTAGAGCTTTTGCATTGTGACCACTCTTTTTTCTCTGACTCGTGCCCCCTGAGGCCTTGATGGGATTGTCTCCCTGCAGCCCTGAAAAATCCAGGTGCCAGTGAGTGGAGCATTGGGGGTCTATTGCTTGCTGAGGAAAGAGAGAGAAGTGGTCCTTCCTGCAGCCTGCCCCCTGGTGCTGGTTTAGAGGAGAGCTCCTTGTGCCAAAACTGAGGACAAACAACTTTTGCTCTGCCACACCCCAACTCCTTCAGTGGATGACTTTGCTGGTGCTCTCGGATTCTTTCTGTGCCATGCCATGTGGGACCCTGGAGGCAGAGCCTTGGCTGGCTTGTCCATGTGTCACGTGGACATTGCTGAAGCCTGCTGGTTTGTCTCAAGGCTTTGCCTGGGAGAGAAATGGCAGCCCTTGCTGAGACAGGGGAATGCAAATGCTTGAGAGTAGCAGAAGCCTTGTGCCATTTTCCTTGTTGGAAGCCTGCTTGTGTGGGACTGGTGCCCTGGCCCTGTGCATGCTGGTCACTGTGTGTGTGTACTGCCACGTGGTCATTTCTGAGCCCCTGGAGCAAATGCAGAGAGAGGGGAAGTGGTGCCAAAGAGACTGCTCCATCTCCATTGAAGCCACTAAGGAGACCTGAGTAGGGAGGCTGTTTGGGTGAGTGCCTTGAGGGCATGTGAGGCAAAAGGGAGAGGCCAGAGCTGGCCTGCCGAGCCCCTGGGAGAGCAGTGTGGGTCTGCTTCCTGGAGGGTGGGAAGTGACCCTGAGCAGGGCTGTGTGTGGCTGTTGAGAGGAAGTGTCTGTTGCAAGGCCTTGGAGGACTAGAAGCAAATGGAAGTCCTGGAGAGGTGGCCTTGGTGTGTTTTGGGGCCTGTGGGGGTGTCTTGGCTGCTGCCTTGTCTGGTCCAGTCCCCGGTGTGTCCCTGATGCACAGCTGCATGTTGGCTGGCAACCCTCTATGAGTCGCAGGATGGGGGTGTGGTGTGTCACAGTGGTGGGGTAGGCTAAGGTGGGGACAGACAATGGCCCCAGTGTCTGTGTGCTGCGCTCAGGAAGACCTGTCTGGAGAGAGCAGTGCTGTGCGTGGGGAGTGTCACCAGGATGGAGAGATTGGGAGCACTCGGAGGTGAGGAGGTGCCTTGGCTGGTAGGGCCCAGGCTGCCCTGGTGGTGTGAGCGAGGGATGCTGGCAAACTGCTGCCTTCTGTGTGCTGAGGTTCAGGTCTTGCGTTTCCTGAGCTCTTGCCAGGATGTGCAGGCGGGTTCCAGACGAAAGGGCAGTGGGCTTTCTCCTTGCTCTGAGATCTGTACAAGGCATTTTTTTTCCCTCCTTTCCTCTCATTTGCTTTTCCTAATGAGAGTTTTCCTCTGCAGCAGTGTTTGCTGAGGGAGGAGGAGGCCGTGAGAGTTGCTCATTGCTGACTGGGCATTAGTGTGCTGGCAGCTCTTTGGAGGAGTGAAGGCCTTGTGGAGGAGTGGTCTTTGGAGACGGGCCGGTATGTTCTTGGGAGATGACTTCTAAGGGAGGCTGATGCCTTCCTGTGCATGACCTCCTTAGAGAAGGAGTCCCTTTGAGGAGGAAAGCCCAGGCGAGAGTGCTCTGCAAGGGATGTGCAGCCCAGGTCTCTCTTCCTTCCCATTGCCGTCTCTGCAAGTTCCTCCACTGTCCTGCTGTGGTGTGACCTGTCTGTGCCACAGCAGGGCAACAAGAGAGCAGCCCATGTGCAGGCATGAGTGTGCTAGGTGTGGTGTCGTTAGGTGCTGCCACTGCTGCCACGGGCAAGGCGCATTTTTTTCTGCCAGATCTTTGTGTGGGTGTGAGGAGCCCCACTTAGCCCTAGATGCATTGCTGCAAGTAGCTGGAGCCAAGGGAGCGTCCCATCCTCCACACACTCATTCTCCAATGAGTCTCACAGCTTTTGGGGAAGGCATTGTGGACCCTGTGTACTTGAAGCACTTGACTCTTGGCGTTTTCTACCCGAGCGCTTTTAGAGCTGCCCCTCGATTTTTGTGCCTCCATGTGCTCCTATGTGAGCCCGCTGAGCAAGGCCTGAGAGAGGGGGAGTGGTGCCGAAGGGTTTTGGCCTCCTCCACTGAAGCCCCAAAGGGCCCCTCAGAAGGGAGGCCGGTTGGGTGAGTGCCTTGAGGGCATGTGAGACAAAAGCGAGAGGCAAGAGCTGGCCTGCTGCGCCCCTGTGAGAGCACTGTGGGTCTGCTTCCTGGAGGTGGGAAGTGAGCCTGAGCAGGACTGTGTGGAAGTGCCTGTTGCAAGGTGTTGGAGAACTAGAAAAGAATTAAAGGGCTGGAGATCTGGCCTGTGTTTTAGAGCCTTTGGGGATTTCCTGGCTGCTGCCATGTCTGGTCGTGTGCCCTGTGTGTCCCTGATGCACAGCCATGTGTTGGCTGGCAACCGTCTATGAGGCGTGAGGCGGGAGTGCAGCATGTCGTAGTGGGGGATGGCCTGTGGTGGGGATGGGGGTGGCCGCACTGTCTTGGTGTTGCACGCGGGAGGAGGTGTCTGGAGAGAGCAGTGCTGTGCATGGGGAGCCCTGCCAGGCTGGGGAGCTGGGAAGCAGGGGAGCACTGCGAGGTGAGGACCTGACTTCACTCCCAGGGTGCAACATGCTATCACAGTGTCCTTCTCAGGGATGTGGTGTGGGGACTGTTGGTGACCATGTTCCCTCCTTGGAGCATCCTGGTGCGAGCCAGGGATGCTCACGGTTTCCTGGTTCCTGTCAGCTGAGGTTCAGGCTTGCAGTTTCTGAAGCTCCTGGTTCTTCCCTGAATCTTTGGGATTGTACTGACACTTCTGGAGGAAGTCATCTTCTCACTCCTTAATGGCTTTCTGTTGAATGTGGACCCTCATTGTAACTTCCCACCCCAGACACTAAGCCATTCCAGTTCCTCAGAGAGATGGGGAGTTAATGAAAGGAGTCAGAGCCATTTCTGCACCTTGAGCCTGCCCAGACCCTTGCAGACAGCGGAGACGCCACCTCACAAGAAGTCAAGCCTCTCAGGGCAATCGGTGGCTCTGAGGTGCCTGTCCTTGGTCAGCAGTGGAGGCAGCAGCTGCAAAGCCACTGGTACCTTGGGACCCAAACTGGCGCCCTAGGCGAGGCAGCTCCTTCTGCCCCCACAGCCCAGCAGCAGGAGGGTAGAGGGGTGGGGGTAGATGGGAGCAGGAAGGAGGGACCCCAGGGCTGCCCGGGGCCATGGTGCCTCACAGCCCCTGCTGGGAAGGAGCCAGCTCTGGTCTGGGTTCAAACCCTTGAGCTTTGTGTTCTTTGCATTTCATACTTGACCCTATTTAAGCCTAGAAGCCTCTTTTCATACCTACAGGTGTTTATTTTGACAAAGCCACCTATGTGCATTCTAGTCTGGTAGCCTAGAACATCTTCTGAGAAATTGAACTCTACTTGCATCTTGTATTGTGACCAACCAATCAGTTCCTACCACGGAAGAAGGTTCAGGGAAGAACGTAGGCTGTGATGGACCACAGCTGCTGCAAAGCAAGTGGAATTTATCTCAGCACAAAGGGAACCAGAGGGTGGCCTTTTTTTAGGACACTCCAGACTCATGCAAACACCTGAAGGCTGGAAATAAATCCTTGCAGGAGCAGAAATAATTATCGGCAGAGGGAATGTGCACCCCACCTGAGCTGCAACTGGACTAGCAAGCCTTGCTGGTTTGAACCACTGGTTTGCTACTTTCCCAGAGAAATGCAATTTGGTAATGGAACACATCTGAAGAACAAAGAACTGCAAACATGGTGTGCTTCAAACAAAGATCAGTAGACCTTTCACCTATGGTATCAACCTCCAAGTAATGGGGTAGTAGAAAGATGGAGTGGCCGACAGAAACAACAGCTGCACAAGAGTGACTCTTCTCTCATAGAATACTTCTAAGTGGGGATCCCATTTGTGGGAAGTTGTAAGGTGGCTAAATAAGTGACAAACTCTTATGGGAAGGCCCATAGATAAGGGGTTTGTGTCAGTAGCTGCATGAATTCCTGTTAAAACAGAAATAAAACCCCATCAAAGTCCTGGAGGTGAGGTTGTGGTTAAACATCCAGCTTGGGGATCAGTCTGGGTGACTCTGCTCTTTTCCCATGGAAAAGGAGCATGGGATGCTGTAGACAATGAAGAGAGTAAGTTAACTGTAAGCGAGGCCAGGGTTATGTCCAAGACCTGGGTGTCTTCTCTTGCAGGGAGATGGGGTGTTACCTGCTGACCGTGGGAACACTGATAACTGGAAAAAACACCTGAAACGTGTCTTTAACAGGTTCTGCCTTTTCACATTGCCCATGGGACAACTCGGGTATTGAAGATCAGTCACAAGCCATCTTCAAAACTATAGTTACAAGAGAAACACCATCTGTAATAGTCCGAGGTCAAGGACTGAGAGTAGGCAATCATGTTGCACTAACCCTAAGATCTAAAGTTAGTCTAAACATAGCTCTACTTAATAACACACTGGATGGGAAGCTGCACAAGGTTCTGACGATAGGGTGACATGGGTACTCCAGACATGGAAGGCAACAAAAGCCATTGTGATGGGACCTACGTTTTTGACCAAATCACCACACAGACTTCCGGTTAACTTCTCATATGACTGAACAAACAATGTCTTTTTTTTACACCATTTAATACATCAGTATCACTTGGAGTAACCTTGCATCAACTTGACAGCTTTCTCAAACACAACACCAAGGTTACTCTACATTGGTTGGAAACTGGAAATGGGAAAATGGTTAGAGGAAAGGGAAGGAACAATAATGTATGATACAATGAACAGATTCAGTTAGTGAAAGTGTCCAGCGACAGAGCAGCCTGCCCTGAGTTGACACACACAGAAACAGGTTTTAATTTCTTCCTCCCTGCAAGCACCCAATTGTTCCTTTGCTCTTCTCAAGAGACATCCCTGTTCTCCAGAGAGCCTTTCCCCAGGTCAGTGTGTCCGTGCTGGCCTGCCCAGCCAACCTGCACCCCTCCACTGTGCTCCCCGGGCTGGCGGTGCTGCTCTGCAGGGCCAGCATGCTGTGGGTCCCCGGGGTGACTCTGCACTGGCCGGGCTGGTCAGGGTAGACCCGCCTGGCCCAGCAGCGCTGCACCTGATGACCCCCTCCCCAGGTGTCTGTGGCTGTGGAAGATGCTCAGAGCAATCACAAGGCATTTCCAATGGCTCAGGATGGGGTCAGGTGTGTCATTAGGTCCAGCCATGGTTTTTCATTGTTGGTGACATGAACTGCTCTTGAGGCTGCCTTCCCTGTGCCTGAGGAGTCCCCACTGCCTCTCCTGAGACTGCAGAGCCCTGATTTGGTGCATTCTTTGGTTGAGGCCTTGACTTTGGGTGACTCCACCTGGTTTTGGGAGTCTCCACTCACTGGCCACTCCAGGCACATGCTGTCCCTGGAGATACCCTCTGCTCACCTGGTGGCCCCATATTGCCTTCCAGAAGGATGGGCATCTCTCACCAGCCCTCTAATATTTGAGACAGCCCCCAGAAGACACCGCTTGAGCACTCACCCTTTCCAGGACCAGGGGAACCCTCAAGTGAGGGCTGAATCCAGCCCTCATTCTCTCACACATCACCTTGTCAACACATCCTCCTTAGCTCATGGAAAACCCAGGCACAGCAACAGGGCCTTTTTGGGTGCAATTCCCAGAGTGCATTCTTGGCTCCTGCTTTGGAAGAAGAGCCCAGTCTTCAGGCAGTGTACTGATGAAGTCCCCTTTTATTACAGAGATGCTGCAAGGGAGGCCAGCTCTGACACAGTGGTCAGCAGATTTACACAAAGCCTCTGATTCAGACAGATGGGGTTTGTGTCTGTGGAGAGGTGGGATGAATTCAAATATTTGTTCACAAACATGACTATCGCAGACAGAACTCCCAAAGCACAAGAGTTGTCTGAGATAAACTGGGTGCTGGTTGTGAAGAGAGATGGGCAGCTTATTGCTGCTGAACTAGAAGAAGTTGAACCAGTTTCTTCAGTGTGGCCTTGAGCTCCTTGTTCCTCATGCTGTAGATGAGAGGGTTCATTGCTGGAGGCACCACCGCGTACAGAACAGCTACGATCATATCCAGAGCTGGGGAGGAGATGGAGGGGGGCTTCAGGTATGCAAAGAGGCCTGTGGTCACAAAGAGGCAGACCACAGTCAGGTGAGGGAGGCACATGGAAAAGGCTTTGTGTCGTCCCTGCTCAGAGGGGATCCTCAGCACAGCAGTGAAGATCTGCATGTACGACAGAACAATGAATATGAAACACACAAAGCCTAAACAGGCACCAATCACAATAAGCCCAACTTCCCTGAGGTAGGAGTCTGAGCAGGAGAGCTTGAGGATCTGTGGAATCTCACAGAAGAACTGGTCCACTGTGTTGCCTTGGCAGAGTGGTATTGAAAATGTGTTCCCAGTGTGCAGGACAGCATTGAGAAAACCACTGGCCCAGGCAGCTGCTGCCATTTTGGCACAAGCTCTGCTGCCCATGATGCTCCCATAGTGCAGGGGTTTGCAGATGGCAACATAGCTGTCATACGCCATGACTGTGAGGAGATAATACTCTGCTGAAATTAAGAAAAGGAAGAAAAAGACTTGAGCAGCACATGCCAAATAGGAAATGGCCCTGGTGTCCCACAGGGAATTGACCATAGATTTGGGGACAGTGGTGGAGATGGAGCCAAGGTCAAGGAGGGCGAGGTTGAGGAGGAAGAAGTACATGGGGGTGTGGAGACGGTGGTCGCAGGCTACGGCTGTGATGATGAGGCCATTGCCCAGGATGGCAGCCAGGTAGATGCCCAGGAAGAGGGAGAAGTGCAAGAGCTGCAGCTCCCTTGTGTCTGCAAACGGCAGGAGGAGGAACTCGTTGATGGAGCTGCTGTTGGACATTTGCTCCTTTGGGGCACAGGGGGACTGTCTGAGGAAGAAGACACATTGATAAGTTAGGACAGACTTCTCTGAGCAAATTTCTCATAAAGTCCCCCAAACACACACACATTACATCTCCCCATCTCAGCATCAGTGTCACCAAGCTCCATGGCTTGAGCTCTGGTTTGTGCTGGCCGAGTTTGACACAAGGAGTAGGGGCTTCTGCCCATGAGCTCCAGAGGAGTCAGCCCTGACCTACAGCACTGTGTAAATGGGAAGAGGAGTGACTAAAATCTAAATTCCCAGTTCGAGTCACACTTCATCCACACATACTGTTGAAGGCATTTTCAGCATCTTCACTCCCACTTCTAAATAATATGGGGTCATTAGTAGTTTTAAGGCTTCTTTTGTTTCCTTTAGCTGGACCCCATAACCTTGAGAGCAGAGGGCTGTGCTGGCTGGGAGAGGAGAGGTGGCCTTGGAGTTGATGGTTTCCTCTCACACTTGGAGCATGACTCTGCTGCCTGGAGCCATCCCTGTGGGGACCTGTTTCTCTCTCCCCACGTCTCTCCCCTCTCAGTGCTCACACACCCCATCCCACCTGCTGTGAGCTCAGCTCTGCCCTGCAGAAACCTCCCGGAGGGGCTGGACACTGCCCAGGGCACCTCCGTGTTTGCAGGTGCTATGGAGCAGGTGAGACAAACCTTGGTGAGGCTGGAAAGGTGATGCTGGTTCTGTCCTTAGGCTGAGGGGTGGATGGAGGCATTTGCTGAGTCCCTCCCAGAACTGCTCCTCTCTCAGTGTCACTGTCTCAGTCCCCTGTCTAAACCTGACAGATCCAATCCCATTTCACCCCAGCCAGAGAGAATCAAACTGAAAGCAGATACTCATGACAGCTCCTTCCCTTTCATGTATCTGCTGCCTTGACCTTCCTTTTGGAAAGTCTCCTTCAGAAATGTCCTGGGAATGAGCTGGAGCTGTGGGCAGACCTGACCCACGCAGCACCCTCACAGCAGGAGAGAATGAACCTGCCCTGCCAGGGGGTCTCTCCTCCCACCCAGAGCTTCTCCCCACAGTGCTGCGGGGAACTCCCCGGGCAGGCTGAGTGCTGACCCTCGGAGGCGGCACAGTCACTGCCCCAGGCACACAGCACCCTGGGGGGGCAGGAACACTGCTCCGAATTACAGCCCTGGACAGACCTGTGTGCACACACCGGCTGCACACCCCTGCAGCTGTCCCCAAGAAAAAGGAGCAGGATGCCCTGTCCCTTTAATAATGTGGAGGCAAATCCCTGTTCTGAAGCGTCTCTGCCTCCTCTGCAAAAGAAAAACCAGGAGAGACATCCTTAAAAAACAGATGTGGTATGTGATGGGATGGGTTGGGTTTAGAAGAGCCCTCCAGGAACCTCTATAGCATTGCTCCACAGCCAGAGACTTACCGTGTCAGGTGATGTGAAGATTTCTCCCACAAGGAGCTCTCCTCTCTCCTCCCACTCCACACGGCCTTTCACTTGCCCCTGTCTTCTCTCATCTTCTGGCAGCAATTGCAGACAGAGCCTGGAGCCCTGTTGCTCTTTGCAGAGGAGCTGCTCCTGCACACAGCTGGCTCTGGGCAGTGCTGCCCAGTTGCCAGGAGCTCCCTCCATCCCAGGAGCCTGGCCCCACTCAGGTACAGAGGCCCAGCTGAGCTCATGACTTTCTCTGTCCCTTGTGCTCCCTCCTCCTGAGAAATGTTCACTGAGGTAAACCAAAATAATCACTGATGGTCCCTCTCTAAATAATGCAGAGAGACCAGTCACAGCATTGTTGCTTGTTTCATCAGAGGATGGTTATCTACAAGAGCTGGAAATGTCCCACTTTGGAAATCCATATTCCCATGTTTCAACTAGGCAGGACACCTAGAAGTGGTCAGGAAGGCAGTTCATTTTCCCATTCTTCAGGTCTTGATGCAGATGAGTCAATCTGGGCATCTCATGCCTGTTTAGAAACCCCTGGGATGCAATGGGATTCAGCTAACTCCCGTGAACTCCACAGACACACAGGAGATGGGATTCCCCTTGCCAAAACTGAAGTGGGCACAACGTAGATGTCTGCATGGGAGCTCCTTGCCTAAGCTCCGGTTATAATCGCTTTAGATGGAGGGTGGGAGTCAGTTGCTCACATGCAAACACCTGGTGACCTTGGAAGAGACAGAGGTGGTCCAAGGCATGTGCCAGTGTCTTCTTGCTCTGATGGAGCAACTGGGAAACCCACGTCCTTATGGAGCATCAGCTAGGGGCCAGGTGGAGAATTTCCCTTGGCCATCTGAAATGACCCTAGATGCCTTCTACAACTAGTGTTCCTCTCACTATGAAGCTGAGACATAGGAAGATCCCAATGTTACAAACAGCTAATGTAATTCAGTGCAGACACGTGATTTAATGACGTAGAAATAGGCCTGCAGGACCATGTCAGGTGCCTGGGGTGTCCAGCAAAACCACATGTTTCTAGTAGTTCCAGCATGGGACCTCCAGGAAAGCCATGGCCCTTTGGAGTAGCGCTGGGCAAGTGCCCCAGGGCATCTTGGGTTCCCTACCTGTGCCCAAACAACTGAATCCCACCACTGCCTTTAGGCAAAGTCCATCCCATCTACATCCAAGCATGCTGCATAAATGGGAGGCACATCACACCAAGGTCTCCACTCCAGCATCTGCACTCTCAGACCCTTCTTGCTCCCTGCCCTCTGAACCTCTTCTCAACCCTCCCCCTCCCCCTCCTCCCCCCCAGATGATGTGAACAGGGACTGGGCTAATGATGTCCTCAGGGTGGCTGGATCACAGAACCAGGGACCTCTTCAGTGGCATCTTGTCCTGCCTGGAGATTGGTTCAAGTCTGTCACAGGCCCCAAGGTGCTGCAGAGTCAGTTCAGGCAGGAAACCCCTCTCCTGCCACCCCTTTGTGGCCCAGCTCTGTTTCTCGCTGGCCTTGGACACTGCAGGCTTTGCTCTCTTAGTGGAAATCTCCTTTCACCATTACATTGCCACCTGCTGTCTAGGCCAGCATGTCACCACTTGCAATCAAAGCCTTTGTATTCCTGAGGTCCTTGCTAAAAGTTTTCCCTGTGACAAATCTTCATTCAGCACCACAGCTGAGGTGCTGAAGCCAAAATATATGCAAACATATGGAGCCTGTCCCGGGACTGCCCCATGGTTGCAATAACTGAGATGTGGTGGGATCAGTCGCATGATGGAGTCCTTCAATGGCAGGGTGCAAGTTCTTCAGGAGAGACAGCCAGGGAAGATGAGGAGGGGGATGTCCTATGTGTGAAGGGGTAACTTGGATGTATGGAGCTCTTCCATGGGATGGGCAAAGGGAGGCAACTCTGAAGGGCAGAGGAGCTCAGGAAAACCAGCAGGTCATTAAGCACCCATCAAGCACAAGAATGCTCCTTATGAACAGTTTGTAGAATTAGCAGACACCTCTGGACCCCAGCTTGGCTAAACAGGGAGCTCCCACATGAGCTCCAGGGCAATAAGGCAGCATACAGAAAGGGGAAGAAGGCAGAGGCTGCAAAGGAGGAATTTAGAGATATTGTCCAGCAAAGTAGGGATGGTGTTAAGGAAGCCAAAGCTCCTCTGCGTTAGAGACACTTGCAGGGGATGTGAAGGACAGGAAGAAGAGCTGCTGCTGCTGCTTCAGTGACAGGAAAAGAATAAAGAAGGAAATGTGGTGTCACTGCTGACTGGGGCAGGGATTCTAGCAAAAGTGAATGCAGATAAGTTTGGGGAAGTCAAGTCCTCCCTGGCTTCAGTCTTCACCAGCAAGCTCTCCTGAGCTGTTGTGCCTAGAGTCAGGACTGCTAAGGAGAAAACCAGCCTGCAGTGCCTAAGTCTCTAGAGCTCAACCCATACAAGTCTATGGGATTGGATGGCTGGCAGCAGAGCTAGCTGCTGTGACAGCAGGGCTGCTTGCTGTCGTCTTTGAAAGGTTGTGGAGATCAGCGGAGGTCCCAATGAGCAGCAGAAGGAATATGTTGTGTCCACCTTCAAAGACAGCCACATGGACAACCTGCGGAGCTGCAGGCTGTTCAGCCTCACGTTGGTGAGGAGTGTGTCATGAGCCAGTCCTCTCAGATCACAGTTCTGGGCACATCATGAAGGTGACTGGGAACAGTCAGCATGGATTTACCCAAAGTAAATTATTCCTGAACCATCTGATTTCCTTCTGTGATAAAAGACGAGTACCTGTGGAGGAGAGGAGAGTAGTGGATGTCCACTAGACATCCAGATGGGCAAAAAGTTGTTTGGATGATCAAGGTCAGAGGGTTTTCATGAATGGGTCATGCTTTACCAGGAAGCCAGGTAAAGGTGGGGTATGCAGGGGTATACTCCACATCCTGTCCTGTTTGAAAGGCTCATCAGCAGGGCAGGACAACCCATGCATCAGGACAGGCAGAGACTTGACCGGCAGAGGAGGGACCCCAAGGTGAAGGTCCTGGACATTACGGGGGATGCCATATGAGCGTGTGGTGCATGCTCACCACAAATGAGGCCAGCTGCATATAGGACTGCATTAGGAAGAGCCTGGCCACCCACGCAAGGGCAGTTCTTAACTCCCTCCACTCAGCACTGGTGTGGTCATGTCTGGAACAATGTGTCCCAGTGTGGGATACCCAGTGCTGGAGGAATGGGGAGCAACTGGAGAGGGTCCAGGGGAGGTCTGCCCAGATGGGGTTGGGGACCTGAAGCACATGGCCCATACAGAGAGGCTGAGGAACCTGGGCTTCTTTAGCCTGCTGAAGTGAAGGCTAAGGCCAATATGGTAGTCACCTCTGACTGCTTGAAGAGTGGTTTCAGAGATGAGGGAGCTTTTCTTGGCAGTGGGAAACAGCATGCAAAGGAGAAAGAGCCACAAACTGCATTTTGAATCATTCAGACTGAACTTCATGTTAAAAGGATGTCACTTGTAAGGTAGTGCTGTGGTGCAACTGGACACCCAGAGGGAGTCTGTGATCAGCCCCTGGCTTTGTGTTTCAAGGAGTCACCAACAAGGACTGAGGGATTTCAGTAAAGGTGGGGAGATCCTGCAGTGAGAGCACGGTGGGGAAGGAGGTTGGGTGTGTACACGCTGCAGTGACACAGGTGCAGGTTTGTGACAGCTAAGGATAGCCTGTGTGGAGATGACGGAGGGCACTGTCAAGGCTAAAAGCCTCCAAAAGAACTGAGGATTTTTTTTCCTTTTACTATGGCTGGTGCGTCTGCCACCGGGGCCTGCAAGAAGATGATGCTTCCTTACACCACTGGGCCTTGTTGCCTCCTCACCCCCGGGGATCCCAGGAGGTGTTGTAATGTTGTCCTGCACTCGGCATTTTGCACCCTCACCTCACACTGCCCCCAGGAAGAGGCCTGAGCAATGTGGGATGGAAAGCATCACCCTGCCCAGGAGCTGGCTGTCAGTGCCTGGTCACTCTGCTTGATAACACACATCAAGGTTGACTTGGCATCACAGCCACCCTCACATCGCCTTTGCCTACCTGCAATCAGGGCCTCCAACTTTAGGCTCTAATCAATCCCTGGGGAGCCTTTCTTGGTAATGGCCCTCAGTGGGACCCATTAACGCTCCAAGAAACTTGGGGATTTTCTTCTGACTTTCTTGAGAGGTTTGTTCAGTCTCAGCACCTGAGGTGCATGGGCTCAGCACCAAATACATTCGAGGGGTCATTAATATGCAAAAAACCCTAAGGAGCCAGGCCTCTTTCCATAATTTTCTTCAATTCTTGTGTGGCTAATTGGGACGTTTCAGGAGTGTATTTAAAAGAGGAAGATTTCAATGAGCACAAAAAAAGAAAAAAAAAAAGGATTTCTGCTTTTGAAGTTTTCCTTAGTTTTCAGCTTTCAAATTAGGGTGATATCCACATTCTCCAACTGATATGGATCCAGAGTGTCTCCTAATGATGTCGGGACATGTAGAAAAAGTAGCATCCTTGATGTCAGACATCCATGGAAAATATTCCTCCCACCTTCCCAGCCCTACCAGTTCTCTCATCAACCACTGGGGACTTCAGATCACTCTTGTGAAAATCAAACCTTTTGCCACTCAAGGCTGTAGCTGAATGTTACAGCTCGTGTGCACCAATTCCCACCTGCTTTCCTTCGAGAACTAGCTGCAAACAGGCGCAGAAGGATTTGTCTTAATTGCAGACAACCAAAAATAAACTTGATGCAGTGTCATAAGAAAGAAAGCACAGTCCTCAACTGTGCACATGCCCAGAAACTCTGATGCAAAGATGACTTTAGAAATGACCAATTAAGCAGGATATATGGAAATATGTAAAAGGTTACTGAGATTAAACCCACAGCAGAAGAGACAGAGCAGTGGTAATGCAAGTTAATGGGCAGATCGATATTTCTTCTCCCGAGACTAACACCCTTCCTGAAGATTTCCACTCTTTCATCATAGGAAAACATTGACATTAAAAATTAACCAACCTTTTGTGCTGATGAAAGTGTGCTCCTATTTTTGACATGTTGAAAACAGTTCTTCACCTTTCCAAGCAGAGCTCAGGTGTCCAACCACAAGCACCCAGGGGCACTTGGAGAGGCCCCGGTGTCTCTGAGGGACCTGCCTGGGCCTGGCAGCTCTCACAGGGGACCTGTGGGAGACTGGAGCCCCTTGCAGCTGCAGAGGGAGGCTGGGCAGTGGGGACCAGGGCACCTGCAAAGGCACCAGCTGTCCATGACCCTGTGACTGCATCCCACCCCAGCTCTGAAAATCTCTTTCCTTTTTTTTAAAAAAAAGAAAAAACACAGCATTCCCCTGAAAGACCACTATATTAAGAAAAAATAAATAAATGACTCAAGAAAGATAATAGGAACACAAAAAAATTAAAAGCTGGAAAGGATAAAAAAAATTCTTTGCTTTCAATCTATTTCTTAATTTCTTTCGTGTTTCATTTTTAATTCATTTTCTAAACATTTCTGTTATAATCAGCCTTACACCATTAAACAAAATATTTTTGTGTCTCACACAGAGCCCAGGGCTCAGAAAACCACACCCTGCCCACAGCTGTCCATGCCACTCTTCACTCTTTGCGCAGAGCACATCGCACTCTGAGGTGTCAGGCTCTCTCAACTGGTGAGGAAAGCAGGGTGACCAGCTTCAAGGAAATGCTCTACTTCTGGATGGCCAAATTTACACAAATCTCAACACACCTGTGTTACCATGATGTTTTAAAAGAGTCCCTAAAACATCTCGCCACACTCCCTTTTCATTGTGCACACAGGCATTCATCTGATGGTAGAAGGCAATTGGGTTGGTCAGGCATGCTTTCCATTTCCCCTTGGTGAACCCATGCTGCCTCTTCCAGGCCTTCTCCTTCCTATGCTTGGAGATGGTTTCCAGGAGGATTTGCTCCATCACCTTCCCAGGGACTGAGACGAAGAGGACCAGCCTGTTATTCCCCAGATCCTCCCTCTTGCCCTTCTGGAAAATGGGTACAATTTCTGCCTTTTCCCAGTCATCAGGAACTGCCCTGATTACCCTGGCATTTCACAGACAATTGGGAGCAGCGTTGCAGTGACTCCAGCCACCTCTCCCTGCACCCTGGGGTGCTTCCCATCTGGTCCCATGCACTTCTGTGTGCCCACTCGGCAAAAGTCCTCCCCAGATGCATTGTCCTCTACCATGGGTGAGGCTTTGCTATCACAGATGCTGCCAAAGGACTCGGGGGCCAGGGAGGCCTGGCAGTAGACAAGACCAGGAAAAGACAAGGTGAAAGAGGCAATGAGCTCCTCAGCCTTTCCCCTCTCTTTGTCACTACGTCCCCTGCCCCACTGAGCAGGGAGAACACATTTTCCTTGCCTGCCTGCCTTGTACTGCCAATGTCCCTACAGAAGTCCTTCAGGTTACCCTCCCCATCCCTTCCTAGCTCGAGCTCCAACTCCAGCTCCAGCTGAGCTTTCACTTGCCTAACTCCATCCCAAACAAGATGAAATCCTCTCTGCTGCAGTCCAGGGTGGTGACTCTGTTATTCCTCTTACCTCTCCACCATCTCACGGTCACTGCAGTGACAGACAACCTACACGTTCACATCCCCATCCAGGCTGAGCTTCAGGCAAGAAACCAAGGGGAGGATGGCACCATCTACTTAGAGGCACAAACTACAGAGGTACAGAAATCACACCGCATAAAAGCCTGCATTTCTCCCCTCACCCCTGAGGGGATCCAGGCAATTGCCTTTCAGGTGGTTAAAGGTGGATGCAAAGAATTTCCGCTGTGATGTAGATATGCCTGAGGTAGTGCCTGCCAGGCTGCCCTTACAGTCAACGGGGAGGAGAAGCTGTTCACCTGCCTTCTTTTAGATGGTCACATAAAGCACAAAGGACTCCTGTCCCAGACATTTGCTCTGTCCTTGAAATGGGGTCTGGGATCAAAGGCTTTCAGGATAATTCAGGTTTTAGGGACCACAGGAGGCCTGCAGTGCAAGGTGCTGCTCAAAGCAGGGTCAGATAGAGGATCAGAAACCAAAAAAATGCTGCTGCCAAAGGATTTTGGGGGTGATACAGCAGGAGAAGGCAGTAGAGGGTTGACAGGGTGATCCCATGGACAAAAGGGTTTCCTTTTTCCCCTTCTCCCAAGAATAAAATCCTCAGCTCTCCAGAGGGAAGAACCTGCGACACGAACTTTGCCGCTAACATGGAGGCGGAGAATCTCCTGATCCCCTTACAGACAGTGGCTGGTCCAAAGGCCACCACCCCAATGGCACCAGACCCCCAGGCATGCCTGCCTTGTTGCTGGGCACCCTGCAGCCCCAGGCAGGAGGTGTGTGGGGAACAGAGTGGGGTCTGCAGCCTGCATTCCTGGCCACCCAGCAGGTGTGGTGGGACCCTGCTTCTCTAGATGACACTGGGCTCTCCTGCATTTCCCCAGTGAAGCCTGCATCCCTTCCACCTGTGAATACAGCCCGGCAGGGAGGGCCAACACAGGAAACATGATCTCTGTTCCAGGGCGTGAAGAGAGAGGGGAGGGCAGAGGGGGATCTGCTCGTGCCCTGGGCAGTGATTCCCTACCTGCAGCCAGGACAGCCCTGCTGATGCCCTGTAACCTGTGAGTCCAGGAGATGGGACTGCGATCTGCTTTGACTCTAAAGATTTCTCAGCCCTTCAGACCCAGGATGCAAAGCACCAGTCTGGGGACACCTCAGCAGTCAAAGTGGCTGACTGCCTGGTGTGTTCCTGAGAACTTCTCTGTAGTCTCCCGGCACTGCTTTGACTCCTGTTGCCCATGAAGCAGAGACTCCTTCTGAGGATGAACTTGCTCACTGTGTGACTCTGAGGACAGGCTTGACCAGGCAGTACAAATGCCAGCAAGGCCTCAACCCCACAACAGCGTCCCCTGCCCCTCACTCTGCCTTCCAGCCCCTTCCTCCTAGAGCATTTGTGTTGGGAGGGACCACCAGAGATCTCCAGGACCACAATCTGCTCTGAGCTGGGCTAAATTTGTAGTTAGATCAGGTTGGTAGGTGCTTTCTCCAGGAGAGTTTTTAAAAATCTTCTGGCACCTGCCCCAGTGCTGCTCAAGTACCACGGATGTTTCTTTAATTTTCCTTCAGCTCATTTGAAATTTCCCTTACTGCATCTTCTCCTTGTTGTCTCTCGTCCTTTCCTCCTCTTGGCCCCCACACAGACCATCCCTCCGTCTTTGACTGAGGACAATCACAGCCTCACCTCCAAGCACAGCCTTGCTGGGATCTCCTGGGACCACACAGGCAGGTCGTGGTGGCCATCTCCAAGCAGAGCTATGTGCTGCAGATCCCCACGTTGTCTCAGATGAGAACGTATGGAGACATAACATGACACAGTGCAGAGCCAGTTGGCCAGTGCCATGGCAGACATGGGGGCAGCTGGCATGAGAAGAGAAGACCTCCAGCAGCTCCTCTCCACAGCTGAACAGGGAGTGATACAACTGGAGGTGCTCCTGAGAGAGGATGGTGACACAGGATGGTGGGCACAGTGCAGTGCTGGGCAACGACCATGTGTGCTGGGTCTGGGAGTCCTGGCAGGTGGTGCTGGTGCCTGCAGCCCTAGAGAAAACCCCGATCCTGCTAGCAGGATTGAGTCCCCTCCAAGACTCTTGGGAGTTTCTGGACTTTCGTGGCTCCCATCTGCGCCTCAGCCCTCCAGTGGCCCAGCCCTGCTGCCCTGCACGGGTCCCCACGACCCCACTCTGTAGGCACCACACAGGACAGGGTGTGTTCTGGGGTGGGGAAACATCCCTCCAGCATGGTCCCCATGACAGCCCTTGGTGCCCCGTCCCCCTGAGGCCTCCTGCCTGGCAGCCTCCCACCAGTTCCCAGACCCTGCCCAGCCCTGGTCCTGTCCCCCTAGGCTTAGCAGAAGGCCATGCTCCAGGGTTTGCTGAGGTCTGGGCCCAGAGAGAACCCAGGCAGGGCTGGCCATTCCCCCCATACAGGTGCTGAGCCCAGCAGGCAGACAGAGCTGGTCACATTCAAAGATCACCCCTCACCAGGACCATGGGGAATGGCTGGTGCTGGAAATAGGTGGTATGAGACACTGCGTGTATGAGGAGTTTCATGGGGCAGTTTCTCCTCTCCGTTCATGCAGCGACGAGCTTGGCTGAATCTGTGTTCTGACAGACCCTGTTTGAGGTCCCCCATGGGAGGAGAATGGTCTACAGGCCCAGTAGACAGCCCCAGGACTTCCTCTGCATGCTCCCTGACAGCCCTGCAGAACCCAGCAGTGGGCAGATCCTCCCAGGGATCACACCTGGATGCCCAGTCCTTCAGCTTGGCGTGGAGCCTTGTCTGGGGGAGACGTTTGGGGTAAGGACCAGCACGCAGGGTGGGAGAGATTGTCCCTAAGAAATGTGCTGGGGACAGTGCTGAGGGACAGCAGCTTTGGCAGCAGAGTGCAGCCTTCAGGCACCGCACCAGGAAGAACCTACTTCATTACAAAGATACTGTGAGGGAGTCAGCTCTGACCCAGTGTTGGACACAGCTTTATATGGGCACCAGGTGAGACAGAGCAGTCTCAGTGAAGGTGGAATGAATCCAAGCATTTCTGTAGCAACATGGTGACAAATATTAATAACAACAGTAATAATAGTCATAGTACAAATAAAGTGAACAAAAAAAGCTTGGTCCTGGTACGGGACACAGGGGGAGTCATTTGTGGAGAGCAATGGCAATGTTACCACTGCTGAAAAATGTCCAAGAAATCACTTTCCTCAGGGCATCTTTCAGCTCCTTGTTCCTCATGCTGTAGATGAGAGGGTTCACTGTTGGAGGCACCACAGCGTACAGAACACTCACCACCAGATCCAGAGCTGGTGAGGAGAGGGAGGGGGGCTTCAGGTGAGCAAAGATGATAGTGCTGACAAACAGGGAGACAACAGCCAGGTGAGGGAGGCACGTGGAAAAGGCTTTGTTTCGTCCCTGCTCAGAGGGGATCCTCAGCACAGCAGTGAAGATCTGCACATAGGACAGCACAATGAAAATGAAACACCCAAATGTTAAACAGCCACTAACCACAAGAAGCCCAATTTCCCTTAGGTAGGCATCTGAGCAGGAGAGCTTGAGGATCTGGGGGATTTCACAGAAGAACTGGTCCACTGTGTTGCCTTGGCAGAGTGGTATTGAAAATGTGTTAGCAGTGTGCAGCACAGCATTGAAAAAACCACCGGCCCAGGCAGCTGCTGTCATTCTGACACAGGCTCTGTTGCCCATGATGGTCCCATAGTGCAGGGGTCGGCAGATGGCAACGTAGCGGTCATAGGCCATAACAGTGAGAAGTAAATACTCTCCTCCAAACAAGAAGAAAACCAGGAAGACCTGGGCAGTACATCCTGAATAGGAAATGGCCCTGGTGTCCCACAGAGAATTGGCCATAGATTTGGGGACAGTGTTGGAGATGGACCCAAGGTCGAGGAGGGAGAGGTTGAGGAGGAAGAAGTACATGGGGGTGTGGAGGCGGTGGTCACAGGCTACGGCTGTGATGATGAGGCCGTTGCCCAGGAGGGCAGCCAGGTAGATGCCCAGGAAGAGCGAGAAGTGCAAGAGCTGCAGCTCCCGCGTGTCTGCGAATGCCAAGAGGAGGAAGTCGTTGAGGGAGCTGCTGTTGGACATTTTGCTATCTCCAATCATGGGGGACTGTCCGAAGAAGAAAAGACGTTGAGAAGTTAGCAAAGACTTTTCAAGCCAAAAACCCCCCAAATGCTGCAGTTCTCTCTTTGAGCTGGAGCATGATCACACTCATATGTTGCCCTAGAAAGAAAGCAGCCTCTGCTGAGAGCACACGAGTCCAGTTTCAAAGTGCACATCTCCAAACTTCTCACCCTTTCTCCAGGCACCTGAGGGAGCTCTCCACACTCTCCTTCTAGACAAGGACACACAGGGCTCTTTTCAGATGCCCACATACAGCCTCCCACCACCATCTCCATACTCGCAGCATCTCTGCACCTTCCTCATGGGGCTCTCAGATATCACAGCAATGCTATGAGACAGCAGTGCCTTTTTAGAGGGCAGCATGCAGCCTGGCAGGACACCACAGGGAAAGGGTCAAAGGACCGTTAGGACTGAAGATGGGCTGTCTTTAAGGGAGGATCAGCTCATTTCCCAGCCCCACGGATGGCATTTCCTGGAGCTCCACAGGTTAGAAGGGGGCTGGGGCAACCTCATTCCCATGCAGACCCCTCTGTTCCACAACTTGCAGCATCAATGTCTGAACTGCAGCTGAAAACACCCAACCCCAGAAAGCCCAAGAACAAGAAGAGGAGCATCATGGACAGGAGGGGAAACAAGGACCAACACCATGATCATGCTGCCAAGGGAGGCAAGGAGAGAGACAGAGAGGCATTCTGGAAAGCCTTCCCCTTACACAGCTGGACATGCCACCTCACAGACGGCAACATTGCAGGAGAGTCGCTCTCAGCCCCTTTGTCAGGCAGCATGAAATGGGCCCATAACAGAAGAGATGCTCCACTCCTCTGCAGCAGTTCTGGCTGCAGAGGAGGTGGCTCATGCCCTGCACTTCCCTCTCATTCCCTGCCCATCTCTACTGCCTGAAGCTGTCCCTGCTGGCAGCTCTTTCTCTGTCACAACATCTTCTCCTGGTCAGTGCTTACAGACAACATCCCACCCGCTGTGTGCTCAGTTCTGCCCTGCAGAAACCTCCCGCATCAGGGTACTGTCTAGGGGCATCTCTGTGCATGCATGTCCTAAGGGGCAGGTCACATAAACTCCTATGAGGCCACAAAGGTGATGTTGATGCTGTCTGTAGGCTAAGGTGGGGATGAAGCAGCTTCCTGAGGTTTCTCACTGACCTATTAATGTCTGAGGGTGAAGGTTTAGGAATCCCACTTCCTTGCCAAACCAGAAATCTTGTTCCTTTTTTCTCCCTGACAAAATTATGGAACTGAAAGCGCTGATACCAGAAGGAAAGCTCCTTCTCTTGCAAGCAGCCCTTCTCTTGATATTCCTCTTGAAAAAGGTTCCTCGGACATCTCCTGTGCATGAGTTAGACCTGTGAGCAGTCCTGACCCACGCAGCACTCTCTCAGGAGGAGAATGAACCTGCCCTGCCAGGGGTCTCTGCTACCACACAGAGTTTCATCCTGCAGTGTCAGGGGAGCTCCTCGGGCAGGCTGAGTGCTGTGCATCTCAGGCAGCAGAGTCTCTGTTCTGAGCGCGCAGCACCCTGGGGCACAGGAACACTGCTCTGAATTATGGCACTGGGCAGACCTCTGTGCACACCCTGGCTTCACACCCTTGCAGGATCCCTGGGAGAAGGTAGCAGCATGCCCTGTGACAGTCTGGCAGGGAATCCCTGCTCTGAAGCATCTCTCCCTCTTCTGCAAAGGAAAAAAAAAAAAAAAAGAGAGAGAGAGACATCCTTAAAAAACAGGTGTGAGATGGGATAGGATGGGTTGTTTTTAGAAGAGCCCTCTAGGAACCTCAGTAGCATTGCCCTGCAGCCAGAGACTTACCGTGTCAGGGGCTGTGAAGATTTCTCCCACAAGCAGCTCTCCTCTGTCCTCCCACTCCACACTGCCTTGCACTTCTCTCTGCCTTGTCACCTCTCATGTCAGCAGCAGCAGGCAGTGCCCGGAGCTGTACTACTCTTTGCAGAGGAGCTGCTCCTGCAAACAGCTGGCTCTGGGCAGTGCTGCCCAGTTGCCATGAGCTCCCTCCATCCCAGGGGCCTGGCCCTGCTCAGGATCAGAGGCCCAGCTGAGCTCATGAATTTCTCTGTCCCTTGTGCTCCCTCCTCCTGGGAAATGTTCACTCCAATAAACTAAAATAGTCAGTTATTTTCCTTTGCTAAAAAGTGGAGAGAGACTGATTCCAGCATTGCAATTTATCTTATGAGAGAAAGGTTATCTACAAAAAGTGGAAATGTCCCACTCAGAAAGCCCCTAGTCCCATCTCTTAGCTAGGCAGGACACTTAGACAGGGACAGGAATAGAATTTGTTTTCCCATTGTTCAGGAATTGGTTCAGATGAGTCAGTTTGGGCTTCTCAGGGTGCTTTTGAAGGCCCTGGGCTGGCATAGGATTCTGATCCTTCTCTTGAGCTCCAACAAAAAAACACAAAGGGGGTGGGATTCCCCTTGCCCAGGCAGAAGGGAGCACAGCAGGGATGTCTGCATGAAAGATCTTGGTCTATGCTCCCATTTTAATCACTGGAGATGGAGGGCGCAATCAGTTGCTCACACACAAACACCTGATGACTCTGGAAGAGACAGAGCTGGTCCAAGGCATGTGCCAGTGTCTACTTGCTCTGATGGAGCAAGTGTGACACCTACATCCTTCTAGAGCATGAGTTGGGGGCCAGGCAGGGAATTGCCGTGGCTACCTACAATGATACTAGATGCTCACTGCTACCAGAGCTCCACTCACTAGGAAGCTGAGACACATGCAGACCCAAATATTGCAAACAGTTGATGTCATCCAGTGCAGGCACTTGATTCAGTGACACAGAAATAGGCCTGCAGGGCCATGTCGGATGCCTGGGGGTGTCCAGCACAACCACATGTCTCTAGCAGATACACCATGGGACCTCTAGGAAAACCATGCCCCTTGGAGTGGTTGCTAGGGAAGTGCTCCAGGGCAACTCAGGTTTCCTACCAGTGTCCAGAGAACTGGATCCCACCACTGCCTTTAGGCCAAGTCCCTCCGATCTACAGCCAAGCATGCTTCATAAATGGGAGAGGCACATCCCACCAAGGTCTCTGCTCTAGTCTCTGCACCCTTAAAACCTTCTAGCTTTCCTCCCCCAAACCTCTTCTCACCCCCAGGTCATATGAACAGGGAATGGGCTAATGATGACCTCAGGGTGCCTGGATCACAGGCTGCACAGGCCTAGGGACTTCTTCAGTGGCACCTAGTCCTGCGTGGAGATCGCTTCATCTCTGTCACAGGCCACAAGGTGCTGCAGAGTCAGCTCAGGCAGCAAACCCCTCTCCTGCCATTTCTACACAGCCCAGCTCTGTTTCTCGCTGGCCTTGGGCACTGCAGGCTTTGCTCTCTCAGTGGGAACCTCGTTCCACCATTACATTGCCAGCTGCTATCTAGGCCAGCATGGCTCTGCTCTGAGGTGGGGCCATTGCACACATGGTGTCCTTGGACCTTGGTAGCATTTTTCGCCATTACAAATCTGTTCTCTGTGCCACAGCTGATGCTCTGCAACCCAAATATACACAAGTGCATGCAGCCTGAGAGGCACAGAGAGGAGCAGATGGAGATGCACAAGGTTTCACAGACCTGAAACATGGTTGGAATAACTGAGATGCAGTGGGATCACTACCATAACTGGAGGGCTGTGGCGGCAGGGTACAAGCTCTGCAGGCAAGACCGTTAGGGAAGATGAGCAGGGGGGATGCCCCTGGTGTGAAGGGACAGCTCAGATGGATGGAGCTCTTGCATGGGATGGACATGGGTTTGGGTAAGAGTGTGTGCATGAGCATCAGAGTAAAGATGACATTGTGATGGGGGTTACAGACCACCCGATGAGGGTGAGGAGGTGGATGCAGTCTCCTTTAAGCAACCTGAGGAAGTCAGTGGGTCACAGCGCCTGGTTCTGATGGGGGGGACTTTAATCTCGCTGACATTCATTGGAAGGGCAAACAGCAGGGTGCAAGCAGT
This sequence comes from Apteryx mantelli, assembly GCF_036417845.1. NCBI lineage: Eukaryota > Metazoa > Chordata > Aves > Apterygiformes > Apterygidae > Apteryx > Apteryx mantelli. Next base: position 23,403,389 of record NC_089988.1, read on the forward strand.
CCAGGAGATTTCTGGAGGGTGTCAGGGACAGCTTCCAAGCACAGCTCCCTGATGGGCCAGTAAGGGTGACGCTCACCTGGATCTGGTACTCACACAAGGAAGCACGGATCAGGGCTGTGATAATCTGTGGAAACCCTGGCTGCAGTGACTATGGAATAGTGGAGTCCCAGATCGTGAGGGCAATGAGGAAGGACAATAAGGCATTATGATAAGATGGGTAGACACACAGGTAGGTAAAAAGCTGGTTGGATGATCAAGCTTGGAGGGTTTTTTTGAATGGGTCATGCTTTACCAGGAAGCCAGGTAAAGGTGGAGTATGGAGGGGTTTATACTGGGACCTGTCCTGTCTAACCAGTTCATCAGTGACCTGGAGGATGCAACTCTCATCACCTTTGTAGATGACACTTACTCAGGAGGAAGAGTCATATGTTTGAGGGCTGCCATTCAGGTGGTCCTCAGCAGGCAGGAGGAATGGACTGTCAGGAAATTCAACAAGGACAAATGCAGGTCCTGCACCTGGGGCAGACCAAAACCGTGCAGTGATATGGGCTGGGGAGTGCTCTGCAGAAAAAGGACCTGGCAGTCCTTGTGGGCAGCAAGATGAACATCAGCCAGCAGCATGTCCTTGTAGGTTGGCAGGCCACAGTGTCTTGGGCTGCATGAACAGGAGCACAGTCAGGAGATTCAGGGAAGTGATTATCTCCCTCTACTCAACACTCATTACAGCCCATCTAGATACTGCTTCCAATTGGGGCTCCCTGTAGAAGAACGCTGTTGATCACAGGGAGTAAGTCCAGTGGCAGGCCTCCAAGGTGGTTGGGGGCTGCAGCACTTGCCCTGTAAGGAGAGGCTGAGGGAACAGGGCTTGTTCAGCACAGAAAAGGGAAGTTTTTTGGGGGGAACTCATAGCAGGTTCCCAACTCAAGGATGCCACTGATAATGAACAAGGTTTTTACAGGAATTCATGGCAGGAGAATGAGAGGCAAAGGTTATAAGCTGAAACAAGTGCAGTCAAAATTGTATATGAGGAAGAAAACTCAATGAGGATCCTGAAGCATTTGAAGTGGGGTCCAGAGGGTTTATGGACTCTCTCTTCTTGGAGGCTTGCAGGACACAGCTGGACAAAGGCCTGAGGAACTTGGTGTGAATGCAGTGTTGATCCCTAAGTGAGCAAGAGGTTGGAGGACAGTCCCTCCAGGGTCCCTTCCAGTCTGAATGATCTGGTGATTTTGTCCTCTCTGCCGATAGCCACTGCAATTCTTGCAGGCAGGAAATCCTTTTCTGCATGTGGGTTAGCACCTGACATGGCCTCCCCAGAGCCAGCCCCTCCTAGTGGTGTGAGCTTGCCTCTTGGGCCTGAAAGGTTTTCAGTTCAAGGTTTCTTTATGAGTGACTGCTTGTCCAGAGTGAGTCCTCTTCACAGCCTACAACACCTGTACATTACAACACGATGCCAAATGAGTGTGACAAATGCAGAAAGTCATGGTGTAAGGGTGATTGCACTCTAACATCCATGACGTCCTTTGCTGATCCAAGAACATCCAGAAGGATTGGAAGAGCCTTAAACCTCCTAGGCACACCTAGGTAATGTTGACTTTGTCCCTCTGGGAGGTGAAGGAGCTGTGTTTGTTCAGCCTGGAGAAGAGAAGGCTTTGGGGACACCTAATAACAGCCTCCCCATACCTACCAGGACATCATCAAAGAGATGGAGCCAGACTCTTCACCATTGTGCATGATGTGAGGGTGAAGGCCGATGGGCATTAGCTGAAAGAAGAGAGGTTCATGCTGGGTGTAAGGAGAAACTTTTGACCCATCCAGACAGCCAAGCACTGGGGCAGGTTGCCCTGAGAGACTGTGCCATCTCCATCCTCAGAGGTTTTCAAGTCCTCAGTGAGTAAAGCCCTGAGAAATCTGGACTTGATGGCTGACCCTGCTGTGGGAAGGAGGTTGGGCTAGGGATATCCTGAGGTCCCTTGTAGCCTGAAAGATTCTGCATTTCCTTCCACACTGCGTCTTCTCTTTTTCACCTTAGGGAAAACCTTCAGCTTCCCCATGACCATGGAAGTATGTCAGAAACAAGTATGACCAGACCAAGTGCACGTTCCTTGCCCTGCTCCAGTCAGTCATTCAGGTTCAGGACTGCTTGGCAGCTGCCCCCAAATAGGTATGTTTTTTCTTTTGCTTCACCTTTTACTGCATTTTTCCCTCTTTTCCACCTTCCAGGTTCTTCTAACATCCTGATACTCCCCCATGCAGGCAGCTGACCCCTCTTTACCCTTTTCCCCTTGACCCTGGATTTGCTTTCTTTGTACATTCACTTGGCTTTTATGAGATGCTTGCCATGGTGATGCCTACCTTTGCCAGCAGTCCCTTTAAACTAGCCTCGGAGTGCTTGAAGAGATCATGGATCTTTTCTTGGAAATGGGAAACAGCATGAGAAGGGGAAGCCAGGCTAAAACAGGAACTCACAGCTCAACTCCAGGGCAGTAAGGCAGCATACAAGAAGCAGAAGGAGAGATATGCAGCAAAGGAGGAATTCAAATACTGTGTCCACCAAAGCAGGGATGGTGTTAGGGAAGCTGGAGCTCTCAGAGAGTAGACACTGGCAGGGGACATCAAAGGCATGAAGAAGCGCTGCTACTGCTTCAGCTATGATAAAGAATAGAAAGGAAAATGTTGGCTCTTTGCTGAATGGTGGGAGCTCAGTGACTTTTTGGCTTCTGTCTTCTCCAGCAAGGTCTCCCGGGCTGTTGTGCCTAGAGTCAGGGCTCCAGGCAAGAAAAGCAACCAGCAGTGGATGAGGGCTGAGTGAGGGATGACTTGCAAGAACTCCACCCCTACAAGTCAGTGGGAATGGAACGGCTGCACCCAAGGACACTGAGAGAGCTGGCTGCTGTCATAGCAAGGCCACCCACTGTCATCTTTGAAAGGTCGTGGAGATGGGGTGTGGTCCCCCCCCTCAATAACTGCAGAAAGGGAATCGTTACATCCACTCTCAAAAAAGGCCCAGAGGGCAACCCAGGGAATGACAGGCCATTCAGCCTCAACTGGTTGAGGAGTGTGTCATGGAGTGAGTCCACTCATTTCTGGGCACATGAGGGAGAAGAAGGTGATAGGGAAGAGTCAGCATGGATTTACCCAGGGTTAATTATGCCTCACCAACCTGATTGCCTTCTAGGATTGCATAGCTCTATTTGTGTTTGGAGAGCAGAAAATGCCTTTCAACTTGATTTGAGCAAGGTGTTAGACACTGTCTCCCACAATAGCCTTGTGGAATACAATTTAGAAATTTACTGCCTACACAGGTGGACAACCAGATGGCTAAAGAACTTGTTAGATGATCAGGCTCAGAGGGCAGTGGTGAATGGGTAGTGCTCCTCCTGGAGGCCAGGGAGAAGTGGAGCGCCACAGGGTCTCTCCAGGAACCTGTCCTGTTCAACAACTTGATTAGTGACATGGAAGAGGCAATACTCACTATGCTTGTTGAGGACAAAAAAACTGAAGGGGGCCCCAGCCATAAGCTTGAGGGCTGCCGTTCAGAGAGACCTAGGCAGGCAGGAGCAATGGGCTGTCAGTACAGGAAGTCCAGGGCATGAGCCACCTCCTCTACAGCCAGACCTCTGCCAGAGGAGAGAGGGGCGTCTCTCCTGCCACAGGCCCATTTCATGATGCCTGACAAGGGGTCTGAGAGTGACTGCCCTGCAATGTCATTGTCTGTGAGGCAGCATGCCCAGCTGGGTAAGGTGAAGGCTTTCCCAAGCCCCCTCTGTCTCTCTCTCCTTGCCTCCTTCGGCACCAGGATCATGGCGTTGCTCCTTGTTTCCCCTCCTGTCCATGCTGCTCCTCTTCTTGCTCTTGGGACAACTTCTTCACACTGCTGCCAGATGGGATGATAAGGATGATGCTTTCTTGTATCTGAAAATTTCAAACAAGGAGGAACTGATCAGGGATGGGATAGTAGGCATCACCCTTCTCTACTGTGATCATGAAAATGTGCCTTCCCAGATCCTGAGGAGAGTGAGGAAGGACAGTAGCAGAATACAGACCCTGGACTTGAGAAGAGCAGATTTTGGCCTCTTCAGGGGACTGCTGGGGGGGAACCCATGGGAGGCAGATGTCAAGGGCCGGGAGCTCAGGAAAGCCAGCAGGTCTTTAAGGACAGCACCTACCAAGCACAAGGATGGACCATCCCGATTCTCAGTAAAACTAGCAGATTTCTCAGGGGACCAACTTGGCTAAACAGGGACATCACACCTTAGCTCCAGGGTGATAGGGCAGCATACAGAAGGGGCAAGAAGGGAGAGGCAAAGGAGGCATTTAGAAATACTGTCCAGGGTCATAGGCTTGGTGTTAGGGAAGAAAAAGCTCCCCTAGCACTGACACTTGCAGGGGATGTCATGGGCATGAAGATGAGCTGCTACTGCTTCCATAAGAATCCAAGAATAAAAAAAGAAAATGTGGCCTCACTGCTAAATGGGACAGGGAATCTTGCAGCAGCAGATGCAGATAGGTCTGAGCACCCAAACCCCTTGTTAGCTTCCGTTCCCACAAGCAAGGTCTCCTGGGCTGTTGTGCCTTCAGTCAGGACTCCATAGGACAAAAGCAGCCAACAGTGGACGAGGTTCGTGAGGGATTACTTGTGAGAACTCAGATGATACAAGTCAAAGAGGTTGGATGGGCTGCAGCCGAGGATGCTGTGAGAGCTGAGTGCTGTCCCTCCAAGGCCACTCGCTATCATCTTTGAAAGGTTGTGGAGATGGGGTGAAGTCCCAGTGATGGCAGAAAGGCAATTGTTACATCCATCTTCCAAAAAGGCCACAAGGGCAACCTGGGGAGCTGCAGGCAGTTCAGCCTCCCTTTGGTGAGGAGTGAGTCATGGAATGAATCCTCTCAGATCACATTTCTGGGCACATGAAGGAGAGGCAGGTGCCTGGGAAGAGTTAGCATGGATTTACTCATGGTAAATCCTACTTTGCCAACCTGATTGCCTTCTATGAATAAATAGCTGTATTTGTGGATGGAGAAGAGTAAATGTCCTATACCTAGACTTTAGCAAGGTATTTGACACTGTGTCCCACAATATTTGTGCATTCATGTAAGAATGTTTCAGTCTACAAGAGTAGACAACCGGATGGGTAAAAAAGCTGCTTGGATGATCACAGGCTGAGAGGGCAGTGGTGAATGGTCAGTATTCTTCCTAGAGGCCAGGGAGAAGTGGAGCACCTGAGGGTCTCTCCAGGAACTTGTCCTGTTTATCATCTGCATTAGTTACATGGAGGATGCAACACTCATCATGCTTGTAGAAGATGCCTAACTGGAGGAAGGGAGGGGGGAGGTGGGGGCAGTCATCTGCTTGTGGGCTGCCTTTCAGAGGGACCTAGACCAGCAGCAGGAATGGGCCATCAGGAACCTCATGGAATTCAACAAGGACAAATGCCAGGGCTTGCACCTGCGATAAACCAACACCCCACAGTGTTACAAGCTGGGGCCTGAGTGCCTGGGGAGCAGCTCTTTGGAAAAGGACGTGAGGGTGCTGGGGGACAGGAGGCAAAACATGAGCCAGCAGCATTCCCTGGCAGCAAAGAAGGCCAGAAGCATCGTGGGCTGTATGAGCAGGAGCACAGGCAGGAGGTGTAGGGAAATGGTGATCGCCTTCTAGTCAGTGTTCATTAGACACCATCTAGAACACTGCACTGAGGTTTGGGCTCCCAGAACAAGAAAAGGTTGATAACTGGGAGCGAGTCTGGCCCAGGACCCTCACAACAGTCAGGCAGCTGCAGCACTTGCTTTGTGATGACGACTGGAACTTGTTGCCCAGACAGTGTTTTACAGTCTCCTCCTTTGGAGGCTGCCAAGACCAGACTCGATGAAGCCCAGAGCAATTTGTTCTGACCCCAGAGATGACCCTGCTGGGAGCAAGCAGATTGGGCTAGAGACCTCCTGAGGTCCCTTCCACCCTGAAGGTGTCCATGATTCTTCACACTCTCAATCTTCTCTTGTTGATGTCAGGGAAAGCATGCAGGTGTCCTGTGACAGTGGAAGCAGGACAACTTTCTTGTCCTCCTCCAGTCAGAATTATTCAGATGCAGGGCTTCTTGGCAGGAATCCCCAAGACAGCCCTGAGCAATCCTTGGCTTCGCTTTTAATTTCCTTTTTTTTTTTTTTCTTCCATGCCTTCTGTCTCTTTTACTATTCTGATCCCGTCCCATACAGCACACCCCACTCCTGCTCACCATTAACTCATTGGCACTGGTTTGTTTGTTTGTTTGTTTGTTTTGTTTTGCTTTATTTTGACACAGAGGAGCTTCATTCCAGAAGGAACTTGAGAAATTCGGGTGATTTGAACAACATATACCTTATTAAGATTTCCAAAAGAAGTGTCAAGTCCTGTGCCTAGGTGGGAATAAACCCATCCATGAGGAGAGGTTGAGGAATCTGGTTTTCTTTAGCCAGGAGGCAAAGGGATGTATAGGAGGAGCCTGTGACTGCTCGAAGGGTGCTTTCAGAGATGATGGAGCTTTTCTTAGTATAGGGAAACAGCATGAGAAGGGGAAAGAGCCAAAAACTGTATCTTGAGAGGTTCAGAATGGACTTCAGGTCAAAAGAATGTCACTTGTAAGGCAGTACTGTGGTGCAACAGGTCACCCAGAGGGAGTCTGTGATCAGCCCCTGCCTTTGTGTTTCAAGGAAAAGCAAGTGAGGACAGGAAGACATCAGGAGAGGTGGGGAGATCGCAGGGTGAGAGCAAGGTGGGGAAGCAGCTTGGGTGTGTACAGTCTGCAGGGAAAGAGGCACAGGCATGGGAAAGCATAGGACAGCCTGTGGTGGAGAAGGCCGAGGGCACTGCCAAGGCTGAAAGCTCCCAACACAGCTAGGTTTTGTCCTTTTGGCTATGGCTGGTGTCTCTGTCACTGAGGCCTATGAGGAGACGTTGTTTCCTTAAAGCACTGTGGCCTTTGCTAAAGTGAAGGTTCACAAAATCCCTTGCTTTCCCCTTGTGCACGCAGGCATTCATCTTATGATAGAAAGCAATCAGGTTGGTCAGGCATGGTTTCCATTTCCCCTTGGTCAACGCATGCTGCCTCTTCCAGGCCTTGTCCTTCATATGCTTGGAGATGGTTTCCTGTCCAGGAAGGAGGATTTGCTCCATCACCTTCCCAGGGACTGAGATGAAGATAACCAGCCTGACGTTCCCCAGACACTCCCTCCTGTCCTCCTGCAAAATGGGTGCAATGTCTGCCTTTTCCCAGTCATCAGGAACCTCCCTGATTACCCTGACATTTCATAGACAATTGGGAGCAGCGTTGCAGTGACTCCAGCCACCTCTCCTTGCACCCCGGGATGCTTCCCGTCTGGTCCCTTGGACTTATGTCTGACCACTGGGCAAAAGTCCTCCCCACCTGCATCATCTTCTACCATGGGTGAGGCTTTGCTAACACAGATGCTGCCAAAGGACTCGGGGGCCAGGGAGGCCTGGCAGTAGACAAGACCAGGAAAAGACCAGGTGAAAGAGGCAATGAGCTCCTCAGCCTTTCGCCTGTCTTTGTCACTATGTCCCCTGCCCCACTGAGCAGGGAGACCACATTTTCCCTGGCTGCCTGCCTTGTGCTGCCAGCATCCTTACAGAAGCCCTTCAGGTTACCATCCTCATCTCTTCCTAGCTCCAGCTCCAGCTCCAGCTCCAGCTCAGCCTTGACTTGCCTAACTCCATCTCTTCCACCACAGGCCATGTCTGCATCTTCTTCCTGGTTAGCCCATGCCCCTTCCAACCCTCTGTGCATGTACATCTTTCTTTTCCAGTCCTAAATCACAACATCCCTGCTTATCTGTGCCAGCCTCAAGCCAGGCCCTACGGGACTTTCCTGTAGACTTTTCTGTGTTCCTGTGCTTTAAGGACATTGTCTCTGAAGATCCAAGAGGACTCCATGGCTTCTCTGCCCTCTATGGCAGTCACCTGTGGGAGCCTGTCAAGGATCCTCTTGTTCTTTTCTTCCTCTTCTCTTATTCCTCTAACCTCTCCACCATCTCACCATCGCTGCACTGACAGCCAACCTCCACATTCACATCTCCCATCCAGCCTGAGCTTCAGGTAAGAAAGAGAGGGGAGGATGGCACCCTCTACTTGGAGGCACAAGTACAAAGATGTAACCCATGAGCCCAGGAGATGGGACTGAAATCTGCTCTGGCTCTAAAGATTTCTCAGCCCTTCACACCCAGGATGCAAAGCACTGGTCTGGGGACACCTCAGCAGTCAAAGGGCCGAATGCCTGGTGTGTTCCTGAGAACTTCTCTGCAGTTCCCCAGCACTGCTTTGACTCCTGTTGCCCATGGAGCAGAGACTCCTTCTGAGGATGAACTCACTCACTGTGTCACTCTGAGGACAGGCTTGACCAGGCAGTCCAAATGCCTGCAAGGCCTCAACCCCACAACAGTGTCCCCTGTCCCTCACTCTGCCTTCCAGCCCCTTCCTCCTAGAGGATTTGTGTTGGGAGGGACCACCAGAGATCTCCAGGTCCATGATGTGCTCTGAGCTGGGCTAACTTGACAGTTAGATCAGGTTGGTAGGTGCTTTCTCCAGGAGAGTTTTCAAAGATTTCTTGTCCCCTGCCCCAGTGCTACACAACTACTATGGTTATTTAGTTTTTCCTTCAAATCATTTGAAATTTCCCTTACTACATCTTCTCCTTGTTGTCTCTTGTCCTTTCCTTCCCTTGGCCCCCACCCAGACCATCCCACCAACTTTGACTGAGGACAAACACAGCCTCACCTCCACACACAGCCTTGCTGGGATCTCCTGGGGCGCACACAGGCAGGCTGTGGTGGCCATCTCCAAGTAGATCTATGTGCTTCAGGTCCCTACATGGTCTTAGACGAGAACGTATGGAGACATAACACGATCCAGGGCAGAGCCTGTGGGCCAATGCCAGGGCAGAGCTGGGGCAGCAGGTGTGAGAAGGGAAGACGTCCAGAAGCTCCTCTTCACACCTGAGCAGGGAGTGATGCATCCAGAAGTGCTCATGAGAGAGGATGGTGACACAGGACGGGGGCATCATGAGCTGCATTGCTGGGAGACCATCTGTGCTTGGTCTGGGAGTCCTGGCAGGTGGTGCTGGTGGCTGTAGCCCTTGAGAAACACCCAACCCAGCTAGCAGCAGTGAGTCCCCTCCATGACCGTCGGGAGCTTCTGGGGTGTCGCAGCTCCCATCTGTGCCACAGCCCTCCATTGATTCAGCCCTTTTGCCCTTCCTGTGGCCCCACGGCCCCACTGTGCAGGCACCGCACAGGACAGGGTGTGTTCTGGGGTGGGGAAACATCCCCCAGCATGTTCCCCATGACAGCCCTTGGTGCCCCGTCCCCCTCTGTCCTCCTGCCTGGCAGTCTCCCACCAGTCCCCAGACCCTGCCCAGCCCTGTCTCTGTCCCCCCGGGGTTATCAGAATGCCTGCTCTTGGGTCTGCTGGGGTCTGAGCCCAAGGGGAGAGGCTAGGCAGGGCTGGCCATTCCCCCCATACAGGTGCTGCAGCCAGCAGGCAGACAGAACAGTTCACATTCAAAGACCACCCCTCACCAGGACCATGGTGAATGAGCAGTGCTGGAAATAGCTGGTATGAGAGGCTGGGTGTGGGGGGAGTTTCCTGGGGCAGTTTCTCCTCTCTGTTCATGCACTGACAAGCTGGGCTGCGTCTGTGTTCTGACAGACAATGTTTGAGGCCCCGCATGGGAGGAGGATGGTCTACAGGCCCAGGAGATGGTCCCAGGACCTCCTCTGCATACTCCCTGCCAGCCCTGCAGAGGACCCAGGAGAGGGCTTGACCTCCCAGGGCTCATATCTGGACGCCCAGACCTTCAGCTGGGCGTGGAGCCTTGTCTGGGGGTGACTTTTGGAGTAAGGACCAGCAAGCAGGGTGGGGGAGATTGTCTTAAGGAAATGTGCTTCAGAGAGGGCATGAGGGACAGCAGCTTTGGAGGAAGAGCCCAGCCTTCAGGCACTGCACCTGCAAGAACCTACTTTATTACAGAGATCCTGTGATGGAGTCAGCTCTGACCCTCTGTTGGACACAATCTAAAACAGGCACCAGGTGAGACAGAGCAGTCTCAGTAACGGTGGAATGAATCCAAGCATTTGTGTAGCAACATGGTGACAAATAATAATAACAACAGTAAAAAAAAGTAATAATACAACTAAAGTGAACAAAAAAAGCTCAGTCCTGGTACGGGACACAGTGGGAGTCACTTGTGGAGAGCAATGGCAATGTTACCTCTGCTGAAAAATGTCCATGAAATCACTTTCCTCAGGGCATCTTTGAGCTCCTTGTTCCTCATGCTGTAGATGAGAGGGTTCACTGCTGGAGGCATCACCGCATATAGAACAGTCACCACCAGATCCAGAGCTGGGGAGGAGAGGGAGGGGGGCTTCAGGTAGGCAAATAGATCAGTGCTGACAAACAGGGAGACAACAGAAAGGTGAGGGAGGCACATGGAAAAGGCTTTGTGTCGTCCCTGCTCAGAGGGGATCCTCAGCACAGCAGTGAAGATCTGCACATAGGACAGCACAATGAAAACGAAACACCCAAAGACTAAAAAGGCACTAACCGCAAGAAGCCCAACTTCCCCGAGGTAGGAGTCTGAGCAGGAGAGCTTGAGGATCTGGGGGATTTCACAGAAGAACTGGTCCACTGTGTTGCCTTGGCAGAGTGGAACTGAAAATGTGTTAGCAGTGTGCAAGAGAGAATTGAGAAAACCACTGGCCCAGGCAGCTGCTGCCATTTTGACACAAGCTCTGGTGCCCATGATGGTCCCATAGTGCAGGGGTCTGCAAATGGCAACAAAGCGGTCATACGACATGACTGTGAGAAGACAATATTCAGCTGACATGAAAAAGGCAAATGAAAATACCTGGGCAGCACATCCTGAGTAGGAAACGGCCCTGGTGTCCCACAGCGAATTGGCCATGGATTTGGGGACAGTGGTGGAGATGGTGCATAGGTCAAGGAGGGAGAGGTTGAGGAGGAAGAAGTACATGGGGGTGTGGAGGCGGTGGTCGCAGGCTACAGCTATGATGATGAGGCCATTGCCCAGGAGGGCAGCCAGGTAGATGCCCAGGAAGAGTGAGAAGTGCAAGAGCTGCAGCTCCCGTGTGTCCGCGAATGCTAGGAGGAGGAACTCGTTGAAGGAGCTGCTGTTGGACATTTTGCTATCTCCAAGCATGGGGGACTGTGCAAAGAAGAAAAGACATTGAGAAGTTAGGACCCATCTTCAGGTGCCCCATCTTTAGGTCCCAGACTTTTCAAGCAAAAAATACCCCAAATGTTGCAGTTCTCATACATCCCCCCCACATTGTCTCTCTCTTTACTGAGAGGATGGTCACACTCATATGTTGCCCTAGAAAGAAACCAGCCTCTGCTGAGAGCACACGAGTCCAGTTTCAAAGTGCACATCTCCAAACTTCTCACCCTTTCTCCAGGCACCTGACGGAGCTCTCCACACTCCCCTTCTAGACAAGGACACACAGGGCTCTTTTCAGATGCCCACATACAGCCTCCCACCACCATCTCCATACTCTCAGCATCTCTGAACCTTCCTCATGGGGCTCTCAGATATCACAGAGGTGCTATGAGACAGCTGTGCCTTTCTAGAGGGCATCACGCAGTCTGCCAGGGCACTATAAGGAAATGGTCAAAGGACTCTTAGGACTGAAGATGGGCTCTCCTTAAGGGAGAGTCAGCTCAATTCCCAACCCCACTGACTGCATTTCTGGGAGCTCCACAGGTTAGAAGGGGGCTGGGGCAACCTCATTCCCATTCAGACTCCTCTGTTCTACAACTTGCAGCATCAGTGTCTGAACTGCAGCTGAAAACCCCCAACCCCAGAAAGCCCAAGAACAAGAATAAGAACAGCACGGAGAGGAGAGGAAACAAGGAGCAGCACCATGATCCTGCTGCCAAGGGTGGCAGGGAGAGAGATAGCGAGGCATTCTGGAAAACCTTCCCCTTACCCAGCTGGGCATGTCACCTCACAGATGGTGACATTGCAGGACAGTCACTCTCAGCCCCTTTGTCAGGCAGCCCAAAATGGGCCCAGAGCAGGAGAGATGCCCCTCTCCTCTGCCACAGGTCTGGCTGCAGAGGAGGTGGCTCATGCCCTGCACTTCCCTCTCATTCCCTGCCCATCTCTGCTGCCTGGAGCTGTCCCTGCTGCCAGCTCTTTCTCTGTCACAACATCTTCTCCCGGTCAGTGCTCACAGACAACATCCCACCCGCTGTGTGCTCCGTTCTGCCCTACAGAAACCTCCCGGATCAGGGCACTGTCTAGGGGCATCTCTGGGCATGCACGGCCTAAGCATCAGATCACATAAACTCCTATGAGGCCACAAGGGTGATGTTGATGCTGTCTGTAGGCTAAGGTGGGGATGAAGTGGCTTCCTGATGTTTCTCACAGACCTATTAATCTCTGAGAGTGAAGGTTTAGGAGTCCCACCTCCTTGGCAAAACAGAAAACTCATTTCTTCATTCTCTCTGCCAAAAATTAGGAAATTGAAAGGTCAGACACCTGAAGAAAAGCTCCTTCCCTTTCAAGAAGCCATTCTCTTGATCTCCTCTTGAAAAGACCCCTTGCACATCTCCTGCACATGAGCTAGAGCTGTAAGCAGCCCTGACCCACACAGCAGCCTCTCAGCAGGAGAATGAACCTGCCCTGCTGGGGGTCGCTCCTCTCACCCAGAGGTTCTCCCCATAGTGCTTTGGGGAGCTCCCTGGGCAGGCTGAGGGCTGACCCTCACAGGCAACAGAGTCACTGCCCCAGGCACACAGCACCCTGGGGTGCAGGGACACTGCTCTGAATAACAGACCTGCACAGACCTGTGTGTCCTCCCTGGCTTCACACCCTGCAGCCACCCCTGGCAGAATGGAGCTGCACGGCCTGTCCCTGTGATGGTGTGGCAGAGAATCCCTGCTCTGAAGCATCTCCTCCTCTGACTATGCATTGGATGTGCCGGGAGAGTGATCCTTAAAAAACCTGTCAGTTATGGGATGGGATGGATTTAGAAGACCCCTCCAGGAACCTAAGTAGCATGGTCCTGCAGCCAGAGACTTACTGTGTCAAGGGCCATGAAGATTTCTCCCACAAGGAGCTCTCCTCTGTCCTCCCACTCCACCCTCCCTTGCACTTCTCTCTGCCTTCTCTCCTCTCATGTCAGCAGCAGCAAGCAGTGCCCGGAGCCCTGCTGCTCTTTGCAGAGGAGCTGCTCCTGCACACAGCTGTCTCTGGGCAGTGCTGCCCAGTTACCATGAGCTCCCTCCATCCCCAGCGCCTGGCCCCACTCAGGAGCAGAGGCCCAGCTGAGCTCATGAATTTCTCTGTCCCTTGGGCTCCCTCCTCCTGGGAAATGTTCACTCCAATAAACTAAAATAATCACCAACGGGCCCTCTCTAAGCACTGCAGGAAGACTCATTCCAGCATTACAGATTGTTTCATCAGAGCATGGTTATCTGCAAGAGGTGGAAATGTCCCACTCTAGAAGCCCCTATTCCCATCTCTTAACTAGGCAGGACACATAGAAAGGAGCAAGAAGGGAGCTGATTGTCACCTGGTTCAGGTGCTGATTCAGATGAGTCAATCTGGGCATCTCAAGCCCATTTAGAAGCCCCTGGAATGCAGTGGGATTCACCAAAATCCTGTGAACTCCACAAACACACAGCAGGTGGGATTCCCCTTCCCAAGCTGAAGGGAGCATAACAGATGTCTGCACACAAACTTCTTGTCTAAGCTCCGGTTATAATCACCTGAGATGGAGGGTGGGAGTCAGTTGCTCACACACAAACACCTGGTGACATTGGAAGAGACAGAGGTGGTCCCAGGCATGTGCCAGTGTCTGCTTGCTCTCATGGAGCAACTGTGAGACACACATCCTTCTAGAGCCTGAGGTGGGGGCCAGCTGGAGAATTTCCTTGGCCATCTCAAATGACACTAGATGCCCACTACTGTTAGAGCACCCCTCACTATGATGCTGAGACACATGGAGATGCCTGCAGTGCAAACTGTTAATGTAACTCAGTGCAGACATGAGATTTAATGACATAGAAACAGGTTGTCAGGGCCATGTCAGATGCCTGGGGTTTCTAGCAAAACCACCTGGGACCTATGGGAAAACCATGCCCCTTTGGAGTGGCTGCTGGGCAGACAACACAGGTTGACTCAAGCTTTCCTACCTGTGCCCAGACAACTGAATCCCACCACTGCCTTTAGGGAAAGTCCATCCTGACTGCATTCAAGCGTGCTGCATAAATGGGAGGCACATCACACCAAGGTCTCCGCTCTAGTCTCTGCACTCTCAAGCCCTTCTTCCTCTTCTCTGCCCGAATCTCTTCTCACACCTGGACAACATGAACTGGGACTGGACTAATGATGACCTCAGGGTGCCTGGATCACAGGCTGCCCAGGCCCAGGAAATTCTTCAGGGACACCTTGTCCTGCCTGGAGATCGCTTCCTCTCTTTCACAGGCTCCAAAGTGCTAAAAATCAGCTCAGGCAGCAAACCCATCTCCTGGCATTCCTGCACAGCCCAGCTCTGTTTCTTGCTGGCCTTGGGCACTGCAGGCTTTGCTCTTTCAGTGAGAACCTCCTTGCACCATTACATTGCCACCTGCTATCTATGGCAGCATGGCTCTGCTCTGAAGTTGGGCCATAGCACACACAGTGTCTTTGGCTCTTGGTAACAGGTTTCACCACAACCAGTCTGCTCTCTGTGCCACAGCTGATGCTCTGCAACACTAATATATGCAAATGCATGCAGCCTGGGGTAAAGACAGAAGCAGATGGAGATGTACAAGCTTTCGCAGATGTGAAACATCATTGGAATGACTGATATGTGATGGGATCACTCACATGACTGGAGGGCAATGGTTGTAGGGTGCAATGTCTTCAGGAGAGACTGTCAGAGAAGATGAGGAGGGAGGATGTCTTTTGTGGGAAGGGGCAGCTTGGATGTGTGAAGCTCTTCCTTGGGAGAGGCAAGGGTTTGTGTGAGTGCTTGTGGGTGAGCATCACAGTAGGGGTGACATCATGGTGGGAGCTACGGGCCACCTAGTGAGGGTAGGGAGGTGGATGCAGTCTCCTTTAAGAGCAGCAACCTGAGCAAGTCTGTGGATCACAGGCCCTGTTTGTTGTTGGGGGGGCTTTAATCCCCCGACATGAAGCATAAGGGCAAACAGCAGAGTGCAAGCAGGCCAGGAGGTTTCTGAAGGGCATCAAGGACAACTTCTTCACACAGCTGACAGATGGGCCGATAAGAGTGATGCTTTCTTGTATCTGGAAATTTCAAACAGGAGGAACTGATCAGGGATGGGATAGTAGGAGAAAGGCAATAGTTACATCCATCTTCCAAAAAGGCCACAAGGGCAACCTGGGGAGCTGCAGGCAGTTCAGCCTCCCTTTGGTGAGGAGCGAGTCATGGAACAAACCCTCTCAGATCACATTACTGGGCACATGAAGGGATAGAGACCTCCTGAGGTCCCTTCCACCCTGAAGGTGTCCATGATTCTTCCCACTCTCAATCTTCTCCTGTGGATGTCAGGGAAAGCATGCAGGTGCCCTGTGACAGTGGAAGCAGGCCAGCTTTCTTCTCCTCCTCCAGTCAGAATTATTCAGATGCAGGGCTTCTTGGCAGGAAGCCCCAAGACAGCCCTGATCAATCCTTGTCTTCACTTTTAATTTCCTTGATTTTTTCTTCCATTCCTTCTAAGTCTGTCTCTTTTACCACCCTGATCCTGTCCCATACAGCCCACCCCACCCCTGCTCACCCTTACCTCATTGGCACTAGATGGTTTGTTTGTTTATTTGTTTGTTTTATTTTTTTTCTTTTATTTTGACACAGATGAGCTTCAGTCTGAAAGGAACTTGAGAAATTCGGCTGATTTGGACAACAAATACCTCATGAAGATTTACAAGAGAAGTGTCAAGTCCTGTGCCTAGTGGGAATAACCCCATCCATGAGGAGAGGTTGAGGGACCTGGCCTTCTTTAGCCTGCTGAACTGGAGGCAAAGGGCAGTAGAGTCGGAACCTGTGACTGCTTGAAGGGTGGTTTCAGAGATGATGAAGTTTTTCTTGGCAGAGGGAAACAGCGTGCAAAGCAGAAAGAGCCACAAACTGCATCTTGAGAGGTTCAGACTGCACTTCAGGTCAAAAGAATGTCACTCCTAAGGTAGTGCTGTGGTGCAACAGGTCACCCAGAGGCAGTCTGTGACCAGCCCCTGGCTTTGTGTTTCAAGGAAAAGCAAGGGAGGACAGGAAGACATCAGGAGAGCTAGGGAGATCCCAGGGTGAGAGCAAGGTGGGGAAGCAGCTTGGGTGTGTACAGTCTGCAGGGAAAGAGGCACAGGCATGGGAAAGCATAGGACAGCCTGCGGTGGAGATGGCCGAGGGCACTGCCAAGGCTGAAAGCTCCCAGCACAGCTAGGTCTTTGTCCTTTTGGCTATGGCTGGTGCCTCTGACACCAAGGCCCACAAGAAGACACCATTCCGTAAAGCACTGTGGCCTTGCTGCCTCCTTGTCCCTTGGCACCAGGAGGTGCCATATCATGGTCCTGCCCTTAGTGTTGTGCACCCACACCTGCAAACTGCCCACGGGAAGAGCCCTGAGCAATGCAGGATGGAAAGCATCACCCTTCCCAGGGACTGGCTGTCAGGGCCTGGTCATTCTGCTTGATAACACACTTCAAGGTTGACTTGGCATCGCAGACACCCTCACATTGCCTTTGCCTACCTGCAATCAGGGCCTCCAACTTTCGGCTCTAATCAGCCCCTGGGGAGCCTTTGTTGGTAATGGCCCTCAGTGGGACCCATTATCTTTCCAAGAAACTTGGGATTTGCTTCTGGAGAGGTTGCTTCAGTCTCTTCTGTGCATCTGAGTTTCATGGGCTGAGCACCAAATACACCCGAGGGGTCATTAAAATCCAAAAAAACCCTAAGGGACTGTGCCTCTTTCCATAATTTTCTTCAGCTCTTCAATTCTTGTGTCACTAATTGGAAAGTTTGCAGCAGTGTATTGAAATTAGGCAGATTTCAATGAGCACCTGAAAAAGAAAGATGTCTGCTTCTTAAGCTTTCTTGATTCTTCACTTTTCAGAATAAGTCATACCCACATTCCCCAATTCATACTGACCCACAGTGTCTCCTAATGAAGTCTGCACATGTAGGCAAAGCAGTATTTTTGATAGGAGACCTGTATGGAGAACCTTCCCCCCCAGCTCCCCAGCCCTGCCATTGCCCTCATCAGCCACTGGGGACTTCACATCACTCTTGTGAAAATCCAACCTTTTGCCACTCAAGGCTGTAGCTGAATGGTACAGCTCACGTGCACCAATTCCCACCTGCTTTCCTTCGAGAACTAGCTGCAAGCAGACACAGAAGGGTTTGTCTTAATTGCAAACAAACAAATTATAATTTGGAACAGTTTAATAAAAGATACAAAAACGCTCTCCTCAACTGTATGTCAAGTCCACGCTGCCTCCAGTGAGGTCCACTGCCCACAAGGCATAACCTTCCTTGAATTGTTTTCCACATATAGATAGCAAAGGATAGACAAGAAACACAACAAAGGAGCTGGCTAAAGAGACAAGGAGACTGCTGAAAGACGAGGCAAGCTTCAGACTCCCAGAAGACCTCCCAGAGAGGTACCTGAATGAATAAAGATTTAGGGGAGGAGGAAAACTGGGAAACTATGGAAAGTGCATATGCCCAGAGAGTCTGATGCAAAGATGACTTTAGAAATGACCAATTTAATCAGGACATGTGGAAATATGTGAGAAATCACTGAGATTACATCCACAGACTAATAGACAGAGCAGTGCAAACACTAGGTCAAGGGCAGATCAATATTTCTTCTCCCGCCATTAATACCCTTCCTGAAGATTTCCACTCTTTCATCATAGGAAAACATTGACATTAAAATTAGCCAATCATTTGAGCTGAGGAAAGTGTGTTCCTATTTTTGAAATTTTGTTCTTCCCTTTTCCAGGCAGAGCTCAGGGGTCCAACCACAAGCACCCAGTGGCATTTGGAGAGGCCCCGGTGTCTCTGAGGGACCTGCCTGGGCCTGGCAGCTCTCACAGGGGACCTGTGGGAGACCGAAGCCCCTTGGAGCTGCAGAGGGAGGCTGGGTAGAGGGGACCAGGGCACCTTCAATGGCACTAGCCGTCCATGACCCTGTGACTGCATCCCACCCCAGCTCTGAAAATCTCTTTCCCTTTCAAAAAAAAAAAAAAAAGTCTCCCCAAAAGATCAGTGTATCAAAAACCAAACAAACAAAAAAGGGCAATAAGAGCACAAAGGAGTTGCAAAAGCTGAAAAGTGTAATAAACCTTTTTTTTTTGCTTAAATAATTTATTTAAATTCTTTCTTGTTTCTTTTTTATTGGCAGTTTCTAAAGTTTTGTTTTATAATAAGCCCTACACTATTAAAAATGATATTTTTATGTCTCGCACAAGTCCAGTCCCCCTCAAATCACTCCCTGCACAGGATCTTCCTTGCCACTCCTCAATCTTTGCACACAGCGAGTTGCAACATGGTGTGTTGAGCTCTCACAACTGATAGAGGAAAGCAGCCTGATCAGCTTCAGTGAAAATGCTCTATTTATCAATGCCCTAATTTGCACCAATCTCAATGTACCTGTGTTACAGTGATGCTTTAAGGGAGTCCCTACACATCTAGCCACAAACCTGTTTTGTTCCCTGCATGGTCATGAAGTGCGACTCCATTTGAGGCAACAACAGGGATGGGAATTAGCTCACCCTCCACCAGACCCCTTCAGTGCAGATGTCTCTGACTAACCCAGGTGTCTGGACTTGCCTTTCTAGTCAATGGAAAGAAAAAAGTTGTCCCACTGAGAGGTCTTGAGATGCTTCTCCTGCTGACCAGCTAATGCTCCAGGAAGGCTCCCATAGTTCTTGGCTCACATTTCCCAGCACCACACGGAAATACAGCTACACAGGGCATCTCAGGCAGCAATGGCCTCTAGATGTGTCTATAAAGGCCTGAATGTAAAGTTCTCGTCATTGGGTGAAATCTATGCAAAAAATAGCTCCTTGCAAGAACTGAAAAAAGTCTTCGTTTTCAGAGCCTCAAACATTCTTCATCAATTCTAATGAACATTTTCTTTCTCTTTTATTGGCAGCACCATATGCATGCACTACAGAAATTACTCTATGTGAGTTTACATGTTTATATAGATGTACATGTTATTCAACACGATACATTTCCTGCGAACACTCTGAATGGAGAAACTTGGTTCTGAGAAACTATTGTATTCCAATGGACATGTCTCCTCTCTCTTCTTCTGCCTCTCTGTCCTCTCTTCCTCTGCCTAGTGTGTCTTTACAGAGGCCTAACAGCCCCTCTGCCCTCCAGGGAAGTCTCCTGTGGGATCCTGCCAAGCAGATCCTGAAAGAGCTGAAATCGGCTCTCCTGCAGCCCTGGGCTGTGCTTCGCCTTTTTGTCTTACTTCTCCACCATCTCATGATCCTTGCAGCCATGGCTGACCTCAGCCTTTACATCCCCATCTGGTTCTGTTTTGTTTGTGACTGACAGAGTCCACTCTCCAGGAATCTCCTGGGCTGCTTGTGCCCTGGCCGACTGCCCTGCCAGCAGATTTCAAGGTGCTTAAATTACCCTGTGAGAACCAGGATCTGTGACCAGGAGGCTTCCCCCAGCTGCCTACACAAGGTTTCAGCTGCTTCCCTTCCCTCCTCAGGCAGCCGTTAGCAAACACTACCAGAATGTCACCGAGACTGCTGTGTCCTCTAGTCCTTACTACAAGGTCTCAACTGGCTCATCACCTGCTCCAAGGCAAAGCCCTGTGCACTCCAGCCACCCCTTTGCACAGAGCACTCCTGCACCTCCTCACCATCCCAGCCTGCCTTCCCCAGGAGCTCATTTTCATCCTTCCACATGAGCTGTCCCACCACGTGTGTGTAATACCACGGGGATAGGGGAGAGGGAGGTGCCAGCAAAGGGGACACAGGCGAGATGTTGAATGTGGGGCCCAGAAGAGAGGACAACTCAGAAGAGGGGCAGGGGAGAAAATCAAAGAAGTGACACATGTGCAGTGTTGGTGGTGAGGTCACCTCTTGTACAGGAACCTCATGGGCTGGGTTCTGGTAGGAGCCATTCTGAGGACAAGAAGAAAATCACACCACCACTCATCCCACCAGAGATGCTATATGGGCAGGAAGATGGGGAGAGGCAGGCAAAGGGGACATGGCTGCAGTGTTGATTGTGAGGTCACTTCCACTGCAGCTGCCTGATTGGCCCTCAGCAGATGTGCTGGCCAGCAGGCTTTGGGATGTCACCCAGCACCTCAGAGAGTCTACCCAGCAGAAATGACTGCCCTGGGGAGGGGAGGCGGTGATGGAGGTGACAGGGACCCATCTGGGTGCTGATTGTGAGGTCACCTCCACTGCAGCTGCCTGATTGGCCCTCAGTAGATGTGCTGGCCAGCAGGCTTTGGGATGTCACCCAGCGCCTCAGAGAGTCCACCCTGCAGAAATGACTGGCCTGGGGAGGGGATGGGGTGACACAGGTGACAGGGATCCATCTGGGTGCTGACTACAAGGGCAAATCTGCTGCAGCCACCCCACCAGCCTGCAGCCAGCAGGCAGGCAGGCACAGCTCATGGCCACCCTGCTCAGGACTAGCCCTCTGCAGCAGACCTGCCACCAAGCAGTGTACAGCTCCTCGCCTATGTCTCCTCTGAGCCCAGCGTGCTGCCCCTGCGTCCCAGAGACACCATGGACATTATCTGGAGGCTTCCTCTGGCAGCTTGACCTTCCCAAAGTAGCACGTGATGTATTACTACCCACCAGAGAGTTGGGTTTTTTTGTTTGCTTGTTTGTTTGGTTTTTTTTATAGTGTAATGCCAAGAAGGAGTCATACTGCAGGCTCCAATGTACAGTTGGAGGATGGGTGGGTGAGTTGGACTGTGCAAGGCCTGCTGGGACAGCCCTGCACCACCCTACAAGGAACTGACCCTCACTTCCTTTTATCCACAACTCACTGCCAACAGGGGACCTTTGGCCAAATCAGCCTCAGATCCACACTTGCAATTTCATCTCAGAGGGGCTTCACTTGCAAAGAAGAGTCCACGAGTGAGCTAATGCCCAGGCTGTGCCTGAGCTGATCAGGCAGGAGCTTCAGAACCTGCAGGCCTCAACCAGCTCAGGGACACAGTGCAAAAGGTGCTCAGCTGAGTTGGACACCTCAACTGTGAGGTCAAACATGACTGCCTTAGAGAGGAGCATGTGGAAAGGTGAGGGACATCATTCTGAGGGGGCTTGCAAGTTATCTGCATAAAACACCTTCAGCTTTGCAAGCTGATTCTCAGCTGTGACCCATGAAGTATTTCCTGCTGACTTGCAGGCAAGTGCTTGAGCATCACTACTCACTGTAGTCACTGTGCATCTGGGAGAAGTGTTTTCAAAGGCCAATTATTTTCTGAAGATATATTTTGTCTTTGGAAGTTTCCCTTATTTTGCCCATTTGAAAAGCTAATGACTGTGGCACTAATGCTTGAAAGGGCACCTCTGAGTGCTCCACCTTGGCAAGACCATTTCCTTGTTAACTGTGTGGGTGAAAAAAGTCCCACATGATCTAAAGTGCTCTCTCAGGCCTCCTGCTGGATGTCAGCCACCGGATGTCTTGTGTCAGAGCCCAGGGCAGTTCACAGGGTGCAGAGGAGAGCCCCGAAACAGCGAGGCCTTCAGCAGGAAGAGCTCAAGACCCTCTCCAGAATTCACTGGATTGGAGGTGCGTTAATTGGATGGTTAAGTAACGGCTAATTGGGGGATACTACTGCGTTATAAGCAAAGAGTTTCTAGGGTCCTGCCACATGAGAAGAAAAGAGGGTCTGCACCAAGTATGTATACTTATTGTATACCCACTTAGCCTTTGGTATTAGAAGAGAAGGACAACTGCTACAAGTCTAGACTAGCAAAATCTTGTGTTTGGACAGATCCCAGAAGTGTTAACTTCAAGGATCTCCAAGAAGGAACCCTTTCTGAAAGATGACCTCTTCTACTCCAAACACTCTAAGCTGCATATTTCTATGTATTTCACAGTCTGTGTGGGATATCTGGCTGCAGATCCTGGCAAGAGCTGCGGAAACGCAAGGCCTGAAGCTCAGCACACAGAAGGCAGCAGGTTGCCAGCATCCCTGGCTCACGCCACCAGGGCAGCCTGGATCCTGCCAGCCAGGGCACCTCCTCAAATTGCAGCGCTCCCAGTCTCTCCATCCTGGCGGCACTCCCCACACACAGCACTGCTCACTCCAGACACCTCCTCCCATTCCGAGCACCAAGACCCTGCGGCCACTGCCCGTTCCCACCACAGGGACATGGTGGTGATGTGTGACTCCTTTTTTATGCCCTGACAAACTGAGACATGGGGAAGGAATAAGAACAACTGGGGTCAAGGGAGGTGACTGCTTTCCAGGATGTGAGGGGAAATCTCTCAGCTCTCTCCCTGTCTATTTCATCTCCATGACGGTGACCTTATGAGCCCCCACATGACATGAGCTGCAGTCACAGTGGCATGTGCTGCATCACAGAGAGGTCTCCCCAGTGCCATGCAGAGTCCTCACTTCCCTGCGAGGCCTGGGCACTGTTCATGCACTCCCAAACGCTGCCCTTTGGAGCTGCTCCATGGCAAAGATTGGGGACAGGAGGCAGCAGGGCTGCATTGGGGCCCCTCACCGACAGGCAGAGGAGCAGGGACACATTGGAGAGGAGTTTTGGGTGATGAAACGGGAAGAGTTTCTTTTTTCCCCAGCTGGATAGGCGAGCTGAGGTCAAGCGAGGTGGAGGACTGCTGTACGGAGACATTCTGCCTGCACCACAGTTCCTTGTTCCCAGTGCTCCTGCAGCTCTCCACCAAGGGGAAGAACTTTGGAGCCCCTTCCCAACGTGTTACATACAGACTGTTAATTCCAAAAATGGCTGTGGGTCCTGGGATGTGGGGGTGACTGGACAGGGCTGGGGGCTGCCACAAGAGCCCTGCCTGAGGGTCCCGCCTGGCTTAGGGGACAATGTGGCAGCCAGGACTCCTGCGTCCTGGGGCTGCAGCTGCCCTGAGCCCCAAGGCTTCTCTGGGGCCAGCTCCATCCCCTCATGGCAGGGGGGAATCAAGGTCTAGGTTTCCCTGGGAGTGGGTCCCCCTTTGGGATCTGGATCTGGCAGGAAAGGGGGCCTGTGTCCTGGAGGTTTGGGTGTCCTGCAGCTCCTGTGGGGCTCTCCAGAGTCTGCTGGAAATGCCCATGTTGGAAATGGATCCTTCACCTTGTAACAACCCCAAGGTGTCTCCTGGTTTGGGAGAAACTCTGCTCCTTCCCTGTGGATCCATTTATGCTTCCCACCTGGCGGAGCATGTTTTGGGCTTAGAGATGTTGTCCTCAGATAGCCACAGCCCCTGTCTTCCTGCAAACTGAAGTCAGACCTCTGCACCCAAAAGACAGCCCATTTGGGGGAGCAGCTTGGGAACAGGTGGGGGTGCCATTGCCACCCCATAAGTCCCTGATGCAGAGCCCAGCCCCAGCGGGGCAGCAGCCGGGCCCCAGGGTCCCGCACTGCCCGGCCATATGGGGCCATGCTGCCCCCAGGCCCCATAATGCCCTGCGCTGCCCCGCGCTGCCGCCCACAACATGGCGCCCACCGCAGGGGAGGGGGAGGGGGCTGCCCGCTGGGTCACACAGGGCTGCAGCGTTGCCATGGCCTTGCCCCCAGGGCAGGAGGGCGGGGCTGCACTGATGGCTGTGAGGCCCCAGGGTGAGGCAGGGAGGCCACTCAGGAGCTGGCTCAGCCTTGGGGCAGGGCAGGGGCAGCTGCAGGCGGCAACAGCCGCGTGGCCGGGCTGTGGGCAGGGAGGTCACGGCTGTGTGTGAGAGCTGTGCCAGGAAATCCCCAGGGTCAAATCAGTTCTGTGTCAGCAGCTGACAGGCCAGCAGGAGGCACATGGCTCGGCTGGTGAGGATGAGGTCACTTCTGCCCAAGGACCTGATAGGCCAGCAGCAGGAACAAGGCTTGGATGTTGATGGTGAGGTCATTTCTGAGTGATGAACTGATTGCACAGCAGGAGACCTGTGTCTGGAAAGGTGCTTGTGAGGTCACTTCCAGCTGAGCAGTTGATGGGGCAGCAGCAGGTCCCCGGCTGGGACATGTGCTTCGGAGATCACTTCTGCCTGAGCAGCTGATAGGTCAGCATTTGGCTCCTGGCTGGGGAAGCTATAGTGAGGTAACTGCTGTCTCAAAGGCTTGTAGGCCCATGACAGACACATGGCTGTGGTGGTGACTGGGAGGTCATCTCCTTCTGAGTCCCTGATAGGCCAGCAGCAGGCAGATAGGCATGGACATTGATTGGGAGGTCTCTTTTGTCAAAGTACCTGATAGGCCAGCAGTAGCAAATGGCTGGGGAAGTTACCTTGAGGAAAGTTCTGGCTCTGAAGCCCATAGTCCAGCAGCAGGCACATGCTGGGGGTAGGCGCTTGTGAGGTCGCTATACCTGAGCAGCTGATAGGGCAGGAGAAGGCGCATGGCTTGGATGTTGGTGGTGAGGTCACTTCTGGGTTTGCTGATTGGACCCAGAGGAGGGATTGACGCCTGCAGAGCTCTACAGCAATACAGAAATGCAGCTAATAAATCAAGCAGAAGTAGATGATAATGTTCCACATCATCTGGCACATATTTTATTCCACTCTGTCATCATGAGTTCGTAGTGCTCCATTTCAAATGAGGATGATGTTCTCTGGTAAACATAGACAGGGAGTTTGACTTTGCACTTCTTACAACCTTCTACGGGTGCCCAGGGAGTCCAGCTTGAATTTTTAGGCTGCTAAATTAATCTAGCACTGGTGTGAGCAGTGGTGTTAGTAATCTCTGATGTCCAGTGTCCATGTGCTGCAGAAATTCTGCCCCATCCAAACCCCAGGGGCTGTGACATTTATCTTCAAGGTCTGAATGGCATCTCTGTGCTCTGATTCCTCAATGTGGGAACTGAAGAGGACCCTGGCTGTGCCTGGCTGTTGAGATGAAATGCCTGTTGCAAGGTCTTGGAGGGCTAGAAGCACCTGGAAGGGCTGTAGAGTTGATCTTTGTGTGATTTGAGGCCCTTGGGGTTGCCCTGGCTGCTGCCATGTGTGGTGCTGTGCCTTGTGTGTCCCTGAGACACTGGCGCGTGTTGGCTGGCAACCCTCAGTGAGGCGTGGGGTGGGGGTGCAGCATGTCACAGTGGTGGAGGGTGGCCTGTGGTGGGGAGGGATGGTGGCCCCAGTGTCTTGGTGCTGCACGTGGGAGGAGGTGTCTGGAGAGAGCAGTGCTGTGCGTGGGGAGCCCTGCCAGGATGTGGAGCTGGGGAGCGCTGCAATTTGAGGAGGTGCCCTGGCTGGCAGGGTCCAGGCTGCCCTGGTGGCAAGAGCCAGGGATGCTGGCAGCCTGCTGCCTTCTGTGTGCTGAGCTTCAGGCCTTGCGTTTCCGCAGCTCTTGCCAGGATCTGCAGCCAGATATCCCACACAGACTGTGAAATACATAGAAATATGCAGCTTAGAGTGTTTGGAGTAGAAGAGGTCATCTTTCAGAAAGGGTTCCTTCTTGGAGATCCTTGAAGTTAACACTTCTGGGATCTGTCCAAACACAAGATTTTGCTAGTCTAGACTTGTAGCAGTTGTCCTTCTCTTCTAATACCAAAGGCTAAGTGGGTATACAATAAGTATACATACTTGGTGCAGACCCTCTTTTCTTCTCATGTGGCAGGACCCTAGAAACTCTTTGCTTATAATGCAGTAGTATCCCCCAAGTAGCCCTTACTTAACCTTCTGATTAACCTCCCTCCAATCCAGTGAATTCTGGAGAGGGTCTTGAGCTCTTCCTGCTGAAGGCCTCGCTGTTTCGGGGCGCTCCCTTGCACCCTGCACACTGTGCACTGCCCTGGGCTCTGACACAAGACATCCAGGGTCTGACATGCAGCAGGAGGCCTCAGAGAGCAGTTTGCATCACCTGGGACTTTTTTCACCCACACAGTTAACAAGGAAATGGTCTTGCCAAGGTGGAGCTCTCAGAGGCGCCACAGTCATTAGCTTTTGAAATGGGCAAAAGAACGGAAACTTCCAAAGACAAAATATTTCTTCAGAAAAGAATTGGCCTTTAAAACCCCTTCTCCCAGATGTACAGTGACTACAGTGAGTAGTGATGCTCAAGCACTTGCCTGCAAGTCAGCAGGAAATACTTCATGGGTCACAGCTGAGAATCAGCTTGCAAAGCTGAAGTTGTTTTATGCAGATAACTTGCAAGCCCCCTCAGAATGATGTCCTTCACCTTTCCACATGCTCCTCTCTAAGGCAGTCATGTTTGACCTCACAGTTGAGGTGTCCAACTCAGCTGAGCACCTTTTGCACTGTGTCCCTGAGCTGGTTGAGGCCTGCAGGTTCTGAAGCTCTTGCCTGATCAGCTCAGGCACAGCCTGGGCATTAGCTCACTCGTGGACTCTTCTTTGCAAGTGAAGCCCCTCTGAGATGAAATTGCAAGTGTGGATCTGAGGCTAATTTGGACAAAGGTCCCCTGTTGTCAGTGAGTTGTGGATAAAAGGAAGTGAGGGTCAGTTCCTTGTAGGGTGGTGCAGGGCTGTCCCAGCAGGCCTTGCACAGTTCAGCTCACCCACCCATCATCAGAGTGTCCATTGAAGCCTGCAGAATGACTCCTTCTTGGTATCACACTATAAAAAATAAAATATTTCTGTCTGGTACTAATACATCATGCGCTACTTTGGGAAGGTTGATCTGCCAAAGGAAGCCTCCAGATAATGTCCATGGTGTATCTGGCCTGCAGGGGCAGCACACTGGGGTCAGAGGAGACCAAGACGAGGAGCTGTGCGCAGCTTGGTAGAAGGTCTGCTCTAGAGGGCTAGTCCTGATCAGGGTGGCTGAGGTTCAGCTGAGGTTCAGGTTGGCTCAGGGTTCCTGAGGAACTTGGTGTGAATTCAGTGTTGATCCTGATGGGAACTTAAAACCTTTCAGGCCCGGGAGGAAACCTCACATCACTCCGAAGGGCTGGCTCTGGAGAGACTGTGTCTGGTGCTAACCACATGCAGAAAAGTTATTCCTGCCTGCAAGAATTGCAGTGCCTATCACCAGTGATGACAAAATCACCGAATCATTCATGTTGGAGGGGACCTTGAGAGGTCTCGAGTCCAACCTCCTGCTCACATGGGGATCAACACCGAATTCACACCAAGTTCCTCAGGGCCTTGTCCAGCTGCGTCCTGCAAGCCTCCAAGAAGAGAGAGTCCATAACTTCTCTGGACCCCACTTCAAATGCTTTGTTATCCTCTTTGATTTTTCTCCCTTATAGCTAATTTTAACTGCACTTGTGTCACCTTATAGCCATTGCCTCTCATTCTCCTGCCATGAGTCACTGCAAAAACCTGGTTCTTTATTGGTGGTAACCTTGAGCTGGGAAGCTGCTGTGAGTGCCCCGCAAAGCCTTTCCCTTCTCTGTGCTGAACAAGGCCCATTCCCTCAGCCTCTCCTCACATGGCAAGTGCTCCAGCCCCCAACCACCTTGGGGCCTGCCACTGAACTCACTCCAAGTGACAAACAGCATTCTGCTACAGGAGGCCCAACTGGACTCAGTATCTAGATGGGCTCTAACAATGCTGAGTAGAGGGGGATAATCACCTCCTTCAATCTCCTGGCTATGCAGCCCAGGACACTGCGGCCTCCTTTGCTGCCAGGGAATGCTGCTGGCTGATGTTCAGCTCCCTGACCATAAAGACTGCCAGGTCCTTTTTCTGCACAGAGCTGCTGCCCAGTCGGACACTCCACAACCCTATCACTGCAGGATGTTGCTCTATCCCAGGTGCAGGACCTGGCATTTGTTGTTGCTGGACTTCAGAAAGTTCCTGACAGCCCATTCTTACTGCCTGCTGAGGTCCCTCTGAATGGCAGCCCTTGAGCTTATGACTTTTTCCACCCAATTAGGTGTCATCTACAAATGTGAGGGGATTTCCATTCTGCAGGTCACTGATGAACCTCTCAAAAAGGACAGGATGTGGAGTATAGATCCCTGCATACCCCACCTTTACCTGGCTTCCTGATAAAGCATGATCCATTCATGAAAAACCTCTGATCTCGATCATCCAAGCAGTTTTTTGCCCATCTGCATGCCTACTGGACATCCACTACACCCCTCTCCTCCACAAGCACTGGTCTTTTATCACAGAAGACAATCAGGTTGCTGAGGAATGATTTACCTTGGATACCTCCATGCTGACTGTTCCCAGACACCTTCTTCTCCCCCATGTGCCCACAACTGTGATCTGAGAGGACTGGCTCCATGACACACCCCTCACCAACATGAGGCTGAACGGCCTGGAGCTCCCTGGTTTGTCCTGGGTGCCTTTTTTTGAAGATGAGCACAACGTATTCTTTCTTCTGGTCTTTGCGACCGCTCCCCCCATCCCCACAACCTTTCAAAGATGATAGGGAGCAGCCTTGCTGTCACAGCAGCCAGCCCTCTCAATGTCCATGAATGCCAGCCATCCAATCCCATAGACTTCTCTGGGTTGAGTTCTTGCAAGTCATTCCTCACTCAAGACTTAGGCACTGCACGTTGATTTTCTCCTCAGGATTCCTGACTGTAGGCACAACAGCTCAGGAGACCTTGTTGGTGAAGACTGAAGCCAGGAAGGACTTGACTTCCCCAGACATATCTACATCTGCTTTTGCTAGAATCCCTGCCCCGTTCAGCAGTGAGACCAGATTTCCTTGTTTATTCTTTTACTGTTACTGAAGCAGCAGCAGCTCTTCTTCCTGTCCTTCACATCCCCTGCAAGTGTCTCTATTGCAGAGGAGCTTTGGCTTCCTTAACACCATCCCGACTTTGCTGGACAATATTTCTAAATTCCTCCTTTGCAGCCTCAGCCTTCTTCCCCTTTCCGTATGCTGCCTTATTGCCCTGGAGCTCACGTGGGAGCTCCCTGTTTAGCCAAGCTGGGGTCCAGAGATGGCTACTAATTTTACAAACTGTACGTTACGGAGCATTCTTGTGCTTGAAAGGTGCTTAATGACCTGTTGGCTTTCCTGAGCTACTCTGCCCTTCAGAGCTGCCTCCCTTTGCCCATCCCATGGAAGAGCTCCATACATCCAAGCTACCCCTTCACACACAGGGCATCCCCCTCCTCATCTTCCCTGGTAGTCTCTCCTGAAGAACTTGCACCCTGCCTTTGAAGGACTGCAGTCATGCGAGTGATCCCACCACATCTCAGTTATTCCAACCATGTGGCACTCCTCTGACAGCTTGTGCATCTCCATCTGCTCCTGGCTGCACCCCAGGCTGCGTATGTTTCCATACATTTGGGCGGCAGAGCATCAGCTGTGGTGCTGACTCAAGATTTGTCACAGGGAAACATGTTATCAAGAACCATATGGATGCAAAGGCTTTGATTGCAAGTGGTGACATGCTGGCATAGATAGCAGGTGGCAATGTAATGGTGAAAGGAGGTTCCCACTGAGAGAGCAAAGCCTGCAGTGCCCAAGGCCAGCGAGAAACAGAGCTGGGCCACAAAGGAGTGGCAGGAGAGGGGTTTTGCTGCCTGACCTGACTCTGCAGCACCTTGGGGCCTGTGACAGAGGTGACCATCTCCAGGAAGGACAAGGTGCCACTGAAGAAGACCCTGGTTCTGTGATCCAGACACCCTGAGGTCATCATTAGCCCAGTCCCTATTCATATCATACCAGGGGGTGAGAAGGGGTTCAGGAGGAGGAGAGCTAGAAGGATTTGAGAGTGCAGAGACTGGAGTGGAGCCCTTGGTGTGATGTGCCTCCCATTTGTGCACCATGCTTGGATGTAGACAGTGCAGACTGTGCCTAAAGGCAGTGGTGGGATTCATTTGTTTGGGCACTGATAGGAAACCCAAGATGCCCTGGGGCACTTGCCCAGCAACCACTCCTAAAAGGCATGGCTTCCTGTAGGTCCCATGCTGGAACTACTAGAGACATGTGGATGTGCTGGACACCCCAGGCATCCGACATGGCCCTGCAGGCCTATTTCTGTGTCATTAAATCAAGTGTCTGCACTGAATTGCATTAGCTTTTTGTAACACTGGGATCTTCCTATGTCTCAGCTTTATAGTGAGTGGAGCTCTAGTAGTAGGAGGCATCTAGCATCATTTCAGATGTCCAACGGGATTCCTCACCTGGCCCCCAACTCATGCTCTAGAGGGATGGGGGTGTCATAGCTGCTCCATCCGAGCAAGAAGACTCTGGCACATACCTTGGTCCGTCTCTGTCTCTTCCAATGTCACCAGGTGTTTGTGTGTTGAGCAACTGACTCCCACCCTCCATCTCCAGGGATTACAATGGGAGCTTAGTCAAGGAGCTCCCATGCAGACATCTGTGTTGTGCACACTTCAGTTTTGGCAAGGGGAATCCCACCACCTGTGTGGTTTTTTGTGGAGTTCACAGGAGGGATCTGCATCCCAGGGCATCCCAGGGACTTCTAAATGGGCATGCGATGCCCAGACTGACTCATCTGAATGAAAACCTGAACCATGTGTGAATGACCTCCCTTCTTGTCCGCTTCTAGGTGTCCTGCCTACTTAAGACATGGCAATATGGATTTCCTGGGTGTGATGTTTCCACCTCTTGTAGATAACCATCCTCTGATGGAACCATCCTCTGATGAAACAAGTGACAATGCTGTGACTGGTCTCTCTGCATTGTTTAGAGAGGGACCATCAGTGAATATTTTAGCTTGTTGCAGTGAACATTTCCCAGGAGGAGGGAGCACAAGGGACAGAGAAAGTCACATCTTCAGCTGGGCCTCTGCTCCTGAGTGGGGCCAGTCTCTGGGGATGGAGGGAGCTCATGGCAAGTGGGCAGCACTGCCCAGAGACAGCTGTGTGCAGCAGCAGCTCCTCTGCAAAGAGCAGCAGGGCTCTGGGCACTGCCTGCTGCTGCTGACATGAGAGAAGAGAAGGCAGAGAGGAGTGCAAGGCAGTGTGGAGTGGGAGGCCAGAGGAGAGCTGCTTGTGGGAGAAATCTTCACAGCCCCTGACACGGTAAGTCTCTGGCTGCAGGGCAATGCTACTGAGGTTCCTGGAAGGGTTTTCCAAAGCTATTTCATCCCATGACTGATAGGTTTTTGAAGGACTGCTCTCCTTTGCAGAAGAGGGGGAGATGCTTCAGAGCAGGCATTCCCTGCCACACCATCACAGGGACAGGGCATGCTGCTACTTTCTCCCAAGGATGGCTGCAGGGCTGTGAAGCTGGGATATGCATCCAGATCTGCCCAGGGCTGTGATTCAGAGCAGTGTCCCTGCACCGCAGAGGAAGGTGCAAAAAAGGCCCTTGAAAGGCAAGGAGCTTTCCTTCCAGGGCTTTCAGTTTCCTGATGTTGGCAGGGAGAAAAAAGGAAAGAGTTTTCTGGTTTGGCAAGGAATGGGGACTCACTCACCTTCCCTCTCAGAGATCAGTAGGTCTGTGATAAAGCTCAGCAAACCCTTTCAACCCCACCTCCACCTACAGCAGCACCAGCAGCACCTTTATGGATTTATCAGGGCTGATGTGACCTGCTGCTTAGGACCTGTGAGCACAGAGATGCCCCTGGACAGTGCCCTGATCCGGGAGGTTTCTGTAGGGCAGAACTGTGCACAGAGAGGGTGGGACAGGGTCTGTGAGTACCAACAGGGAAAAGATGTTGGGACAGAGAAAGCTGCAGGCAGCAGGAACAGGCCCAGGCAGCAGAGATGGGCAGGGAATGAGAGGGAAGTGCCAACAGAATCGTCATGGGAGGATGGATTTGGGCAAGTCATGGTCAGTGGTCAGTCCCTCCGATGCAGACACCTTCCTCTGAGCAAGCTCCCTGTCTCTCCTCTCCCTGCCAGCAGAGCCTCTGCCCTGACAGCCATGGGGTCCAGGGCATGAGTTGTCTTCTCTGCAGCCAGCCCTCCGGCAGAGGAGGGGTGCCCAAAAAAGGGACTGAGAGTGACTGCCCTGAGATGCCACTGCCTGCGAGGCAGCATGCCTACTGGTAAGGTGAAGGCTTTCCTGAGTTCCCGTCTGTCTCTCTCTTCTTGCCTCCCTTGGCAGAAGGATCGTGGTGTTGCTCCTTGTTTCCCCTCCTCTCCATGCTGCTCCTATTCCTGCTCTTGGGCTCTCTGGGGTGTGAAGTTTCAGCTGCATTTCAGACATGGATGCTACAAGTTGTGCAGCAGAGGGGTCTGCATGGGAATGGGGTTGCCCCAGCCCCCTTCTGACTTGTGGAGCTCCAGAAAATGCAGTCTGTGGAGCTGGGAAATGAGCTGATTCTCCCTTAAGGAGAGCCCATCTCCAATCCTAAGAGTCCTTTGACCGTTTCCTTCCAGTCTCCTGGCAGACTGCGTGCTGTCCTCTTGAAAGGCACAGGTGTCTCATAGCATCACTGTGATATCTGAGAGCCCCATGAGGAAGGTGCAGAGATGCTGAGAGTTTGGAGATGGTGGTGGGAGGCTGTATGTGGGCATCTGCAAAGAGCCCTGTGTGTGCTTGGCTAGAAGGGGAGTGTGCAGAGCTCCCTCAGGTGCCCGGAGAAAGGGTGAGAAGTTTGGAGCTGTGCACTTTGAAACTGGACTTGTCTGCTCTCAGCAGGGGCTGCTTTCTTTCTAGGGCAACGTATGAGTGTGATCATCCTCCAGCCCAAAGATTTACAAGCACAGGACAGCTGGGAGTGAGTGTAATAGACAGACTAGCTGTCCTCACTCTGCAACAAGGGACAGTGGATGCTTTCCTCTCAGGACTCACCATAGAAATGCCAAGGATTTCTACCTTTGAGGAACACTCCCCAGGGGTGTCACGGACATCTAAATTAAAATAAAATTCCTATATAATCCCTGAAACTCTGTTCCTCAAACCTCATTCGTTAGAATTCAGAGGGAAGATGCTGAAAAGCCCTTCTACATGATGAGTGGATTTCACCTGACAGAAATTGTGAATGTCAGAGCTAGTCACCCCCATTCCCCTGTGCCCACTGCTTGACAGCAGGACTGACTCCTGTGGAGCGCATGAGCAGAGGTCCCTGTTCCTCACAGCACACTCAGCCAGGGCAAAGCAGAGCCCAAGCACGGGAGCGGCACAAATATCCTCTCAGTAAAGAGAGAGGCAGTGTGGGGGGTTCTATGAGAACTTCAAAATTTGGGGGTTTCTTTGCTTGAAACTTCTAACTTCTCAATGTCTGTTCTTCTTTGCACAGTCCCCCATGCCTGGAGATAGCAAGATGTCCAACAGCAGCTCCCTCAAGGAGTTCCTCCTCCTGGCATTCGCAGACATGCGGGAGCTGCAGCTCTTGCACTTCTCACTCTTCCTGGGCATCTACCTGGCTGCCCTCCTGGGCAATGGCCTCATCATCACAGCTGTAGCCTGCGACCACCGCCTCCACACCCCCATGTACTTCTTCCTCCTCAACCTCTCCCTCCTTGACCTTGGCACTGTCTCCACCACTGTCCCCAAATCCATGGCCAATTCCCTGATGGACACCAGGGCCATTTCCTACTCAGGATGCGCTGCTCAAGTCTTCGTGGTTGTCTTCTTGTTAGGAGGAGAGTATTCTCTTCTCACAGTCATGGCCTATGACCGCTTTGTTGCCATCTGCAAACCCCTGCACTATGGGACCCTCATGGGCAACAGAGCCTGTGTCAGAATGGCAGCAGCTGCCTGGGTGAGTGGTTTTCTCCATGCTCTCATACACACTGCTAACATGTTTTCAATACCACTCTGCCAAGGCAACACAGTGGACCAGTTCTTTTGTGAGATTCCCCAGATCCTCAAGCTCTCCTGCTCAGACTCCTACCTCACGGAAGTCGGGCTTATTGTGGTTAGTGTCTGTTTAGCCTTTGGGTGTTTCGTTTTCATTGTGCTGTCCTACGTGCAGATCTTCACTGCTGTGCTGAGGATCCCCTCTGAGCAGGGCAGGCACAAAGCCTTTTCCATGTGCCTGCCTCACCTGGCCGTGGTCTCCCTGTACATCAGTACCTCATTTTTTGCCCACCTGAAGCCCCCTTCCATCTCCTCCCCAGCTCTGAATCTGGTGGTGGCTGTTCTGTACTCAGTGGTGCCTCCAGCAGTGAACCCCCTCATCTACAGCATGAGGAACAAGGAGCTCAAAGATGCACTGAGGAAACTATTTGAATACACAATATTTCAGCATCTCCCTCTATGACTTTCAAGCTATCTCAGGAAAAGCCAAGTTTATCTTTTGTTCATATGTTTCTTCCTTTTTTATTATTTGTTATACCTGTGATATATTTGTTCCCAAATGTTTATTAATTATTTATCCTACTTCTTCTTAAGCATGTGCCTGTTTTTTTCTGATGCAAGTATCTCATGTTCATGGGAAATGTGGTTCACTGCATAATCCGACAAAAGAAAGGAACAAGCAGAAAATCAGCTCACACCCCTGTTAACTTCTCTTGAACGCAGAGAGCAGCACCAGGCATGCAGAAGTGGTTGAGGGGTGAAGAGTCCAGGCAGGGCACAGAGGAGCAGCCCCTGTGGCCCTCAGGGCTGTCCCTCACCACTTTGGCAGGCAGTTCCCCTCCGCAACCTTCAAGTCGGGGCTGCTGGTTTCCTTGAGCCACATCTGTTGACCGCAGCAGGGCTTGGTCTATTCAGAGCTGTTCTCTTTTCACTCCTGCACTGTCCTGTTGCGCCTTTGTACTTGTGTCGGCCCTTAGGTCTCTTGTACCTTGGTGACAGCACTGCTGTGTCTACAGTCATATTGCTGTGACTATGGGCAGGACCAGGCAATGCGAACCAGCTGCATCAGAGCTGACCTCCCTGTGAGCACCACTGTACTGAAAGGTGCTCTCCTCAGTGCAATGCCGGGAGGCTGGACTCCTCTTCCAAAGCTGGTGTCAAGAATATGTCCAAGGAATTGCACCCTACAAGGGCCTCTTGCTTTTCTGGGGTTCCCCACAGATTTGGGGGTATGAGCTCAGAGTCCCAGTGGGATCTGTTAGGGACCAGGACCTAGACGGAGAGCGTGCTTCTTGGTGGCAAGTGCCCAAGCAGAAAGCCAAGGTCTCTGACTTGTCTGATTGGGACTGCCTCCCAGATGCAACAGGACTGAGAGGAAACTGGACTGCCATGAGAGCTCAGGGGATGTCCCAGGATAGCTTGTGAACCTGAGTGGGACCTCACAAGATGAGAGACCACTCAAGGTGGAGTCCCCAAAAGGAAAAGGGCTAACCTGAGGAATCCACAGGCTAATGAGGGCTCGGCAGTGCCAGGAGAGGCTGTTAGGACCCAGCAGGCAAGGGGAGGTCAAACTGGAGAGTGATTCATGACATTGTCTTTAAACACCACAGGCTGGATCTAGTGCAGCACCCAAATGCCTGTCATGCCACTCGTGATGCTCCATTGTCCATCCAAGCACCTTCCTTGGCCATACACCCAACAGGTCGGGGAGAATGGAAAGGGGCTCAGCAACAGAAATCCCCCTCTGGCTGACTCTGCTTCCAGTGCCAACCAGCACAGCCAGTGCGGAGTCACTCCATGGTCCCACAGCCTTCTCACGCTGCAGAGCAGCACTACCAGCCCAGAGCCCTGCGGGGAGCACAGGGGAGGGGCGCAGGAATGGCTGGCCAGGCCCACATGGACACACTGACCTGAGGAAAGGTTCTCCAGGGAGCAAGGACATGCAAGAGAAGAGTAGGTGTGCATGTGTGTATAGGGGAGGAATACAAAGAGAAACCAGCACCAGCTCGGGGCAGGTGTCTCTGTCACTGGGGCAGCAGGATCTGCCTGAGGACCCTGGGGCCAGGACTCCAGTGCTGTCCTGCGGAGGGTCTGGGGCTGTGGTCTGAGTGCCCAGAGTTCTGCAGCCCCCTATGGAAGACACTGCTGAGGGGCCACCCCCAGCCAGGGCTGCTCTGCTGGGTGGGTTGGGAAGAGGGCAGGAGAGGTGGGGAGAGCCAGGGAGGGTCTGGGCTGGGCTGGAAAGGGCCCAGGAGAGGAAAAATGCCAGCAAGCAGTAACTGTGCACGAATGGTGCCCAGAGCACAGGAAGGCCAGGGAAATTGGGGCAAAGACCCCTGCCCTTGGCTGCATGGCTGGGGCACTGGACAGGTGAGGCCTTTGTGGCTGGCCAGGCTCGAGGTGCGGGGTGCATGCCAGGTAGGAGCTCCAGGATCTTCATGGGCTTCCTGTGCAGCTGTGACTGTGGTGAAGGCAAGTGGGCAGACCCAGGCACACACAATTGCAAAGGCCAGGGGTGGAAAAGGCAGTGTGGGGCTGGTGAAGGCCCTCTCTCTGCTCCCCTTGGGGAAGAGAGTCCCCAGGCGATACTGGACTCTGCTTTGGCCGACAGGAAGGGAGCGCAGGGCAGGGTGGAAGAGGCAGGTGGAGCCTCTCAGGGTGCATGAGGGAGTTTTCCAAAGGCCAGGGCTGAGCCAAGAACCTTTGGACCTTCCCCCTGATGCTCTCCCAGCTGGGCTCATTCTGCTCTGCCTTAGGTGCTCTCATCCCCATGCCAGCCATGCTGGAGCAGAGGTTGAGGATCAAGAATTCATGGAATCACAGAGGAGTTTTGGTGGAAGTGACCTCTGGAGGTCTCCAGTCCAAGCTCCCACACAAAGCAGGGCTGGTTGGAGACCTCCAGTCGTCTGGCCATCGCTGAACTGTGCCTGACCCCAGTTACCATCCCCAAATCTGCTCTGCTCTTCTCGTCCGGGCACTGTGGGACGGCACGTCTCATTGGTGGGCCCCTGCCCTGCCTGCCTTGCCGGCACCCTCAGCTCCTGGCTCCACTTCCCACATGGAGCAGCCGCGCTCTTGCTGCTCCCAACAACATCCTCTTTGTAGCAGGAACCCAGTCACAAATGGTTCATAAACAGTCAAGCTGTGACATAGAAAGACCCATTGTCATAACTGGGTATCATCAAATCAGACCCCAAGTGACTGCTTTCGCTTCTTCATGCAGCTAAGACTCTGCATGCAGTGTTCCCTGGGTAGAGGGTCCAAATCCGAAGCTCTCCTGACACCTTTAAATTGCCTGTCAGGCAAGAGTTGCTGCTATGGATACAGGGTCACCTTTTGCATTTACAGCCTTCTTTGGGATCTCCCTGGATGCCAGCTTCCCTTGCCAAGGCTTTCTTGACTTTATTCCAAGGTAGAGATGGGGAGTCAGGTCAGCAGGATGGGGACAGGGACAGGTCAGGACCCGAGAGGTGCCGGGCCAGGCACAGCCATGTCCACAGTGTAACTCAGGCACGGCCCAAGGCCCCCAGCAGGGGCAAGAGGCCCTGCAATGAGGCCGGTCACTCTCTGTCCCCTCTGCTCTTGTGCCCAGCACATCCCCCTCCCTGTCTGCCTGCAGCCCCTCCATGCCCACCCTGCTGCCCAGCACAGCATGAGAGCCCTGGCCCTGCAGCCCCTCCGGCAGCTCCTGCTGCCTTGAGGACAGAGCTGCCTGCCCCCAGCTGCTGCACAGGGAAACCTGCTTCTCGTTCTCATTTCCTATCTCTGAGCGCTGCCCTGCTTCTCTCCTGGGACATCCCTGCTCCCCAGAGAGCCTTTCCCCAGGTCACTGTGTCCGTGCTGGCCTGGCTATTCCTGCACCCCTGCCCTGTGCTCCCTGCAGGGCCCTGGGCTGGTGGTGCTGCTCTACAGAGCGATTAGGTTGTGGGGTCATGAGGCCGTGGGGTGACTACTGCCTCAGCCCTGGCCATGCTGGTCACGGCAGGAAGCAGACCCATCTGGACAGGGATCAACACCACTGATACTGCTGGTACATCTCTGTGCTCATGGACAGTGCTCAGAGTGACCGCAGGGCATTTGCAATGGCAGGAGATGTGTTTGGGCGTGCACCAGCTCCAGCCTGTGGTGTTTCACTGAGGGTGCAGGAATCACTCTCCCGTGCCCCTTCCCTGCGCCTCCTGGGTCCCCAATGCCTCTCTGGGGACTTCAGAGTCCTCCTTTCCCCATGCGTACCTGGATTTAGTGCTTTACCTTCTGGTTACTTCACCATGGACCGTCCCTCACTTTGTGAGGCTCCACTCACTGCCCACCCCCACCACACGCTGTCCCTGGAGATCCCCTGAACTTTCCTGGGGCTCAGATTCCCCTCCAGAAGGATGGGCATCTCTCATCAGCACTGTCACCTGTGGGACAGCCCCAGGCAGAAAATTCAGAGACCGTTCCCCATCTCCACTGGCACTGGTCACCAAGAGATGAATCCTGGATCCAGCCCTCAGTCCCTATCAGACCACATGTAGAGTCTGAGCTTGTTCCCCGCATCCCATGGAGTTCACAAGCAGAGCAGCAGGCCCTTTTGTGGTGCAATTTATTTGGGTGTATTTTTGACTCCATCTTCTGAAGAAAGGGCAGATTTGGAAAGGCCCTGAAAAGAGAAAGTCCTGCTGCTGTTGGTGGACACGTCTCCAAGAAAGCTGCAGCCCCCACACAAAGGCTGCACAGGAAATGCCTGCTGTGGCAGTGGGGGAATGGTCCTGAGAAGCAGAAGGTCTCTTCCCACAGGCTTTGTCCAGTATCTCCTCCCCTCCACTCCCACTTCGCTTTGGGTGGTAGAGCTCTGCAGAAGCAAGTGACCAGCCCATGGTGACAGCCGGCTGCCACCCTCACAGAAGAGGGGTGTAGGATCACACCCTGACTGTGGCCAGGGGTGCTGAGCTCTCCTAATGGACACAGGACCCATGGTCTCACCCTGCCTGTGCTCATCTGAGCCTGACTCTGCGCCCCTGAGCTCCCTTGGTGTTGAAAGAGACAGTGCCGAAAGAGACCCTGCAAAGGGAAACTCTTTGCATTGCACTCAGGACATCCATGGGAGCTCAGACTAGTGGGGCTCTGAGGTTCCCCATCTCTGCTGATGAAAGGGGAAGCCTGGCTTCCTGCTTCAACATGGACTTTGGGTCAGATTCAAATGAGAGATTCCTGATGAGACGTGACACGAACTGGATTTTTTGTTGTTAATTGTTTTTTTGACATGGATGCAAAAAAGAAAAGTAAGAAAGAAAGAAACGCACAGCACACAGCCTTGATTCCAGATACCCTGAGGAATGGATGCACAATGGACAGTTATTGGTGCTGACATTGTACCCATTGGATCACTTTCCTCAGGGCATCCTTGAGCTCCTTGTTCCTCATGCTGTAGATGAGGGGGTTCAGAGTTGGAGGCAACACTGAGTACAGAACAGCCACCACCAGATCCAGAGCTGGGGAGGAGATGGAAGGGGGCTTCAGGTAGGCAAACATGACAGTGCTCACAAACAGGGAGACCACGGCCAGGTGAGGGAGGCACATGGAAAAGGCTTTGTGTCGTCCCTGCTCAGAGGGGATCCTCAGCACAGCAGTGAAGATCTGCACGTAGGACAGCACAATGAAAACGAAACGCCCAAAGGCTAAACAAAGACTAACCACCAGAAGCCCAACTTCCCTGAGGTAGGCGTCTGAGCAGGAGAGCTTGAGGATCTGCGGAACTTCACAGAAGAACTGGTCCAATGTGTTGCCTTGGCAGAGTGGTATGGAAAATGTGTTAGCAGTGTGCAGCACAGCGTAGAGAAAACCACTGGTCCAGGCAGCTGCTGCCATTCTGACACAAGCTCTGCTGCCCATGAGGGTCCCGTAGTGCAGGGGTTTACAAATGGCAATGTAGCGATCATAGGCCATGACTGTGAGGAGATAATACTCTGCTGCAAATAAAAAAAAGAAGAAAAAGACCTGGGCAGCACATCCTGAGTAGGAAATGGCCCTGGTGTCCCACAGGGAATTGGCCATGGATTTGGGGACAGTGGTGGAGATGGAGCCAAGGTCCAGAACAGAGAGGTTGAGGAGGAAGAAGTACATGGGGGTGTGGAGGCGGTGGTTGCAGGTTACGGCTGTGATGATGAGGCTGTTGCCCAGGAGGGCAGCCAGGTAGATGCCCAGGAAGAGTGAGAAGTGCAAGAGCTGCAGCTCCCGCGTGTCTGCAAATGCCAGGAGGAGGAACTCACTGAGGGAGCTGCTGTTGGACATTTGCTCCTTTGCGACACAGGGAGACTGTTCGAGGAAGAAAAGACATTGACAAGTTGACAACAGGCTTCTCTGAGCAAAGCTTTCTCATAACACCCTCCCCCCCCCCACACACACACCAAGCACACGCACATTACCTATCCCCATCTCAGCGGCACCACCATTGATCTCCGTGGCTTGAGCTCCGATTTGTGCTGGCTGATTTTGCCATGCGGAGCAGGGGCATCCGCCCATGGGCTCCAGAGGAGTCAGCCCTGACCTACAGCACTATGTAGATGGGAACAGGGGGGACTAAAATTTTAAATTACTGGCAGTTCCAGTGAGATTTAACCCACTCATAATGTTGAAGGGATTTTCAGACGAGGAAACGACTCCTGCCGTGGACCCCCCAACCTTGAGAGCAGAGGGCTGTGCTGGCTGGGAGAGAAGGCGTTGGTGTTGGAGTTTCCTCTCACACTTTGAGCATGACTCTGCTGCCTGGAGCCGTCCCTGCGGGGACCTGTTTCTCTGTCCCCACGTCTCTCCTCTCTCAGTGCTCACACACCCCATCCCACCCGCTGTGAGCTCAGCACTGCCCTGCAGAAACCTCCTGGGGGCAGGACACTGCCCAGGGCACCTCCGTGTTTGCAGGTGCTACGGAGCAGGTGAGAGAAACCTTGCTGAGGCTGGAAAGGTGATGCTGGTTCTGTCCCTAGGCTGAGGGGTGCACGAAGGCATTTGCTGAGTCCTTCCCAGAGCTGCTCCTCTCTCACTGTCACTGTTTTGGAGCCTCCATCTCCTGTCTAAACCTGACAGATCTGTTCCCATTTTACCCCACCCTAACAGAAAATAACTGAAAGCACAGACTCATGACAGCTCCCTCCCTTTCATGTATCCCCTGCCTTGACATTCCTTTTGGAAAGTCCCCTCTAGAAATATCCTGGGAGTGAGCTGGAGCAGTGGGCAGCCCTGACCCACATAGCATCCTCTTGACAGGAGGCTCAAGCTGCCCTGCCGCAGGTCTCTCCTCCCACCCAGAGCTTCTCCCTGTGGGAAGGTCCCCAGGCAGGCTGAGGGCTGACCGTTGTGGGCAGCAGTCACTGCTCTGGGCACACAGCACCCTGGGGCACAGGGACACTGCTCTGAATTGCAGTCCTGGACAGATCTGTGAGCACACCCAGGCTTCACCCCCTGCAGCGTCCCTGGGAGAAGGTAGCAGCATGCCCTGTCCCTGTGGCACTGTGACTGGGAATCCCTGCTCTGAAGCATCTCCTCCTACTCTGTAAAGGTGAAACCGATAGAGCGATCCTTAAAAATCCATCATGTGACTGGATGGGTTTCAAGACATTGCCAGGAACTGAAGTAGCATTGCCCTGCAGCCAGAGACTTACTGTGTCAGGGGCTGTGAAGATTTCTCCCACAAGGAGCTCTCCTCTCTCCTTACGCTGCACGCTGCCTTTTACTTCTCCCTGTCTTGTCTCTTCTTCTGGCAGAAACTGCAGGCAGTGCCTGGAGCCCTGCTGCTCTTTGCAGAGGAGCTGCTCCTGACAGCGCTGTGTCTCAGCAGTGCTGCCTGGTTGCCATGACCTCCCTCCATCCCTGGAGCCTGGCCCCACTCAGGACCAAAGGCCCAGCTGAAGGCATGATTTTTTCTGTCCCTTCTGCTGCCTCCTCCTGGGAAATGTTCACTGAAGTAGACTAAAATAATCACTGATGGTCCCTGTCTAAGCACTGAAAGAAGACTGATTCCAGCCTTGCAATTTGTCTCATCAGAGGATGGTTGTCTATGAAAAGTGGAAATGTCCCACTCTGGAAACCCCTACTCCCGTCTCTTATCTAGGACCCCTAGATGCGCAGAAGACTAGAGCTCCTTTTCCCATTGTTCAGGTCTTGATTCAGATGAGTCAATTTAGGCTTCTCAGGCTGCTTTAGAAGGCCCTGGGCTGGCATAGCATTCAGATCCTTCCTATGAGCTCCACAAAAAACACAGAGGAGGTGGGATTCCCCTGTCCCAGGCAGAAGTGAGCACAGCATGGATGTCTGCATGTGAGATCTTGGTCTGTGCATGACCATGCAGGTCTTCTGCTCCATCTTCCTGGGAAATGTTCACTGAGGTAGACTAAAATAATCAGCTATTGTCCTTTGCTAAAGAGTGGAGGGAGACTGATTCCAGCACTGCAATTTATTTCATCAGAGGATGGCTATCTATGATAGCTGGAACTGTCCCACTCTGAAAGTTCCTATTCCCACCTCTTAACTAGGCAGGACACCTAGGTGGGGACAAGAAGGGAGCTCATTGACACAAGGTTCAGGTGTTGATTCAGAGGAGTCAGTTTGGGCTTCTCAGTCTGGTTTAGAAGGCCCTGGGCTGGTATGGGATTTAGATTGTTCTCGTGAGCTCCATAAAAAAACACAAAGGGGGTGGGATTCCCCTTGCCCAGGCAGAAGTGAGCACAGCACGGATGTCTGCATGCGAGATCTTGGTCCATGCTCCTGTTATAATCAATGGAGTTCAAGGGTGGGAGTCAGTTGCTCACACACAAACACCTGGTGACATTAGAAGAGACAGAGGTGCTGGAGAACATGTGCCAAGGTCTGCTTGCTCTGATGGAGCAAGTGGGAGACACACATCCTTCTAGAGCATGAGGTGGGGTCAGGTAGGGAATTGCCTTGGCCACCCGCAATGATACTAGATGCCCACTGCTACCAGAGCTCCACTCACTAGGAAGCTGAGACACATGCAGACCCAAACATTGCAAACAGTCGATGTCATCCAGTGCAGACACTTGACTCAGCGACACAGAAACAGGCCTGCAGGGCCATGTCTGATGCCTGGGGGTGTCCAGCCCATCCACATGTCTCTAGCAGATACACCACGGGACCTCTAGGAAAACCATGGCCCTTTGGAGTGGGTGCTGGACAAGTACCCCAGGGCAATTCAGTTTTCCTGCCAGTGTCCAGAGAACTGGATCCCACCACTGCCTTTAGGCCATGTCCTGTTGATCTACAGCCAAGACTGCTTCACGAATGGGAGAGGCACCTCCCACCAAGGTCTCTGCTCTGGTCTCTGCACCCTTAAAACCTTCTACCTTTCCTCCTCCTGAACCTCTTCTCACCACGAGGTGATATGAACAGGGACTGGGCTAATGATGACCTCAGGGTGCCTGGATCACATGCTGCCCAGTGCCAGGGACTTCTTCAGTGGCACCTTGTTCTGCCTGGAGATCACTTCACCTCTGTCACAGGCTACAAGGTGCTGCAAATCAGCTCAGGCAGCAATCTTCTCTCCTGCCACTTCTCCACAGCCCAGCTCTGTTTCTCCCTGGCCTTGGGCACCGCAGGCTTTGCTCTCTCAGTGGGAACCTCCTTTCACCATTACATTGCCACCTGCTATCTAGGCCAGTGTGTCTCTGCTCTAAAGTGGGGCCATTGCACACACAGTGTCCTTGGCCCTTGGTAACATGTTTCACCATGACCGGTCTGCACTCTGTGCCACAGCTGATGCTCTGCAGCCCAAATATACACAAGTGCCTGCAGCCTAAGAGGCACAGAGAGGAGCAGATGGAGACGCACAAGCTGTCACAGGACTGAACCATGTTGGCAATAACTGAGATGCAGTGGGACCACTAGCATGACTGGAGGGCTGTGATGGCAGAGTACAAGCTCTGCAGGCAAGACCGTTAGGGAAGATGAGCAGGGGGGATGCCCTTGGTGTGAAGGGACAGCTCAGATGGATGGAGCTCTTGCATGGGATGGACAAGGGTTTGGGTGAGAGCTTGTGCATGAGCATCAGAGTAAAGGTGACGTTGTGATGGGGGTTACAGACCACCCGATGAGGGTGCGGAGGTGGATGCAGTCTCCTTTAAGCAACCTGAGCAAGTCAGTGGTTACAGGCCCTGGTTCTTCTGGGGGGACTTCAATCTCCCTGATATTCGTTGGAAGGGCATATGGCAGGGTTCAAGAAGTCCAGGAGATTCCTGGAGGGTGTCAGAGACAGCTTCTAAGCACAGCTCCTTGATGGGCCAGTAAGGGTGATGCTCACCTGGATCTGGTACTCACACAAGGAAGCACGGATCAGGGATGTGATAATCTGTGGAAACCTTGTCTGCAGTGACTATGGAATAGTGGAGTCCCAGATCGTGAGGGCAGTGAGGAAGGACAATAGTAGTGTACACACTCCGGCCTTCAGAGG
Organism: Apteryx mantelli; assembly: GCF_036417845.1. Lineage (NCBI taxonomy): Eukaryota > Metazoa > Chordata > Aves > Apterygiformes > Apterygidae > Apteryx > Apteryx mantelli. The sequence goes on from NC_089988.1 coordinate 23,447,590, forward strand.
AGGAAACTTTGTCCTCTCCAGGGGACTGGTGGGGGATCCCATTGGAGGCAGCTCTGAGGGGAAATGGAGCTTAGGAAAACCAGCAGGTCTTTAAGGACAGCAGCCACGAAGCACAAGGATGGTCCATAGCGATACCCATTAGAACTGGGAGACATCTTGGGAGATTGGCTTGGTTCAACAGGATGCTGTTGTCCACCAAAGTAGGGATGGTGAAACCCAAGCTCCCTGAGGGTAGACACTTGCGGAAGATGTCAAGGGCATGAAGAAGAGCTGCTACTACTCTGCTAACACAGAATGAATAAGCAAAGAACACCTGGTCTCACTGCTGAATGGGGCAGGGGCTCTAGTAATAGCAGATGCAGATAGGTCTGAGGAACTCAGTGCCTTCTTGGTTTCAGTCTTCACCAGCAAGGTCTCCTGAGCTGTTGTGCCTCGAGCCAGGGCTCCAGAAGAGAAAAACAGCCAGCAGGGGATGAGGGTTGAGTGAGGGATTGCTTGTAAGTACTCAGCCCATGCAAGTCTCTGGGATGGGATGGGCTGCACGTGAAGACACTGAGAGGGCTGGCCAACGTTGTAACAAGGCCAGTCTCTATCACCTTTTGAAAGGTTGTGTAAATCAGGGGAGGTCCCAATGACCAGAAAAAGGAATGTGTTGTGCCCATCTTCAAGAAAGGCCACAAGGACAACCTGGGGAGCTGCAGGCCCTTCAGCCTCACTTTGGTGAGGAGCGTGTCATGCAGCAAATGCTCTCAGATCATATTTCTGGGCACATGAAGAGTGTGCCTGGGAACAGTCAGCATGGATTCACTGAAGGTAAATCATTCCTGCACAACCTGAGTGCCTTCTGTGATAAAAGACCTGTGATTGTGGAGGACCCGAAAGTACTAGATGTCATTTACCATGATTTTAGGAAGGTGTTGGACACTGTCTCCATGAATATTCTTGAATACAATAAGGCATCATGATGAGATGGGTAGACACTCGGGTGGATAAAAAGCTGTTTGGATGATTGAGCTCCGAGGGTTTTTTGAATGGGTCATGCTTTACCAGGAAGCCAGGTAAAGGTGGAGTATGCAGGGGTCTATACTCGGACCTGTCTTGTCTGACAGGTTCACCAGTGACCTGGAGGATGCAACTCTCATCACCTTTGTAGATGACACCTCATCAGGAGGAAGAGTCATATGTTTGAGGGCTGCCATTCAGAGGGACCTCAGCAGACGGGAGGAACGATCTGTCAGGAACTTTGTGAAATTCAACAAGGACAAATGCAGGTCCTGCACCTGGGGTAGACCAACACCCTGCAATAATATGGTCTGGGGAGTCTTTGTGGGCAGGGAGCTGAACATCAGCCAGCAGCGTGCCCTAGCAACAAAGGAGGCCACAGCATCTTGGGCTGCATGAACAGGAGCACAGCCAGGAGATGGAGGGAAGTGATTATCTCCCTCTACTCACCACTCATTAGAGCCCATCCAGAGACTGTGTCCAGTTGGGGCTGCCCATAGAAGAACACTGTTGATCACATGGAGTGAGGCCAGTGGCAGGCCCCCAAGGTGGTTGGGGGCTGAAGCACTTGCCCGGTGAGGAGAGGCTGAGGGAATGGGTTTATTCAGCACAGAGAAGGGAAGGTTTCTGGGGGAACTCATAGCAGCTTCCCAAGTGAAAGTTGCCACTGAAAATGAACAAGGTTTTTAAAGGAATTCATGGCAGGAGAATGAAAGAGTTCAAAGCTGACACAAGTGCTGTTAAAATTGTATATAAGGGAGAAAAATCGATGAGGATCCTGAAGCATTTGAAGTGGCGTCCAGAGGGACTGTGGACTCTTCCTGGAGGCTTTCAGGATGCAGCTGGACAGAGCCCTGAGGAACTTGGTGTGAATTCAGTGTTGATTCCTATGTGAGCGGGAGGTTGGGCTAGAGTCCTCCCAAGGTCCCTTCCAGACTGAATGGTTCTGTGATTTTGTCATCTCTGGTGACAGGCACGGCAATTCTTGCAGGCAGCAAATCCTTTGCTGCATGTGGGTTAGCACCTGACATGGCCTCTCCAGAGCCAGCCCCTCCTAGTGGTGTGAGCTTGCCTCTTGGGCCTGAAAGGTTTTCAGTTCAAGGTTTCATTATGAGTGACTGCTTGTCCAGAGTGAGTCCTCTTCACAGCCTACAACTCCTGTACATTACAACATGATACCAAATGAGTATGGCACAAACAAAAAGTCATGGCATGAGGGTGATGGCACTCTAATGTGCCTAAGGTCTTTAGCAAATGTAAAAATATCCTTACCCAGCCAGGGCTGTGCCCCACATGGGGGTCAGCGTGCTCCGGGATCTGCCAGGGTCTGGTGCAGAAGATAAGTCATGCAAGGCTGTTCTTTTCCCCTCTGTCAGGATAGAGAGACCTGCAGGTGGATGGAGCTGGCCATGGACAACTCCACAGCTGGGGTGAGCAGCCAGCATGGGAAAGGGGTGATGTGAGGGGCTGGTGTGGGTTGATGGCCCTGGGGCAGCTTCCCCAGTGTGTCTCTTCAACACAGGAAACCACCTGGGCTGAATCCAGCCCTCATTCCCTCACACATCACCCTATGAGCACATCCTCCTTAGCCCATGAAAAACCCAAGCACAGCAACAGGGCATTTTTGGGTGCAAATCCCTGAGTGCATTCTTGGCTCCTGCTTTGGAAAAAGAGCCCAGTCTTCAGGCAGTGTACTAATGAAGTCCCCTATTATTACAGAGATGCTGCAAAGGAGGCCAGCTCTTGAACAGTGCTCAGCAGATTTGCACAAAGCCTCTGGGTCAGATAAATGGGTTTTGTGCCTCTGGAGAAGAGAGATGAATTCAGACATTTGTGTACAAACATGCTTATCCCAGATAGAATGCCCAAACCACAAATGTTGCCTGAGATCGCTTGGAAATCACCTGTGAGGAAAGATGGGCAGCTTATTGCTGCTGAAACAGTACCAACCGAACCAATTTCTTCAGTGCCTCCTTGAGCTCCTTGTTCCTCATGCTGTAGATGAGAGGGTTCACTGTTGGAGGCACCACCACGTACAGAACAGAGAGCACCAGATCCAAAGCTGGTAAGGACATGGAGGGAGGCTTCAGGTATGCAAAAAATGAGGTGCTGATGAACAGGGAGACCACGGCCAGGTGAGGCAGGCACATGGAAAAGGCTTTGTGTCATCCCTGCTCAGAGGGGATCCTCAGCACAGCAGTGAAGATCTGCACGTAGGACAGCACAATGAAAATGAAACAACCAAAGGCTAAACAGGCACTAACCACAAGAAGGCCAACTTCCCTGGGGTAGGAGTCTGAGCAAGAGAGCTTGAGGATCTGGGGGACTTCACAGAAGAACTGGTCCACTGTGTTGCCTTGGCAGAGTGGTATTGAAAATGTGTTCCCAGTTTGCAGGAGAGCATTGAGAAAACCACTGGCCCAAGCAGCTGCTGCCATTTTGACACAAGCTCTGCTGCCCATGATGGTCCCATAGTGCAGGGGTCTGCAGATGGCAACGTAGCGGTCATAGGCCATGACAGTGAGGAGATAAAACTCTGCTGCAGATAAAAAAAGGAAGGAAAATATCTGTGCAGCACATCCTGAGTAGGAAATGGCCCTGGTGTCCCACAGGGAATTGGCCATGGATTTGGGGACAGTGGTGGAGATGGAGCCAAGGTCCAGAACAGAGAGGTTGAGGAGGAAGAAGTACATGAGGATATGGAGGTGGTGGTCGCAGGCTACAGCTGTGATGATGAGGCCATTGCCCAGGAGGGCAGCCAGGTAGATGCCCAGGAAAAGTGAGAAGTGCAAGAGCTGCAGCTCCCGTGTGTCCGCAAATGCCAGGAGGAGGAACTCGTTGAGGGAGCTGCTGTTGGACTTTTGCTTCCTTGGGGCACAGGGGGACTGTCCAAGGAGGAAAAGGCAGTGGCAAGTTAGAGCAGGCTTCCCTGAGCCAAACCCACTCTGTTTCTCACAGAAACCCCCACCTTTCCTCTGTCCTTTACCTTCGCTCAGCTCCCTTTCTGCAGCTCTGTTTACACTGGCTGAGGGTGCCATGTGGAGCAGGGGCCTCTGCCCATGGGCTCCAGAGGAGTCAGTCCTGCTCTGCCGGGAGGGTGTAAATGAAGGTGTCAAACTGACCCTGCTATGTGGTGGGATACCTGGGGATGGGAGCTGGGAGCTGGGGGCAGGGGACTTGGTCCAGGTACCAGTGGGAAGTTTCTCTGTTTGCCATGATGAGAGCTGAATACGGCTATGTCTGAAGGAGAAGACCCTTGTGAGAGATTCATCTCCCCCAGCCTTGCCCTCTTGAACAGAGGGGTCTGTATCTGAATCAGCCACACCAGCTGCCACTCCAGCAAGGCAGAGAAACAGTCAAGGGAAGGCAGGGGGTGACGTGACCCTTTCTAGATGTCTCTGTCCCAATGAGATAGACCCTGCCCTCACACCAGTTTACCCTTCCTGCAGGCACTGCAGAGAGAATGGGAAGTGACTAGCTCTGATGCACACATGCTGCAGCAGATTATGTCCACTGCGCATGTGGAAGGGCTGTTCACCATTTGGAAACCCATTTTTCTCTGCAAAATAATCAGTGGAGGAGTCTGAGGATACACACGTGCGCGCACACACACACACACACACACATATATATGTATGTTTGTATTTTAGATGCCTCCATCTCCCAGTGGGAGCATTCTTTGAGGCGGTGGAAAACTGGCATTTCAGCTGCTCTAAGAATGTGCCCTTGTGCACCCAAAGAGCAAAAAACCCTCTGTGACTTTGTATAGGGTCACGGGACCTGGTCTGTCCATGAGTCTTGCCCCTCACTGCCCCGTACTTGCACCTCACTCGGATGAAGGACAACCACACACACAAATTCCTCTAAGAAAGTAACTAGACTGAGCTGGGAGTGGGGCGTTCAGTTTCACAGTGAAGATTTCTATATTATTCGCTCTCAGCCCCGAGATGGAGAGAGTGATGAAGAGTGTGACAAGGTTTCTGACTCACATGACCAGACCAAGGATTTTCAGATCTTACACAAATGCTCCAGGGAAGCTGTGCTTTTCTGGAGGGCAGCTTGCAGCTTGACAGCACAGCCCCAAGAAGCAGTCAAGGGTCCTAAAGACGGACTCTCCTAAAAGGAGAGTCAGCTCATTCCTCAACCTGATGAAATGCATTGCCAGGAGCCTCACAGGTTGGAAGGGGATTGGGGCTTCTCACTGCCAGGAAGGGAACACCATGCAGGACACTCAGGGCTGGTGTCTTAACTGCAGCTGAACACCCCCAAAAGGCCTGGGAGAAACCTCAGCAAGTCCCTTAATCCTCACCTCAGCCTACAGACAGCACCACCATCACCTGCTTGGCCCTGTGAGGGTTTGTGTGACCTGCTCCTTAGAACCTGCAAGCACAGAGATGCCCCTGGACAGGGCCCTGCCTGTGGGAGGTTTGTGGAGGGCAGGAATGAGCACACAGAGGGTGGGAGCGGGTCTGTGAGCACCAACCATGAAAAGGCATTGGGACAGAGAAAGAGCTGCCAGCAGGGACAGCTCCAGGCAGCGGAGATGGGCAGGAAAAGAGAGGGAAGTGCAACCAGAAACATTATGGGTGGATGGAGTTGAGCAATTCATGGTCAGGCCCTGCAGTGCCGACACCTCCGTCAGGGAGCTCAGGTCTCCCCTGCAGAAACCTCCCAGTAGCAGGGCACTGCCCAGGGCCATCCCCATGGTTGCAGGTGCTAAGGAGCAGGTCACATAAACCCTGATGAGGCCAATAAAGGGGAAGCCGGTGCTCTCTATAGACTAAGGGGTGGGGGAAGGGACTTTCAGAAGTTCCTAGCAGACACGCTGGCTGCTCCTGGAAACTGTTCATGAGTCTCAGTCTGTTGTCCAAGCCTGACAGCTCCCTTTCTGTTTTCCTCTTGCCAGGTGGTAGGAAATGTAAAGCACCATGTCAGGAAATTGGCTTCTCTTTCAGGAAATCCCTGCCTTCGCTCTCCTTTTGAAAAGTCCCCTCGGAAATGTCCTGTGCATGAGCTAGAGCTGTGAGCAGCCCTGACCCACACAGCACCCTGTGAATGGGAGAATGAACCTGCCCTGACAGAGCAGCCCCATGGGGAGCTCCCCAAGCAGGCTGTGTGCTGACCCTAGCAGACGTCAGAGTCACTTAGACAGGAACGCAGCAACCTGGGGCACAGGGACACTGCTCCGAGTTACAGTACTGGGCAGACCTGTGTGCACACCTCAGCTTCACACCCCTGCGAGATGGTAGCAGGATGCCCTGTCCCTGAGATGGTATGGTAGAGAGTCCCTGCTCTGAAGCACCTCCCCCTCCTCTGCACTGGAAAAGCCAGCAGAGAGAAGCTAAAAATCCTATCATCAGTGATGGGATGGGATGGGTTCAGAAGACCCCTCCAGGAAGTCCCTTCAGCAGCATTGCCCTGCAGCCAGAGACTTACCGTGTCAGGGGCTGTGAAGATTTCCCCCACAAGGAGCGCTCCTCTCTCCTCCCACTCCACACTGCCTTGCACTTCTCTCTGTCATGTCTCCTCTCATGGCAGCAGCAGCAGGCAGTGCCCAGAGCCCTGCTGCTCTTTGCAGAGGAGCTGCTCCTGCACACAGCTGTCTCTGGGCAGTGCTGCCAGTTTGCCATGAGCTCCCTCCATCCCCAGAGCCTGGCCTGCTCAGGAGCAGAGGCCCAGCTGAAATCATGAATTTCTCTGTCCCTTGTGCTCCCTCCTCCTGGGAAATGTTCACTCCAATAAACTAAAATAATCAATTACTGATAGTCCCTCTCAAAGCACTGAAGGAAGACTGATTCCAGCATTGCAATTTGTCTCATCAGAGGATGGTTATCTATGAAAGGTGGAAACGTCCCCCTCTGGAAGCCCCTATTCCTATGCCTTCACTAGGCAGGACGCCTTGAAGTGTACAAGAAGGGAGTCCATTTACCCATGGTTCAGGTGTTGGTTCAGATGAGTCAGTCTGCGCACCGTATGCCAGGTTAGAAACCCCTGGGCTGGAGCGGGATTCGGATCCCTCCTGTGAACTCCACAAACACACAGGAGGTGGGATTCCCTTTGCCAAACCTGAACTGAGCACAACAGAGGTGTCTGCATAGGAGCTCCTTGTCTAAGCTCCCATTGTGATCACTGGAGACAGAGCGTGAGAGTCATCTGGTTGCACACAGACACCTGTTGACAGTTGAAGAGAGAGAGGTGGTCCAAGGCATGTGCCAGTGTCTGCTTGTTCTGACGGAGCAACTATGACACCTACACCCTTCTAGAGCCTGAGGTGGGGGCCAGGTGGGGAATTGCCTTGGCCATCTGAAATGACCCTAGATACCTCCTGCAACTAGAGCTCCACTCATAATGAGGCTGAGACACAAGCAGAACTGCACAATGCAAGTAGCAAATGCAATTCAGTGCAGAAACTATTCACTGACATAAAGGTAGGCCATAGGCAGGGTAGCACAACCCCAGGTCTCTAGGAAACATAGCATGGGACCTACAGGAAAGCCATATCCTTTTGGAGTGGTTGCTGGGAAAGCACCCCAGGGCAACTCCGGTTTCCTACCAGGGCCCAAACAACTGAATCCCTCCATTGCCTTTAGGCAAAATCCATCCCATCTGCATCCAACAGTGTTGCATAGATGGGAGACACATCACACCAAAGTCTCTTCTCTAGTCACTGCACTCTCAAACACTTTGAGCTTTTCTCTCCATGAACAACTTCTCACCCCCAGGATCATGTGAACAGGGACTGTGCTAGTGATGTCCACAGGTTGGTTGGATCACAGGCTGCTCAGGCCCAGGGAATCTCCCAGTGGCAATTGTCCTTCCTGGAGATTGGTTCACCTCTGTCACAGGTCACAAGGTGCTACAAAGTTCAGGCAGCAAACCCCTCTCCTGCCATTTCTGCACAGCCCAACTCTGTTTCTCCCTGGCCTTGAGCACTGAAGCCTTTGCTCTCTTAGTGGGAACCTCCTTTCACCATTACATTGCCACCTGTTATCTAGGCCAGCATGGCTCTGCTCTGAAGTTGGGCCTTTGCACACATGGTGTCCTTGGCTCATGGTAACAGGTTTCACCATTACAAATCTGTTCTCTGTGCCACAGCTGAGGCTCTGCAGCCCAAATATACACAAGTGAATGCAGCCTGGGGCACAGGCATGAGCAGATGGAGATGCACAAGGCAGATAAGGGTGATGCTTTCCTGGATCTGGAAATTGCAAATAAGGAGGAAGAGATCAGGAACAGGATAGTGTCAGCCTTGCCTAGAGTGACCATGAGAAAGTGAATTCCCAAATCCTGAGGGGAGTGTGGAAGGACAGTAGCAGAGTACAGACCCTGGAACTCAGAGGAGCAGACATTGGCCTGTTCAAGGGACTGCTGGGGGGGAAACCCATGGGAGGCAGCTCTCAAGGGCCCAGGAGCTCAGGAAAGCTGGCAGGTCTTTAAGGGCAGCACCTGCCAAGCACAAGGATGGTCCATCCCTATTCTCAGTAAAACTAGCAGATATCTCAGGGGACCAGCCTGGCTAAACAGGGACCTCACACATTAGCTCCAGGGTGATAGGGCAGCATACAGAAGGGGCAAAAAGGGAGAGGCAAAGGAGGCATTTAGAAATATTGTCCAGGGTCATGGGCTTGGTGTTAGGGAAGAAAAAGCTCCCCTAGCACTGACACTTGCAGGGCATGTCAAGGGCATGAAGATGAGCTGCTACTGTTTCTGTAAGAATCAAAGAATAGAAAGGAAAATGTGGCCTCACTGCTAAATGGGACAGGGAATCTTGTAGCGGCAGATGCAGATAGGCCTGAGTAGCTCAACCCCTTGTCAGCTTTGTTTCCACAAGGAAGGTCTCCTGGGCCGTTGTGCCTTGAGTCAGGACTCCAGAGGAGAAAAACAGCCAACAGTGGAGGAGGTTCGTGAGGGATTACTTGTGAGAATTCAAACGATACAAGTCAATAAGGTCGGATGGACTGCAGATGAGGACATTGGACAAGGACATTGAGAGAGCTGAGTGCTGTCCCTGCAAGGCCACTCACTATCATCTTTGAAAGGTTGTGGAGATGGGGTGAAGTTGCAATGACTGCAGAAAGGCAATTGTTACATCCATCTTCCAAAAAGGACACAAGGGCAAGCTGGGGAGTTGCAGGCAGTTCAGCCACACTTTGGTTAGCAGTGAGTCATGCAGCGAATCCTCTCAAAACACAGTTCTGGGCACATGAAGAAAAAGATGCCTGGGAACAGTTAGCATGCATTTACCAAGGGTAAATTCTGCCTCACCGACCTGATTGCCTTCTATGAATAAATAACTGTATTTGTGGATGGAGAAGAGTAAATGTCCTCTACCTAGACTTTAGCAAGGTGTTTGACACTGTCTCCCACAATATTCTTGCATGCACGTTAGAACGTTCCAGTCTAGAAGAGTAGACAAGCAGATGGGTTGTAGATGAGGGCTGCCATTCAGAGGGACCTAGACAGGCAGGAGGAATGGGCTGTCAGTAACCTCATGGAATTCAGCAAGGACTGTCAAGTGAGTTAAGAGTTAACAGGACTGAAAAAGTCTGCCAACTGATATGCTCAAGGCTGCAGACTAGAAGAGCTAATGGCTAAAGAACTCTGCCGCCTGAGAAGGCCAAGGAATCTGCATGGACCCGCAGGGAGGGGAGAAGCGATACGGAGGTGCTGTGGTCTTGCCTCGCTAGCAGGGACCTTCCAAGCAGACAAACAAACAGTCCTTTGATTGTGAAACTCGCAGAGGTCAGCAAAAGCGGTGTTTGCCCAGAGCCCCAGCCGTATAAAAAGAGACTTGGCAGCTAAGAGAGTTGGAGCAGGGACAGGAATGTGACCTGACCATCCTCTCTGGCTGGACTATGAGTATCCCCCCACTCCCCTTTTCCCGAAAAACTGGGTTAAGGTAACTCCTCGAGGTTGAGAGTCCTCTCGCTAAGAGAGTGAGCAAGAAAGCTTTGAAGTAGGGATAAGCAGTGCTTCCAATTACTAGCGCAGTAACTGACGGTTTCGGGTTATCCTTTCTAAATCAGTAATTGCATTATTTCGGGCTATCCTTTCTAAATCAATAATCGATGATTTCGGGCTATCCTTTTTCAGGCTATCCTTTCTAAATTAGTAATCGCATTATTTTAATGGATGTTACTAATCTAAGAGCTTGCGTGAGGAAGTAAACGTAGTTTTTTATTACTTTACTGTCTCAGTCGTTACTATCAGATCTTCGTAGCGTGACATCAGGTCACTTATCCCTCAGCACCTGATAGGTCAGTACTGGTCATGTGGCTGCTGTTTGTGGTTGTGAGGTCTGTTGTGCCTCAGTGCCTGATAGGCCAGTGCTAGGTAAATGGCTGCTATTTTTGCTTGGGAGTTCACTGGGCCCTCCTTATCTGATAGGTCCATGCTCATCATGAGGCTGTTGTTTGTGGTTGTGAGGTCACTTGTGCCTCAGGGCCTGATAGGGGACAGGGCAGAGAAAGAAGACCATCCAGGTAGGGAAACCAACCATTGTGACATCCGTGTCATTCTGCTTATGTGGAACCAACGCCGACAAGAGTTTTCCACCATGATGGGCTGGCACCTGCACCATTGGACGCCTGGTCCCTTATGCCTATCAAAACGCCTCAATGTCTCAAAAAATCTACAAATTGAAGTGAACTCTCTCTCTCAATTTGCCGTCCAAAATCGATGGGCTTTAGATTGCCTGTTGGCCACACAGGGAGGAGTGCGTGTGCTGGTAAACACCGCCTGTTGTTTTTATGCAAACATATCAAAATAAATTGAATATGCTGTAAACGTCATTCAACAATATGTTCGTACCTTCCATCGAATACCCAAAGAGCAGGCCCTGTCTAATGCCCTAGCAGCAGACTGGTCGTGGCTGTGGTCATGGCTACCGCATCTGGGAGTGTGGACCAGATGTGTTCGAATAATTTTAATGTTAATTCTGGCATTAGGAACTGTGCTTTTCTGTTGTGTCTCCTGCATGCATCTAATATGTTCCACTTGCGTCTCGTGTGTAAGGGGACCTAAGTCTAGACCAGCATAACATTGAAGGCAGGTATGCTTAAAAATAAAAGGAGGGAATGTTAAGAAAATGTCCACTATACTCGAGCTTTTGCAGAGGAAGAACATGCAAAGTCACGGTGCCCTGCAAGCAGAACATCTTATCTGACCTTGTCTTAGCCCTGGTTTTCGTTCGAAGCTGAAGAACTGTAAAGAAGCCGGTCTAAGCCAGGCAGCTGTACAAAAGTTGTTCAAAGGTACCACCAGAAGAGGTGCAAATCAGCTAATGAACAGTTATAAGATGGCTAAAAATAAAGGCTGCCATGGATCTGCATCATACAATAACATGGCAAGGGGACTGGTAAAAAATAAGAGTCGTGGATAGATGTGGTAGTTATGTAAACTGAAGTACTGAATATGTAACAACTTACTGTTCCTTAAAAGGTGTAACAAAAAACTGCTGGGGGTCCCTCCTTGTGCTCCAACCAGGAGGCACCATATTGCTACCAAGAAAATTAAAAAAAAAAAAAAAAAGAGAACCTAACTGCTTCTGCTCATTACCAGTGCCCGAGAATGAACAAAAGAGAAAAGATAGTTTAATATCAGACACTGAGCCACAAATGACCTCACAATTGAAAAGAGCAGGCACATGACCAGCACTGCCCTATCAGGCACTGAGCCACCACTGACCTCACAACCACCAACAGCAGCCACGCACCTAGCACTGGCCTAGCAGGCACTGAGCCACCACTGACCTCACAACCACAAACAGCAGCCACGCACCTAGCACTGGCCTAGCAGGCACTGAGCCACCACTGACCTCACAACCACAAACAGCAGCCACGCACCTAGCACTGGCCTATCAGGCACTGAGGCACAAGTGACCTCAGAATCGCAAACAGTGATATCGTGTTTCCTTGTTGGCTGTCGTTTATAGATGCAGAACTGGCCTAACGGTTTGTATCAAAGGATGTGGCTTGCTGCTTGCCTATCCCATTCCGAGGAAGTAGTGACTTCACAGGCTTCAGAAAGCCACATGCCATCTGCTGGCCTATTATATAGGAAGGCAAGAATGACCTCACAAGCGAAAACAGCAGCCATGTGCCCACCACTGGCCTCTCAATACTGAAACAAAAGTGACCTCACAGTCTGCATTGAGGCCACGTGCATGCTTCTGGCCTAGCATGGACTGAGGCACACCATCCCCAGAAGCACAAACAACACTCATCTCCATACTGCTGCTCTACCAGGTGCTCCTGCACCTGTACAAAAAGTAGCAATGTGTCTGCTGGTGGCCTAGGAGATACTGAGCCCGAATGACTTCACAAACACAAACATCAGCAATCTGCATCGAGCTGGTCTGTCAGGTGCTGAGGCTGAAGTGAGAGGAGAGGAGAAGCTCACCTGGGCCACTTGCATGTCCCTTGATTAAGCTGTTATCACTCCAAACAGAACAGTCTTCTGCAAACACCTGTCATCTCCTGGCAAGACTCTCTCCAGGTCATGCCACAGCTCCACTCTGTCACCCTGCACACAAATCACAAAAGGCAACGATTGGTCTTGCTTTTCCTTTAGTGCCATCAAGTCCCGGCTGGGAGCCTTTGCACTGCAGCACTACACAATGACAGCAGGACGCCACTTCCATTTCTAGTGCATTTCTAGGGACAGAGACCAGCTGAGGGAGCAGCTGCACTGCAAAGGGTTGCTGACACTGTCACATCAACTCAGCACTGCACCAGGCATCAACCTGACGCCAGACCTCTGCTCTGACCCCTAGTCTACAAACACACTGTCTCTGTCCCACAGAGCTGCCTCTGCTGCTTGATACAACCAGGTGCCAGCAAGAAGACATGGATGCAGGACACTCGCCTCTTGCACACTCCACAGCCACTGCTCTGCTCGCTGCCTTCCCTTGGTTCCTCAACCCAGACACACAGGGAAGCTCTTGAGGTGACACCACAAGGTGGCCAAGGCACTCTGGGCTCACAAGGCCTGTGCAGATGAGCAGCACAAGATCAGGCAGGCACAGAGCTGGCTCCTTGGGAGATGCTGCTCTTTTCAGAGGGAAGGATCCTGCTTTCTTTGGGCACAGCAGGCTGCTGCTTTCCACCTCCATCCCCTCACGAACCTCCACCTAGGGATGGGGGGGATGGGGATTTTCTTTCGTAATACAAAAGATACAGATACAGTGTAGAAACAGTAGAGAGTCCAGAAGGCCTCCTGAGCCCAAAGGAACCTCAGGTCCTTTCCTTTACTTACTTGGACAAGGAGCCCCGCGGAAGGGAAAAAGGGGGCAGAGGCTTTGACATGAGGCCCAAGCAATGAGACAGCCCCACACTGGACAGCTGCTGAAATGCCAGCTGTCCTGGCTGCACGGGCTCTGCAGCAGCAGTCCAGGCTCCACAGCTGCCTTCACAGAGCACTGAGGGCTGGGTGCCACGGGCAACCTGGCCCTGGACACATCTTCACCCCTCACAGAGCCAGGAGCCCAAGAGATGTCAGACTTCCTCAGGTCAAGCTATGGAGGCTTTGCAGCCCTCACACAAAGGCACTCAAGACATGCTGGCATTTATTATAAGGGTCTTGGACTCGTCCTATATGGCAGCATAACCTCCTAGGAAAAGGAGGGGGCACAACAGCATTTGCTGAGGGGGTTGGCAGTAACAGCAGTCGTGGGAGGAGGAATTTTCAGCACAGCAGAGGTACCAGGAGGTGAAGCCACACCCCAAGTCACCCAGGGAAGCCAGGCGCATTTATGGAAGCCTTCGCATCCATATGTAGGCTCTTCTCGTTCACTTGCAGCTGCTTTCAGAGAGGGCTCACGATGTTGGCAAAGATGTTGACAGGCACAGGGACACACCCTGGCATCCTGCCTCCACCCTCAGGGGCTCTACAACTGCACTGGGAACCTCCAGGAGTGGAGCAACCTAGAAAGAAAGAAAGAAAGAATCAGAGTGTTACTGTCATTCTGCTGGCCTTACAGAGTCTCAACAGGCAGAGGCAAATGTCTCCCCTCCATGCTGAGCTGTATTGGTGAGAGCCTGATCAAAACTTCCCTGGAAAAGGACCCAAGACACCTCCTCTACTGGCACCTGCCTTGAGCAGGCTGTTGGATCCCTACCTCCACATGTCTCCCCCATTGCAGCCTCAAGGAATCTGCTAGACTGAGACTCTTGCCAAAGGGACCAGCAGCTTTGGAGATGCCACCTCCACTGCTCACCAAGGACAGGTGTCTCAGAGCCACCCATTGCCCTCAGAGACCTGACTTCTCGTGAGGTGGCATCTCCCCTCTCTGCAAGGGTCTGGGCAGGCACAAAGTGGAGAAATGGCTCTGACTGCTTTCATTAACTACCCATCTCTTTGAGGGATCGGAATGGATTAGGGTCTGGGGTGGGAAGATGCAATGAGGGACCAGATGCAACAGAAAGCCGTTAAGGAGGGAGAAGATGACTTTCTCCAAGGGAGTCAGTAAAATCCCAAAGACTCACGGAAGCATCAAGACCTTCCGAAACTGCAAGCCTGAACCTCAGCTGACAGAAACCACCAAACTGGGAGCAGCTCTGCCTCGCACCAGGATGCTCCAAGGAGGCAACACGGTCACCAACAGTCCTCACCCAGGTCTCCCAGAAGGACACCGTGATGGCAGGCTGGGCCTTGGGAGCAGAGCACTGCTCTCTCCAGCCACCTCCTCCCATGCTGAGCAGCAAAACACTGGGGCCACCACCTGGCTCTACCACAGGGCACCCTGCATTGTAACACGCCGCTACCCCTACACCTCACAGAGGGTTGGCAGCCAACACCCACCTCTGCATCAGCGACACACAGGTCACAGCACCACACATGGCAGCACACAGGGCACCCCCAAGCGCCCCACAACACACAAAGCCCAGCTCTCCATCCCATCCATTCCCTTCACGGCCTCCAAGGCCTTGCAACAGGCACTGCCTCTGAACATCCGCTCACAGCCCGGGGCCTGCTCACTTCCCACCTCCAGGACTCTCAGAGCCACTCACAAATGCCATTTTCAGAACAAACGAGACCATTGGGAAGGGCCCCTCACGAGGACACCAGCAGCCTGCTCACACTTTGCCCAGCAGCTCCCAAACGCAGCTCCGAGCAGCACCTGGGGGCTGCAGTGGCAGCAGCAGCTCAGGGAAACGCTTCCAAATGGGTCTCCGACCCCCGGCAGGGGCACAGCTTCCTGCCCCCAACCCCAGCAGCCGCCCCGGCCCAGCTGCTCGGGGCAGACCAGCAGGTCTGGCTGCAGGGCAGCTCCCCGCTCTGTCCCCGGTCGCTCTGTGCCGTAGTCATGACCCCACCAGCCCCTGCTGCAGCTCCTGCAGGAAAGCAGCCCCAGGGCCAGCACCGCTGCCCCCGCCCCGACGGGAGGGCACCCGCTGGCAGCTGAAGGCACCCGCAGCCCCGCCAGCCCCGCCAGCCCCACTCACACCCGCTCTCGCCTGCTCCCTCCCTCCAGCTTGGCTCCCGCTCCCTTTCTACCACTGTTTTTCTGCATGCCACACTCTGATTGGCTGACAGAGCCACCAGTCAAAACCTGCCCTACCCTCCTCCCCTTGCTGGCCAATAGGAGGGCAGCACTGGGGGCGATGCCATGGCAACACTGCGGCCCTGTGTGACCCCAGGGGTGGCTCCTCCCCCTCCCCCACAGTGAGGCGCCATGTTGTGGGCGGCAGCGCAGGGCAGTGCGAGGCATCTCAGGGCCTGGGGGCAGCGCAGCCCCATGTGGCCGGGCAGTGCGGCGCCCTGGGGCATGGCCGCTGCCCCGCCGGGGCTGGGCTCTGCCTCAGGGGCCCTGTGGGGCTCCTGGCTGCCCTGTGCCTGGGGCTGTGCCAGGTGCGGGGGAGCAGCCCCCCCCCCCCCCAGGGCCTGTGCTGGCCGGCCCTGGTGCTGTCGTGGGGGCCCTGGGCATGGCTGGGGCGCCAGAGCCAGCGGGCAGTGTCCTGCTGCCCCCAGTGCAGGGCAGGGCAGAGCCCTGTCACCCCTGGGGCCCCGGCAGCCCCAGGGTTCGGCAGCCCTCGCACTGCTCCTGGCAGGGCTGGGCTGCGGCCAGGCAGGGGCTGCTCTCTGTGGGGCCGGGCTGGGTCCTGGGGGTCGCTCTGCAGGGCTGAGGAGCCCCGGGGGCACAGGGCAGCCAGGGCAGAGCAGCTGTGGGCCTGCCGGTGCTGGGCAGTGGAGGTGTGGGACCGGGAGGGGGCTGGGGCAGATGGCCCTGCTGGACACCCCTCAGCACTGCCCCCCATGGCTCAGAGGAAGATGCTTGGGGTCAGCAGGGACTTGTGGGGTGGTGATGGCACCCCCACCTGTTTCCAACCTGCTCCCCCAAACAGGCTGTCTTTTGGGTGGAGAGGTTTGACCCCCATTTGCAGGAGGACAGGGGCTGTGGCCATCTGAGGACAACATCTCTGAGCCCAAACCATGCTCTGCAAATTTGGAAGCATAAAAGGATCCAGGGGGAAGCAGCAGAGGTTCTCCCAAAGGAGCAGACACCTTGGGGTTATTACAAGATGAAGGATCCATTCCCATATGGGCCTTTCCAGCAGGCTCTTGAGAGCCCCACGGGAGCTGCAGGACACCCCAGTTGCAGGACACAGGACCCCTTTTGTGCCAGAGCCAGATCCCAAAGGGGGGACCTACTCCCAGAGAAGCCTGGCTATGGATTGCATCCTACCCTCCACAAGGGGATGGAGCCAGCCCCACAGGAGCGTTTGGGCTCAGGGTATCCCCATCCCCAGGACCCAGGAGTCCTGGCTGCCACACTGTCCCCCCGAGCCAGACGGGACCCTCAGGCAGGGCTCTTGTGGCAGCCCCATCTTTACACCCCCACAGCCTGGGATCCACAGTAGTTTTTGCAATTAACTGTCTCTGTGTGACACCTTGGGAAGGATCTCCCGAAACCCTTACCCTTGGAGATGGCACAGCCAGGGAGAGAGCTGAGAGATTTCCCCTCATGTTCTGGAAAGCAGACACCTCCCGTCACCCCAGTTATTTTCCAAATCTTGCTGATAAATCCTTCAGGAACATCCCCAGATGGTGCCAAAGGCTTTGAGATATGAAAAAGGGAGCCCTGGAGAGGACACATCTGCGCCCCTGCACTGAGAGGTCTCTGCACTGGGCAGACCTGTGTGGGAAGCTGGGGTTTGGGGTTGCTTTGGGATTTGGTGTTTTTCAAAGACAGGATCAAAGTCATGTGGGATGAAACAGCACAAAACATGGCCACAAGCTGAGATCCTTTGGTGAGCCTCAAAACTGATTTCTCCTTTTCTTCTGCTTTTTTTTGTAGAAGCAGGATGTAGGACAATGTGGGACAGGATGCAGCCTTCCTCCTAAAGGCACCAAAGCAGGCTCTTTGTTTTTAGAAGTGCTCAGCGAGGTTTCTCGGTCTGTGGTGCTTAAGATAGAGATGGTATGCCGGAAAAGAGCAAAGGTGCCCTTAACACAGATCATCTGGAGGGCTTTATTTGGGACCCTGCTCCCTGCCATGCTACATAGCCATGGTTACTGTAGTGCATGAACATGGTGCTGCTAATTATTAAGAACAAAAACATATTTGGCAATGGTAAAAAATGTGTGAAGTTTTGGAAACGAGGATTTTTGTCAATTATTGCAGTGAGTTATTTTCTGAGAAGATTTCAACTTCTGACTAGAATGCACTTTGGGGCTTGATTCATTTGACCAAACAGAGAGGCCGTTGCTGCCCGAGATGCCCTGGGATAGCTGTGTTCCCATGTGGTGCTGGAAATTTTGGAGGTGGCTCGTATGGGACCTTAGCTTGTCATTAGGAAAGGTATCTCAAAACAACTCAGTTGAGACAACTTATTTCCCTGCATTGACTAGAAAGGGAAGCCCAGACAACTGGGTTAGACAGAGACATCTGCACTGATGGGGTCTGGCATGGGGTGAGATCAGCCTCCTCCCTGTTGTCCCCAAAAATGAAGTTGCACTTCATTGACTGTGGAGGGAATGAAAAGGGAGTGGGGCTAGGTGTTTTAGGCAGTCCTTCAAAACAGAATGGAAACACAGATATGTTGAGATTTGTGCAAATCTGGCCACCCAAAAAGAGATGAAGCTGGTCACCCTGCTTTCCTCACCAGTCAAGAGAGCCCGGCACCTCAGAGTGCGATGTGCTCTGTGCAAAGAGTGAGGGGTGGCACGGACAGCCATGGGCAGGGGGTGGTTTTCTGAGCACCAGGCTCTGTGTGAGACACAAAAATATCCTGTTTAGTGGTGCAGGCCTGATTGTAACAGAAAAGTTTAGAAAATGACATTAAAAATGAAACAAGAAAGAAATTAAGACAAAGATTGCAAGCAAAGAAATGCTGTGTTATATTTTCCAGCTTTTTGGTTTTTTGTGCTCTTATTGTCTTTTCTGATTTGTTCTGTTTTAGTACGCTGGTGTTCTGGGGAGATTCCGCATTATCTTTTTGTCTGAAAAGGAAAGTGATTTTCAGAGCTGGGGTGGGATGCAGTCACAGGGTCATGGGCGGCTGGTGCCATTGCAGGTGCCCTGGTTCCCTCTGCCCAGCCTCCCTCTGCAGCTCTGGGGGGCTCCAGTGTCCCACAGGTCCCCTGTGAGAGCTGCCAGGCCGAGGCAGGCCCCTCAGAAACACTGGGACCTCTCCAAGTGCCACTGCATTTTTATGCTTAAGACAGCTGAGCTCTGCCTGGAAAGGTGAAGAACTGTTTTCAACATTAGGAAAAAAATATATATATATATGAGCCCACTTGCATCAGCTGAAATGACTGAGTAATGTTAATAAAATGTCAGTGTTTTCCCATGATGACGTAATGGAAATTTTGAGGAAGGGCATGAATCTCAGGAGAAGAAATGTTGATCTGCCCCTTAACTTGCGTTACCACTGCTCTGTCTATGAGGCTGTGGATGTCATCTCAGTGATCTCTCACATATTTCCACATGTCCTGATTCAATTGGTCATTTCTAAAGTCATCTTTGCATCAGACAATCTGGACATATGCACTTTCCATAGTTTTCTAGTCTTTGTCCCCCCCTTACTCTTTATCAGTCAGATACCTCTCAACACTCCAGTTGCTGCTTTAAGCTTCAGGGAGACTATAGCTTGCCTCGTCTTCCAGCAGTCTAATTTTCTCTTCAACCAACTCCTTCACTGTGTGTCTATCCAGCCTTTCCTATCTATTTGTCAAGAACATTTCAAGGAATGTTATTCCTTGTAGACTGTGCACCTCAGTGGAGGCAACTTGGACTTGACATACAGTTGAGGACTGTATTTTATTTCTTATGACACTGGATCAAGTTTATTTTTGTTTGATCGCAGTTAATGCAAACCCTTCTGTGTCAGCTTGAGGCTGGTTGTCTAAGGAAAGCAGGTGGGAATTGGTGCACATGAGCTGTAACATTCAGCTACAGCCTTGAAAGGAAAAATGTTCGATTTTCACAAGAGTGATGTGAAGTCCCCAGTGGCTGATGAGGGCAATGGCAGGGCTGGGGAGCTGGGGAGGAAGGTTCTCCATACAGGTCTCCTATCAAAAATACTGCTTTGCCTACATGTGCAGACCTCATTAGGAGACACTGTGGGTCAGTATGAATTGGAGAATGTGGGTATGACTTATTCTGAAAAGTGAAGAATCAAGAAAGCTTAAGAAGCAGATATCTTTCTTTTCAGGTGCTCATGGAAATCTGCCTAATTTCAATACTCTCCTCCAAACTTTCAAATTAACCACACAAGAATTGATGAAGAGAAGAAAACTATGGAAAGGGGCATAGCTCCTTAGGGGTTTTTGCATTTTAATGATCCCTCGGTGTATTTGGTGCTGAGCCCATGAACTTCAGATCCTGAGAGGAGGCTGAAGCAACTTCTTAAGAAGTTAAAGTCAGAAGAAGATCCCAAGTTTCTTGGAGTATAATGGGTCCCACTGAGGGCCATTACCAAGAAACTCTCTCCAGGGGCTGATTAGAGCCGAAAATTGGAGGCCCTGATTTCAGGTAGGCAAAGGCAATGTGAAGGTGGCTGTGATGCCAAGTCAACCTTGATGTGTGTTATCAAGCAGAGTGACCAGGCACTGACAGCCAGCCCCTGGGTAGGGTGATGCTTTCCCTCACGCATTGCTCAGGGCTCTTCCTGGGGGCAGTTTGCAGGTGGGGGTGCACAACACTAAGTGCAGGACCATGATACGGCACCTCCTGGGCTCTCAAGGGACAAGGAGGCAGCAAGGCCACAGTGCTCTAAGGAATGGCATCTTCCTGTGGGCCTCAGTGTCAGAGACACCAGCCACAGCCAAAAGGACAAAGACCTAGCTGTGTTGGGAGCTTTCCGCCTTGGCAGTGCCCTCGGCCATCTCCACCACAGGCTGTCCTCTGCTTTCCCACATCTGTGCCTCTTTCCCTGCAGACTGTACACACCCAAGCTGCTTCCCCACCTTGCTCTCACCCCAGGATCTCCCTGCCTCACCTGATGTCTTCTTGTCCTCCCTTGCTTTTCCTTGAAACACAAAGGCAGGGGCTGATCACAGGCTCCCTGTGGGTGACCTGTTGCACCTCAGCACTACCTAAGAGTGACATTCTTTTCACCTGAAGTCCAGTGTGAACCTCTCAAGATGCAGTTCGTGGATCTTTCCCCTTTGCATGCTGTTTCCCTATACTAAGAAAAGCTCCATATTCTCTGAAACCAGCCTTCGAGCAGTCACAGGCTCCTACTCTACTGCCCTTTGCCTCCACTTCAGCAAGCTAAAGAAAACAAGGCCCCTTAACCTCTCCTCATGGATGGGTTTATTTCCACCTAGGCACAGGACTTGACACTTCTCCTGGAAATCTTCATGAGGTATCTGTTGTCCAAATAATAAAAAAAAAGAACAACAACAAAAAAACAGCTAACGAACGAAACAAACTAAACCAGCGCCAATGAGTTAAGGATGAGCAGGGGTGGGGTGGGCTGTATAGGACAGGATCAGGGTGGTAAAAGAGACAGACTTAGAGGACATGGAAGAAAAAAAACAGGCATATTAAAAGTGAAGCCCAGGACTGATCTTGTCTGTCTTGGGGATTCCTGCCAAGAAGCCCGGCGTCTGAATAATTCTGAGTGGAGGAGGACAAGAAAGCTGGCCTGCTTCCACTGTCACAGGGCACCTGCACGCTTTCCCTGACATCAACAAACAAAGATGGAGAGTGGGAAGAACTATGGACTCCTTCATGGTGGAAGGGACCTCAGGATGTCTCTAGCCCAATCTCCTTACTGCCAGCAGGGTCATCTCTGGGGTCAGGCCAGGTTGCTCTGGCCTTCATCCAGTCTGGTCTTGGCAACCTGCAAGGCAGGAGACTAGACAGCCTCTTTGGGCAACCACTTCCAATGCTTGACCATCCTCGTAGTGGAAAAGCTTCTCCTTATCTCCTGCACAAACGTCTTTTCTTCCAACTTATGCCCATTGTCTCTTGTCCTACCACCATACACCCTGGTGAAGAGCCTGGCTCCATCTTCTGGATGACCTCCTCGTAGCCATTGGAAGGGTGCTATGAGATCCCTCCAAAGCCATCTCTTCTCCAAGTGGAACCAACCCCATCTCCTCATAGAACAAGTGCTCGAGCTCCCCGACTGCTGTGAGGGCCTTCAGCCAGACTCTCTCCCAGTTATCAACCTCTTTCTTGTTCTGGGAACCCAAACCTGGATGCAGGGTTCTAGATGGTGTCTAATGAATACTGACTAGAAGGCAATCACCATTTCCCTGGACCTCCTGCCTGTGCTCCTGCTCATACAGCCCACGTTGCTTCTGGCCTTCTTTGCTGCCAGGGAACGCTGCTGCCTCATGTTTTGCCTCCTGTCCCCCAGCACCCTCATGTCCTTTTCCACAGAGCTGCTCCCCAGGCCCTCAGGCCCCAGCCTGTGACACAGTGGGGTGTTGGTTTATTGCAGGTGCAAGCCCTGTCATTTGTCCTTGTTGAATTCCATGAGGGTGCTGACAGCCCATTCCTCCTGCCTCTCTAGGTCCCTCTGAATGGCAGCCCTCAAGCATAGAACTGCCCCCCCCACACACACACACCTCCACTTAGGGGTCATCTACAAGCATGATGAGTGTGGCTTCCTGCGTGTAACTAATGCAAATGATAAAGAGGACAAGTTCCTGGAGAGACCCTGTGGTGCTCCCCTTCTCCCTGGCCTCCAGGAAGACTACTACCCATTTACCACTGCCCTCTCAGCCTCTGGTCATCCAAGCAGCTTTTTACCCGTCCGTTTCTCAACTCTTTTAGACTGTAACATTCTAATATGCATGCAAGAATATTGTGGGAGACAGTGTCAAACACCTTGCTAAAGTCTAGGTAAAGGACATTTACCACACATCTGAGCTGCACCTTCACAAAAAAGACATCCTCCCTCCTCATCTTCTCTGACAGTCTCTCCTGAAGACATTGTACCCTACAAGAATTGCCCTCCAGTCATGTGAATGATCCCACCACATCTCAATTATTCCAATGATGTTTCACACCTGCGAAAGCTTGTACATCTCCATCTGCTCCTGTCTCTACACCAGGCTGCATATATTTGCATATATTTGGGCTGCAGAGCATCAGCTGTGGCACAGAGAGCAGACTGGTTGTGGTGAAACCTGTGTGCAGCCCTCAAGCATAGGACTGCCCCCCCACACACACACACCCACCTCCACTTAGGGGTCACCTACAAGCATGATGAGTGTTGCCTCCTGCGTGTAACTAATGCAGATGATAAAGAGGACAAGTTCCTGGAGAGACCCTGTGGTGGTCCACTTCTCCCTGGCCTCCAGGAAGAGTACTACCCATTCACCACTGCCCTCTGAGCCTCTGGTCATCCAAGCAGCTTTTTACCCATCCGCTTCTCTACTCTTTTAGATTGTAATTTTTAAACGTGCATGCAAGAGTATTGTGGGAGACAGTGTCAAACACCTCACTAAAGTCTAGGTAAAGGACATTTACTCTTCTACATCCACTAAAACAGTTATTTATTCATAGCAGGCAATCAGGTTGGCGAGGCAGAATTTACCCTGGGTAAATCCATGCTAAATGTTCTCAGGCACCTTCTTTTCCTTCATGTGCCCAGAACTGTGTTTTGAGAGGATTCGCTGCATGACTCACTGCTAACCAAAGTGTGGCTGAACTGCCTGCAACTCCCCAGGTTGCCCTTGTGGCCTTTTTGGAAGATGGATGTAACTATTGCCTTTCTCCTACTACCCCATCCCTGATCAGTTCCTCATTTGAAATTTCCAGACACAAGAAAGCATCACTCTTATCAGCCCATCTGGCAGCTGTGTAAAGAAGTTGTCCTTAATGCCCCCCCAGAAACCTCGTGGCCTGCTTGTACTCTGTTGTTTGCCCTTCCAGTTCTTGTCAGGGAGATTAACGTCCAACCAACAAGAACCAAGGCCTGTGATCCACAGACTTGCTCAGATTGCTGCTCTTAAAGGAGACTGCATCCACCTCCCTACCCTCATTAGGTGGACTGTAGCTCCCACCATGATGTCACCCCTATTGTGATGCTCACCCACAAGCACTCACCCAAACCCTTGCCTCTCCCATGCAAGAGCTCCACACATCTGAGCTGCCCCTTCCCACAAATGCATCCTCCCTCCTAATCTTCTCTGACAGTCTCTCCTGAAGACATTGTACCCTACAAGTATCGTCCTCCAGTCATGTGAGTGATCCCACCACATCTCAGTCATTCCAAAGATGTTTTAGTCCTGTGACAGCTTGTGCATCTGCATCTGCTCCTGCTCTATCCCAGGCTGTATATATTTGCATATATTTGGGTTGCAGAGCATCAGCTGTGGCACAGAGAGCAGACTGGTTGTGGTGAAACCTGTTACCAAGAGCCAAGGACACTGTGTGTTCAATGGCCTCACTTCAGAGTAGAGCCATGCTGGCAGCAGGTGGCAATGTAATGGTGCAAGGAGGTTCCCACTAAGAGAGCAAAGCCTGCAGTGCCCAAGGCCAAGGAGAAACAGAACTGGGCTGAGCAGCCCTGGCAAGAGAGGTTTGGGCTGCCTGAGCTGATTTGAAGCACCTTGGGGCCTGTGGCAGAAGTGAAGCAATCTCCAGGCAGGACAAGGTGCCACTGAAGAAGTCCCTCGGCCTGGGCAGCCTGTGATTTGGCACCCTGAGGTCATCATTAGCCCAGTCCCTGTTCATATCATCTGGTGGTGAGAAGAGGTTCAAGCAGAGAGGAGCAAGAAGGGTTTGAGAGTGCAGAGACTAGAGCGGAGACCTTGGTGTGATGTGCCTCTCGTTCAGGCAGCACGCTTGAATGCAGACAGGATGGACTTGGCCTAAAGGCAGTGGTGGGATTCAGTTGTCTGGGCACAGGTAGGAAAGCCTGAGATAACCTGGGTTGTCTGCCCAGCAACCACTCCAAAGGGGCATGGTTTTCCCATAGGTCCCATCCATGCAGTTGTGCTAGAAACCCCAGGCATCTGACATGGTCCTGCCAGCCTGTTTCTATGTCATTACATCAAGTGTCTGCACTGAATTACATTAGCAGTTTGCACCGTAGCCATCTCCATGTGTCTCAGCATCATAGTGAGGGGTGCTTCAACAGTAGTGGGCATCTAGCGTCATTTGAGATACCAAGGAAAATCTCCACCTGGCCCCCACCTCATGCTCTAGAAGGATGTGGGTCTCACAGTTGCTTCATGAGAGCAAGCAGACACTGGCACATGCCTGGGACCACCTCTGTCTCTTCCAATCTCATCAGATATTTGTGTGTGAGCAACTGACTCCCACCCTCCATCTCAGGTGATTAAAATGAGCTTGGAGAGCTTGGAGAAAGAGCTCCATGCAGACATCTGTGTTGTGCACATTTCTGCTTGGACAAGGGGAATCCCACCTGCTGTGTTTTTGTGGAGTTCACAGGAGTTTGCTGAATCCCACTGCTTTCCACGGGCTTCCAAATGGGCTTGAGATGGCCAGATTGACTCATTTGAGTCAGCACCTGAACCATGTGTCAATGAGCTCCCTTCTTGCTCCTTTCTACATGTCCTGCCTAGTGAAGGCATAGGAATCAGGGCTTCCAGAGTGGGACAGTTCCACCTCTTGCAGATAACCATCCTCTGATGAGACAATCTGTAATGCTGGAAACAATCTTCCTTCAGTGCTTAGAGAGGGCCCATTGGTGATTATTTTAGTTTATTGGAGTGAACATTTCCCAGGAGGAGGGAGCACAAGGGACAGAGAAATTCATGAGCTCAGCTGGGCCTCTGCTTCTGAGTGGGGCCAGGCTCCTGGGATGGAGGGAGATCAGGGCAACCAGGCAGCACTGCCCAGAGACAGCTGTGTGCAGGAGCAGCTCCTCTGCAAAGAGCAGCAGGGTTCCGGGCACTGCCTGCTGCTGCTGAGATGAGAGGTGACATGACACAGAGAAGTGGAAGGCAGTGTGGAGTTGGAGGAGAGAGGAGAGCTCCTTGTGGCAGTAACCATCACAGCCCCTGACACTGTAAGTCTCTGGCTGCAGGGCAATGCTACTGAGGTTCCTGGAAAGGTCTTGAAACCCATCCAGTCACACGACTGGATTTTTAAGGATCGCTCTCCTGATTGCTCCTTTGCAGAGGAGGGGGAAATGTTTCAGAGCAGGGATTTCCTGCCACACCATCACAGCGACCGGGCGTGAAACTCCATTCTGCCGGGGTGGCTGCAGGGGTGTTAAGCCTGGGAGGACACACAGGTCTGCGCATGGCTGTGATTCAGAGCAGTGTCGCTGCACCCCAGGGTGGTGTGTGCCCAGGGCAGTGACTCTGCTGTCAGCAAGGGTCAGCCCTCAGCCTGTCCAGAGAACTCCCTACAGCACTATGGGGAGAAACTCTGGGAGAGAGAAGTGACCCCCAGCAGGGCAGGTTCATTCTCCTGCTGACAGGATGCTGCATGGTTGAGGACTGCTCACAGCTCTAGCTCATGCACAGGAGATGTCCAAAGGGTCTTTTCAAGAGAACATCAAGAGAAGGGCTTCTTGAAGGGAAGGAGCTTTCCTTCAGGTGTCTGCACTTTCAGTTTCCTAATTTTGGCAGGGAGAATGAAGGAATGAGTTTTCTGTTTTGGGAAGGAAGTGGGACTCTTAAACCTTCACTCTGAGAGATTAATAGGTCTGTGAGAAACCACAGGAAGTTGCTTCATCTCCACCTTAGCCTACAGACAGCATTAGGATCACATTTTTTGGCTTCATAGGAGTTCTCCTTCTTCTCCTTAGGATGTGCATGCACAGAGATGCCCCTAGACAGTGCCCTGATCCGGGAGGTTTCTGTAGGGCAGAAGGGAGCACACAGCGGGTGGATGGGATCTGTGAGCACTGTCCAGGAAAAGATGGGAGAGAGAAAGAGCTGTCAGCAGGGACAGCTCGAGGCAGCAGGGATGGGCAGGGAATGAGAGGGAACTCCAGGGCATGAGCCACCTCCTCTGCAGCCAGACCTCCAGCAGAAGAGAGGGGCAACTCTCCTGCTCTGGGTCCATTTCATGCGGTCTGACAGAGGGGCTGAGATTGACTACCCTGCGATGTCACCGTCTGCGAGGTGGCATGCCCAGCTAGGTAAGGTGAAGGCTTTCCAGAATGCCTCTCTGTCTCTCTTCTTGCCTCGCTTAGCAGCAGGATCATGGTGTTGCTCCTTGTTTCCCCTCCTGGCCATGATGCTCCTGGTCTTGCTCTTCGGCTCTCTGGGGTGGGAAGTTTCAGCTGCAGTTCAGACATGGATGCTACAAGTTGTGCAGCATAGGGGTTTGCATGGGAATGAGGTTGCCCCAGCCCCCTTCTAACCTGTGGAGCTCCAGGAAATGCAGTCAGTGGGGCTGGGAAATGAGCTGATTCTCCCTTACGGAGAGCCCATCTCCAGTCCTAAGAGTCCTTTGACCGTTTCCCTGTGGTGTCCTGCCAGGCTGCATGCTGCCCTCTAGAAAGGCACTGCTGTCTCATAGCACCTCTGTGATATCTGAGAGCCCCATGAGGAAGGTGCAGAGATGCTGAGAGTATGGAGATGGTGGTGGGAGGCTGTATGTGGGCATCTGAAAAGAGCCCTGTGTGTCCTTGTCTAGAAGGGGAGTGTGGAGAGCTCTGTCAGGTGCCCGGAGAAAGGGTGAGAAATTTGGAGCTGTGCACTTTGAAAGTGGACTCGTGTGCTCTCAGGAGAGGCTGGTTTCTTTCAAGGGCAACATATGAGTGTGACCATCCTCTCAGTAAAGAGAGAGACAATGTGGGGGGGAAGTATGAGAATTGCAACATTTGGGGTATTTTTTGCTTGAAAAGTCTGGGGCCTAAAGATGGGGCACCTGAAGATGGGTCCTAACTTCTCAATGTCTTTTCTTCTTTGCACAGTCCCCCATGCCCAGAGATAGCAAAATGTCCAACAGCAGCTCCCTCAACCAGTTCCTCCTCCTAGCGTTCGCGGACACACGGGAGCTGCAGCTCTTGCACTTCACGCTCTTCCTGGGCATCTACCTGGCTGCCCTCCTGGGCAACGGCCTCATCATCACAGCTGTAGCCTGTGACCACCGCCTCCACACCCCCATGTACTTCTTCCTCCTCAACCTCTCCCTCCTCGACCTTGGCACCATCTCCAGCACTGTCCCCAAATCCATGGCCAATTCCCTGTGGGACACCAGGGCCATTTCCTACTCAGGATGTGCTGCCCAGGTCTTTCTGTTTGTCTTCTTGTTAGCAGGAGAGTATTTTCTTCTCACTGTTATGGCCTATGACCGCTTTGTTGCCATCTGCAGACCCCTGCACTATGGGACCCTCATGGGCAGCAGAGCTTGTGTGAGAATGGCAGCTGCTGCCTGGGGCAGTAGTGTTCTCTATTCTGCGCTGCACACTGGGAACACATTTTCAATACCACTCTGCCAAGGCAACACAGTGGACCAGTTCTTCTGTGAAATCCCCCAGATCCTCAAGCTCTCCTGCTCAAACTCTTACCTCAGGGAAGTTGGGCTTCTTGCGTTTAGTGCCTGCTTAGTCTTTGGGTGTTTCATTTTCATTGTGCTGTCCTACGTGCAGATCTTCACTGTTGTGCTGAGGATGCCCTCTGAGCAGGGACGACACAAAGCCTTTTCCATGTGCCTCCCTCACCTGACTGTGGTCTCCCTGTTTGTCAGCACTGACGCATTTGCTCACCTGAAGTCCCCCTCCCTCTCCTCCCCAGCTCTGGATCTGGTGGTGGCTGTTCTGTACGCGGTGGTGCCTCCAACTCTGAACCCTCTCATCTACAGCATGAGGAACAAGGAGCTCCAGGATGCAGTGAAAAAACTCATTCAGTGTGTACAATGTCAGCATCAATAACTGTCCATTCTGCATCCACTCCTTAGGGTGTGTGGCATCAAGGCTGTGTGTTTTGCATTTCTTTCTTTCTTGTTTTTCTCTCTTTTCTTAAAAAAAAAAAAAAGGTTCTTTTATGTCTACTCAGGCAACCCTTTTTTGAATCTGACCCAGAGACCATGTTGAAGCAGGAAGCCAGGCTTCCCCCTTCATCAGCAGAGATGGGGAACCTGAGAGCCCACTAGTCTGAGCTCCTTCGGATGCCCCCAGTGCAATGTGGAGAGTTTCCTTTTGCAGGGTCTCTTTCAGCACTAACACTGAGGGAGTTCAGGAGCACAGGGTCAGGCTCCGATGAGTACAGGCGGGGTGAGACCATGGGTCCCGTGTCCATTAGAAGAGCTCAGCTCCCCTGGCCACAGTCAGGATGTGATCTCACACCCCTCTCCTGTGAAGGTGGCAGCCAAGTGTCACCACAGGCTGGTTCCTTCCCTTTCCAGCACTCCAAGTGGAGGAGGAGTGGAGGGGAGGGGAGTCAGGCAGCAGCTTGTGGGGACAGACCCTGTGCTTGATCCCCCCCACTGCCACAGCAAGCATTTCCTCACTGCAGCCTTCCCATGGGGGCTGCAGCTTTCCTGGAGACACATCCCCACACAGCAGTAGGACTTTCTCTTTTTAGAGTTGTTCCTCCTGTTCATTTCCATGCTGTCTTTCTGTGCTCTATTCTGTGGATATGGCCCAGGAGTTCTCATAACCTGGTGGTGGTAGGGTTGTGTTTCTATGTTCATGTGTCCTGAGAACTCAGGCAAGACCAGGAAAAGGGCACCCTTATGCCACACCTGGCCTCCAGAATAACATTTCCATAATAAAAGAAGATGTCCCCTGTGAGGTGCCTGAAGTCTGGCCTTTCTTCAGAAGCTGGAGTCAAAAATACGCTCAAGCGATTGCACCACAACAGGGCCTCCTCTTCTCCTTGTGAACTCCTTGGGATCTAGGGGACAAGTTCAGAGTCTCCATGGGATCTGTTAGGGACTGAGGGCTGGATCCAGGGTTCATCTCTTGGTGACCAGCGCCAGTGGAGATGGGGAATGGTCTCTGAGTTGTCTGCCTGGGGCTGTCCCACAGGTGACAGTGCTGATGAGAGATGCCCATCCTTCTGGAGGGGAATCTGAGCCACCAGGAGAGCTCAAGGAATCTCCAGGGACAGTGTGTGCCTGAGAAGGGCAGTGAGTGGAGCCTCACAAAGTGAGGGACGGTCCATGGTGAAGTAACCAGAAGGTAAAACACTAAATCCAGGTATGCATGGGGAAAGGAGGACTCTGCAATCCCCAGAGAGGCATTGGGGACCCAAGAGACCCAGGGAAGGAGCACGGGAGAGTGATTCCTGCACCCTCAGTGAAACACCACAGGCTGGAGCTAGTGCACACCCAAACACATCTCCTGCCATTGCAAATGCCCTGGGATCACTCTGAGCACCGTCCATGAGTACAGGCATGTGTCAGCAGTATCAGTGGTGTTGATCCCTGTCCAGCTGGGTCTGCTTCCCTCCCTTGACCAGCATGACCAGAGATGAGACAGGAGCTACCCCATGGCCTCATGACCCCACAGGCACTCACTCTGCAGAGCAGCACCACCAGCCTGGGGAGCACAGAGCAGGGGTGCAGGAACAGCCAGGCCAGCATGGACACACTGACCTGGGGAAAGGCTCTCTGGGGAGCAGGGATGTCCCAGGAGAGAAGCAGGGCAGCATTCAGAGATAGGAAATGAGAACAAGAAGCAGGTTTCCCTGTGCAGCAGCTGGCGGCAGGCAGCTCTGTCCCCAAGGCAGCAGGAGCTGCCGGAGGGGCTGCAGGGCCGGGGCTCTCATGCTGTGCTGGGCAGCGGGGTGGGCATGGAGGGGCTGCAGGCAGACAGGGAGGGGGATGTGCTGGGCACAAGAGCAGGGCAGACAGAGTGACTGTCCCCATTGCAGGGCCTCTCACCCCTGCTGGGGGCCTTGGGCCATGCCTGAGTTACACTGTGGACATGGCTGGGCCTGGCCCTGCACCTCTCAGGTCCTGACCCGTCCCTGTCCCCATCCTGCTGACCTGACTCCCCATCTCCTCCTCGGACCTGCCTCCGACTGCAGTCAAGAAAGCCTTGGCAAGGGAAGCTGGCATCCAAGGAGATCCCAAAGAAGGCTGTAAATGCAAAAGGTGACCCTATATCCACAGCAGCAACTCTTGCATGACAGGCAATTTAAAGGTGTCAGCAGAGCTTCAGATTTGGACCCTCTACCCAGGGAACACTGCATGCAGAGTCTTAGCTGCATGAAGAAGCGAAAGCAGTCACTTGTTGTCTGATTTGATGATGGCCAGTCATGACAACAGGTCTTTCTGTGTCACAGCTTGACTGTTTATGAACCATTTGTGACTGGGTTCCTGCTACAAAGAGGATGTTGTTGGGAGCAGCAAGAGCGCGGCTGCTGCATGTGGGAAGCAGAGCCGGGAGCTGAGGGTGCCGGCAAGGCAGGCAGGGCAGGGACCCACCGATGAGACGTGCCATCCCACAGTGCCCGGACGAGAAGAGCAGAGCAGATTTGGGGATGGTAACTGGGGTCAGGCTCAGTTCAGCGATGGCCAGATGACTGGAGGTCTCCAACCAGCCCTGCTTTGTGTGGGAGCTTGGACTGGAGACCTCCAGAGGTCCTTTCCCACCAAAACTCCTCTGCGACTCCATGAATTCTTGCTCCTCAGGCTCTGCTCTGGCACAGCTGGTAGGGGGATGAGAGCACCTGGGGCGGGGCAGAACAAGTCTGGCTGGGAGAGCATCAGGTGGAAGATCCAATGGTCCCTGGGTCAGCCCTGGCCTTTGGCAAAGCCTGTTGTGCACCCTGAGAGGCTCCATCTGCCTCTTCCACCCTGCCCTGTGCTCCCCTCCCATCAGACAAAGTGGTGGCCACCATTGCCTGGGGACTCTCTTCCCCACGGGGAGGAGAAGAAGAGACTTCAGCAGCCCCACACTGCCTTTTCCACCCTGGCCTTTGCCGTTGTGTGTGCCTGGGTCTGTCCACTTGCCTTCTCCACAGTCACAGCTGCCCAGAAGCCCATGAAAATCCCAGTGCTCCTACCCTCGAGTGGGCATCCACCCAGAACCTGGAGCCTGGCTGGCCACAAAGGCATCACCCGTCCAGTGCCCCGGCCGTGCAGCCAAGGGCAGGGGTCTTTGCCCCAATTTCTCCTGCTCCCAGCACTGCTGCTGCTGTGCCCATGTCAAACCCTCCTGCTGCCAGACTGCCCTGGGCCTGAGGCAGCTCCAGCTCTCTCCAGGGCTGCACTGGAGGCTTTCAGGAGTGGGCTGAGGTGGGGCTGGCACTGCCACCTTGGGTTGGGAGAGGGCAGCTCCCCTCTGCCACGCTGGGGCTGTGGCTGTGGCTGGGCACAGCTTTTCCCTGGGGAGCTCCCTGAGGAGCTGCTCCAGGGGATCCTTCACCTCTGCCCTGGCAGCAGCACCCATGCTCAGGGTGCTGGGGTGGATGTGCACAGAGGGTGGAAGGAGCACGGGCTGCCCAGGGGGAACATCGAGACCTTGTCTGTGCACACAAGGATGGAGAGAGGAAAGCCAGAGCTCAGCAGAAGCTGGCACCAGAGACCTCAGACATGGAGAGGGCTGTGCTATTATTAAATGACTCTTAAATAATCCCCCAGAGTCTGGGGAGCACCTACGCAGCCCAGGCTGTGCCCCACGTGGGGGTCAGCAAACAGCCATGCTCCTGGATCTGCCAGGATCTGGTGCAGAAGAGAGGCCATGCAAGGCTGTCCTTTTCCCTTCCACTGGGATAGAGAAACCTGCAGGGGGACGCAGGTGGCCATGGACCACCCCACAGCTGGGGTGAGCAGTCAGCATGGGAAAGGGGTGATGTGAGGGGCTGGTCTGGGACGATGGCCTTGGGGCAGCTTCCCCAGTGTGTCCATGCAACACTGGGAACAACCTGGGATCTTCTCTCCTGCACCCGCCATGTCCTGGTGCCTTTCCCAGGAGACCTGCATTTGCCCTCCAAGCACACAGCTCTGTGCTCCCACACTGCCATTCACATGCAGTAGCTGCCTGCTGGCATTTTTCTTCTCCTGGGCCCTTTCCAGACCAGACCAGACCATCCCTGGCTCTCCCCACCTCCCCTGCCCTCTCCCCAGACCACCCAGCAGAGCAGCCCACGGTGGCGGTGGCCCAGCAGCAGTGCCTGTCACAGGGGGCTTCAGAGCTCTGGGCACTCACTCCTCAGCCCCAGACCCTCTGAAGGGCACAGCAGGTCCTGGGGGGCAGAGAGGGGTGTCAGCCTCCCCATCAGCACCAGGGCTGGGGGCCAGCAATGTCACAAGGAAAGGGAGGCTGCTCACTCCATGTCTCCACTGCTCTCGTGACCAGGAGATCCTTAACTTGGACTGCCAGCAGCCCCTCTGGGCAGCTCCTCTCCCCAGGACAGCACACAAGTCCTGGCCCCGGGGCTCCTCAGGCAGCTCCAGTGACAGGGCAGCCTGCCCTGAGCTGACACGCATAGAAACAGGTTTTCATTTATTCCCCCCCACAGAAGCAAACAACTGCGCCTTTGCTTTTCTCTAGGGATGTCCCTGCTCCCCAGAGAGCCTTTCTCCAGGTCAGTGTGTCCGTGTTGTCCTGGCCAGCTTTTCCTGCAGCCCTCCCCTGTGTTCCCGCAGGGCCCCAGGCTAGCGGTGCTGCTCTGCATGGTGAGCGGGCCATGAGACCCTGGGGTGACTCCACACTGGTCGTGATGGTCAGGACAGAGCCAGCTGGACCAGCATCACTGCACCTGACAACCCCCTCCCCAGGATCTGTGGCTGTGGAAGATGCTTGGAGCAATCACAGGGCATTTCACATAGCTCAGGATGTGTTCAGAGGTGTCATTAGACCCAGCCCATTCCCTCTCCTGAGATTTGGTACGTTCCTCAGTTTGGCCCTTTACCTTTGGGTGACTCCACATGGTTTTGCGAGTCTCCACTCACTGCCCATCCCAGGCACACACCGCCCTGGAGATCCCCTCTGCTCTCCGGGTGGCTCCATATTTCCTTCCAGAAGGACGGGCATCTGTGAGCAACCTAGTGATATGTGAGACAGTCCCTGGCAGATACCACTTGACCACTCACACTCTCCAGGGCACTGGACACCCACTGGGCACCCTAACACATCACCCTATGAGCACATTGTCCTTAGTCCTTGGAAAACCCAGGCACGGCAACAGGGTCTTTTTGAGTGCAATTCCCTGAGTACATTCTTGGCTCCCGCTTGGGAGGAAAAGCCCAGTGTTTGTGGAGGGTCATGACAGGGTTAAGTTGGAGGAAAGTTGCACACCATGGGAAAAGGGAACAGGGGAAACTGTTGCTAGCTCGAACAAAGAAGAGTCTCAACAGGAGCAAGTATGCCCAAGGACACCGGTGCAGCTGGGAATGATACATCTTGAGAAAGTACAGATAAACCAGCAAAAGCCAGTGGGAACCAAGGCTAAGAACAAGTCAGCGTTTCTCCAACAAAGAAGCAAACAAGACATGATCGCTGCGTGCGTGATCGGTGTAATGACTGACTACCTGTGACATAATCTGCATAATGATTGGCTTAGCAAAGTATATCTGTGAGTTGCTGAAGTAGCTAACTTTTTAGTATAAATATGTGTCAGAATAAACAATAAATGTCTCAGGACGCAAATCCTCCTGAGTCCGTGCCATTCATCCGCCACAGCCCATGATGACAGACCCACCTGGTTCAGCATCAGCTGCCGTACAATGTAGTCAGACACACCTTCCCAGACAGCAACGGTCTCTGGAAAATAAGGGAAAGACACATCATGCTCTGGGGGGGGGCAGCTCACAGCTGTTCAGCACATGCCTAGCCAAGGAGATGACAAGTGCAAACACATTCGAACTGCATCCCCCTCCCCAAACATACCCCATCCCTGACAGGGGCTCAGCAGCTGAGGTGGGCACTGCCTTGAGGCTACAACCTTTATCTGCCCCCAGGAGGGGTCTGCAGCTGAAACAGAGGCATTAGGACATGCAGATCCTGCCACGGGACATCCACAATGTGTCCCTGAGCTCAAAGGCTTTGGGAAGGAATTACAGGCAGTGCTTGGGGTCCCAGACAGAAAACCCTGCTGAGCTGAGGAAGTCTAAGGATTCCTCTCCAGCACATGCGATTCCAGTAGCCTCTTCAGAGCCCAGCAGGAGCTGCAGGAGCCCTCAGCCTTCCTCAGACAGGTCTCCTTTCCTTCCAGAAGCAGCTCTCACAGGGTGAGCCCCCTCCCTAGGGACACTGGCAAGGGATTTTCACCCAGCGAGAGGACAGTGCTGTGCCCATGGCAGTCCGGGGGCTCAGGGCATCCCCCAGAATCTCCCCTGTGGGGCCAGTTTTCTCTATGGGATCCCCGCACACACAGCCTCTGCACAGCCACCGGAGCAGCTCCAGCTCCCTTCCCCACCAGGAGCTGGGGTGGGCGATCCCTACTGCGAGGCCAGCAGTGACCTTGGGGCAGGGACGTCTGCCCAGGGTGCCCCAGGTCAGCAGGGGCAGCCTCAGGGCCAGTGACCAGAAGTCCTGGTGGCCACACTGGCACCTGAGCCAGAGGGGACCATCAGTCTGGACTCTGGCTGCAGCCCCCAGCCCCGGCCAGCCTCCCCCCGGCCCCAGGGTTTCCACAGCCATGTTCAGAGTTAATGGTCTCTGCGACAGCTACCGGGAAGGAGATCCTGAAGGCCTTACCATGGGTGGGGAGCACTGGCACCACCTGCCCACACCGCGTCCCATGGTCAGCGTCCCAGAGCTCCATCTTTGTCCTCCTCGCCCTGGGTCACCCCGCAGCAAGAGGTGATGAGGAAACAGCTCCTCTCCTCCTCCTCCTCCTCCACACATCACCGCAGTCCCGCACAGCCCCTCGCCAGCTCCCGCTTGGGGTCGGCGGCTCCTTGCAGCAGAGTGGTGCCAAGAGCAGCCCCAGCGCCTGGGCTCCCCCGGCCTCGCCGCAACATGTGGGGAGAGGCCAGGACCATGCGGGAGAGGGCAGCTGTCGCCGTGACACGGGATGTCTCCTGTGACCACAGCCCATGTCACAGAGGGGGCACAGCCCCCCTCGCCCCCGGGGCCCCAGCCAGGGCTGTCCCTGCAGTGGGCAGGGGCTGCACGGGGTGGTCGGGGGCTGCCCCTGCCCCCACACAGGCCAGGCCGCAGGGAGAACCCCGCCGGGGGTCCCAGCCAGGCTGGGCACTGTGGCTGTGCTCACCCGGCCACGGCCCCCATGCGGGAAACCTGGCTGCGAGGGAGGGCAGCGGACACTGCACCGCACTCACCCCACGGCGACACGGTGCAGGCGGCTGCTGCCACCGGGGAGGAAGCGCTGGCAACTGACCGCACCAAAACGCCCAGCAATGACTTGGCAGTGACCAAAACCTTCTTCTGGGCGCTTGAACCAGCGGGTCCTTCCCTTGCCAATGAGCTTCTCCAGAAAACTTGCAGGGAACTGCTGTCCAGCACCGTTAACCTGCAGACGTGTTTGAGACCTAGTGACTGCAGCACCTCAGGGCCTGGGGTGGACGGGGACTGAACAGGGGAAGAGGCAGCGCCAGCAGAGCTGCAGGCACCAGCTCACTTAAACACACGGGGATCACAGACCGCTCTGCCTGCACTGCTCTCACACCTGCACCAGCTATTGGCCTCCTCACACCAGCCCACAAACACTTAAACCAGCAGAACTGGAGGAGCGTGGGGACCCTCATGCCAGATGTGGGGCTGACCCTCGCAGAGGCAGGCAGCAGCTGCAGGCACTTGGCAGCAGGTTAAACGCAAGCTCTGAAGATTTCACAAAGATGCTGCAGGAACCATCTCCAAGAAACAAGAGACACTCAGAGGTGTTGCGCAGACCTCTGCTTTGAACACACTCAAACCTAGGGTAGAAATGTCTAAGGGGGTGAGGAAATAAAAGATGGAAAAGCAACTCATACACCCACTTGAATAACTTACTGCCAAAGCAGGGTTCAGCAACTAGGTCTGCAAAAACTTCTCAGCCGCACACTTCCCCACTCAGCAGAAGGCAAGAGGCAAAGTATTAGATCAGCTAAGGCAAAGAGGAAGTCTTGGGAAAACTTCTACTTCAGGAACAGAGAGCAAAAGCACTTTCTAAGGGTTTTTTCTATGTCCTTTCAAAAAGAATAGGAGACACTGGAAGGGTACTTCGGTCTTTTTTCAAAAAAATCATTCCTTTGCCACTGTTATGCTCCCAAACCCAGCTGGTGCTGTCACTGGCCTGACAGGAGAAGGGGCAGCAGCTCCCAGCACTGCGGCTCCAGGCTCCGGGCGGCCCCGCGCCAAGACACGCTGCCCCGCGCGGCACCAGCCGCCTCTCGCCCCCTCCCTCCCCACAGGGCCCGGACAGCCCCGGCCCTGCCCCCGCCCCTCAGTTGCCCTGCTCTGCGCCAGTGCGCATGCTCCACGGGAGGAGGCGGCACTTCCGGCTCTGTGAGGGGGCGGGGCCTGTGTGTCCATGGCCACCGCCCCTGGTGCCGCCGGCCCCGCCCCCGCTGGGCCCTGCCGCGGCGCCGTTCTCGAGGCCGCGGAGAAGCAGCTGCGGCAGCGGCAGGTGTTGGCGGCTGCTGTGCAGGGAGCCCGGAGCGACGCTGCGGCCCGGCATGTGCTCGTGTGGCTGGAGCCTGCGGCGGCTGCTGCCGGCTGGGGCCGGGGCCGGGGAGCGAGGGGGAGCGGCGCCGGGCTGGCCCAGGGCTGCGGGAGTTGTGCTGCAGGGGAGCGTTGGCAGGGAAACGCTGCTGCCGGGGCGCTGTTGCCACAGGGCCCCGCTCTGCCCCGGGGCCTGGGCGAGTCTCCACAAGGGGATGCACGTGCACGTGACGGGAGCCCCGGGAGGCTGCGGCCTTTTTTTCAGAAGTAGACGAACAACCCAGGGCCCATCGCAGCCTTTGGCATTATCTGCCATGAGCAGGTGGCCCTGAAATTTTGTCTCCATCAGCAGCCCAAGAAAGGGGCCGGAGGGGGGATCCCAGAGTGTCCCTCTGCTGGGAGACCATAGAGAAGCGCTGGAGGCCGGCCCAGAGGAGCCACCTGATCATAGAGATGGGCTGTCCCGTCCAGACGACCATAGAGATGGGAAGTGCTTTGCAGACTGTCCCTCACCATGGAGACTTTCGAGCTGGTGTGGGTGGAACCAACCCCAGAAAGTCTCCAAAACTCGTGACCCTCCTGAACTCCCCTTCTCACCGCGCTTTCCTTTCCATCCCTTCTTCATCCCACACTACTTCCAGTGCTACCTCCAGGAGAGAAACGTGACTTGTCCCAGTTTCCTGCACATGTTACGTATCACAGCAAATACAGCCCTTCCCTGTTTCTGGGGTTCGACCACAGGTGTGAAACACTGGTGCTGGCTGATGTTCAAGATCTTTTCACGATACAAAAAGCATTCCCGGCTTTTACATTTGTGATGCTTTTCCATGTAGACTGGGCACCTCTCTCACAAAATCCTGGACAAACCATTTAAAGACTAACAGCCAGGGCCTTGTGCTGCCCCAGATCTACACATCAGCTTGCAGCTAGGGCACCTTCTTCTTGTGCCCATGTTATCTGCAGTCTCGTAGCAGGCAGAAATGGCAATAATGCAGCTATGGAGATGTTTGTGCAATGCCTGACAAAGCTCAAAAATGTTTCTCGACCCAAATACCTTCCTGCCATCCTTAACATGAGAGTAATGTTTGTTGTGTAAAAGGAGGAAATAGGTCTTGAGATATCTGAGACTGTTTTTTGTCTTAAATATCCCCCAGCTTTTTTTTACCCTTGGACATGATGAAGATGTGTTTAGTAATGTGTATCAGATCCTCAGACAATGGAGTTTTGCTCAGCACAACTGTCCTGTTCATGGACCACCAACAAAACAGTGGTCATTGCCCCTGCTATTTAGATTGAATAAATAGTGCTATTTTCTGTGGATGGTTTTGAAATGGAGGGTAGAGCATATGGCACTGCCTGTCCAACCCCAGCCACTTTTATGATAAAGGTTGGCAGATGGAAAGTCTGATCAGAAAACAAAACAAAACAAAACTGCCTTTGACTCTAGGGGATCACTGACCCAAACACTTATAAACTCTCTGTATTTGTATTGCTTAAATCAATAGTGGGGAACTAGAAAGATATGTGCCAAAGCTGGTCCTTCACGCTGCAACCCCAAAGCCTAAGCCTCTGTGCCCTTTGGGAACCACAAGGTGACGGAGAAGCGGGACCTCAACATCAAGACCAAGTGGCTGCAGCACCTCCAGGACCTGTGCTGTTAAAGGACGCTGGATCCAGTGGATTTTTGAATAAAGGGATTCCTCCTTCCTGGTCCGCTGGAAGGGAGACTGCTGTGGTTCCCTGTTCCCTGGTCCTGCCAGCAGCGAGACGGGGCATGTACTTCCAAGAGGCATACACATACTCTGTACGGACATGGTCGACCACCAAAAAATCACCTCCAGCAGGGGCACAGTACCTTTACAGGCACCACAGAGACATGAGCAGCACTCATAAACATGAACGATACAAACGGCCTGGTCCTGTTCTTGCTCAGCAGCTAATCAGACTCAGAGCTTGCAGGAGACCTCACACGCACCCTCGCACGGGTGTCTCTGGAGCTGGCTGCCTTGATGTCTGCAAGCCTTCCACACATGCACTCACACAGAACAGCGAGCACACTCACCCAGAAAAGAGCTAGGAAAAGGATTTAATACAATGATAGGCTACACCGCAGAGAGCAGGTACACAGCCTGGCCAGACAAGTGTCCTTGCCAGCAGCTTGCTTGCACATGATTG
Organism: Apteryx mantelli; assembly: GCF_036417845.1. Classification (NCBI taxonomy): domain Eukaryota; kingdom Metazoa; phylum Chordata; class Aves; order Apterygiformes; family Apterygidae; genus Apteryx; species Apteryx mantelli. The sequence goes on from NC_089988.1 coordinate 23,486,655, forward strand.
GCCCCTTTTATTCCCTCTGCCTCCATTTTCCCATGCTGCTTCTTCCATGATCCAGCTTGATCCCTCCCTTTCTCCAGCTTTATCCCCTTTGAAATAAACAGCCCATCTCCAAGTATTTTTCTTTCATTGGTGCCAGTTTTACTGCCTATGTACTCAAGTTTAATATTTCTGGTACTGTTAGCTAGGTAACCTCTGGCTCATACGGTGCTTCTGATATCATTACCTCGGTACCGCTGGTGCTGCAAGAGTCTACTCCCTGAAGGTTCCCCAATACGCGAGTTATGTGTGACGCTTGTCCTTTTCTCATATAACTCTCCCTTAACCACCGCTGAAATCCAGCCATCGCTCACTGTGCTGTCTGGAACTTGGCAGGGTCTTATTCTGTTCCCTGCAGTGTCCAATGATTTCTCATAGCCACTAGTTTCTCACGCCCTGTTCAGTTATCTCAACTCTGAGGCAGAGCCTAGTCGTCTGCCTGCATACGTTAACCCTGTGTTGCTGGTGGAGCTGTGGGTCTGGATGGGAAGACCCAGGGCCACCACATCCTTCACTGTGGTGCACAAGGACCCAGCCCAGAGCAAGATGACTGAGCTGCCCAAGAGCGCCCAGGTGCTCTGCTGAGCTGAGCTTTGGTCACCCAAAACGCCGTAGCTTCCTTGGGGTCCCACATGAGGAGTCAGGCTGCAGAGATGAACTGGACCCAGTTTTCCTAAAAAGAGTTCACCCTTATAGAATTCCCTTTGGAAATGGGACGCTCAAGCACAAAATTTAAAGAAGCTGTTAACAGTAATTCTGCTCCTCAGAAGCCCTAACAAAATGAAATGCTGATTAGAAACAACTGCAAAGGAGTAAAGCAATGGCAATGCTTTCCCTTCCCCTGTGCTTTGTTTTTCCCTGTGGACTGCAAAATAAAAGGAGAAAAGGGATCTCTGTGTGCTGATTATTTTTCTAACAGATGTTTCCTTTTATCAATTGAACATGCTTCTGCCCATCCCTTTGGCATGTAAAGATATGGATGGAGACAGAAGTGTAAAATAAGGGGGGAATATATAATTTCATTGATGGACAAGAAGAAAAAAGTGTGATAGAAGCATACATAGTTTATTTGAAATAATTCTTAAACATGAAATACTCCTTCAACAAAGAAAAAGAAGGTAGAAAATGCCTAATTATCCAAGAAGAAATACATTCTTTTTTTTTTTTTCCCTTCAGGAGAATGCATCCTGGAGTCACCAGTGGAGATAAAGCAGGGCTTTTAATAGTGGACAAACTGACAGTATGTTATGAAAATATGCATTTTTAAGAAATCTCCCTCCAAAGTGAATAATAAAACTATCATCTGCATGCTATCATTGACAAATCAGTGAGGCTGTCTTCATCACACTAATGAAACTGAGAAGTGTTTTATGGATTTGAATCCAATGAATTTGAGCCCATTGTAGTGTCTGAGCTTAATTTTCATGTTTAGCATCTTCTGTTATTCAGTGAGAGAAGACATTTTGCGCTTTCCTCAACACCCCTTGGACATTGTCCCCAGAGTTTTCAGCTAAATTTCCTGAGATGACTTATGAAAACTTCCTTGTGTCAGCATACACTGGCAGTCTAAGTCTCAGTCCCAGCAAAGTTTGTGTGTGTGTGTGTGTGTGTGTGTGTGTGTGTGTTCAACATTTTATTAATATTTTTTAGATGTTGTTTATAATAACCCCCTGTAACCAAGACACACAATTCACATTCCTTCCTTTCACTACTACAATCCAATGAGAAAATAAATCTCCTGAGGCATCTGTATTTAATAGCTATATATATGTGTGTGTGATACAACACTGACATATAATTAGAATTGCTGTCATGAAAAGCATCATGACCGGGGGAAAAGCCAAACCTTTGGACGGCCAAGGGCTTCCTCCAGGGCCAGCTTCACAGTCTTGTTTCTGAGACTGTAGATGAAGGGGTTTAAGAATGGGTACAGGACAGTGTTCAGCAAAGCTACAATTGTGTTGGTCTCCAAGGAAACCCCTTCTGAGGGCCGTGCATAGAGAACAATGCAGCTTCCATAGACAATGGCTAAGGCAGTGAGATGGGAAGAACATGTAGCAAAAGCTTTCCTCCTCCCAGATGCTGATGGCATGTGCAGAATACAGTGGAAGATGCACATGTAGGACACCATGATTAAACATAAGGAACCCAGCACTACAAATGATATGAAAATGGAGTCTGCTTTCCAAAGCAGGGTGGTGTCAGAGCAGGACAGTTTGAATAAGGGGGAGCTGTCACAAAAAAAATGCTGGATCTTGTTGGGGCCACAGAAAGTCAGCTTTGAGAGGAGGACCAGGCGGTAACTCAAGAGTGTGAAGCCTAGGACCCACGCAGCAACAACCAGGTGGGTGCAGAGCTGCTGCTTCATGATAGCAGCATAATGCAAAGGTTGGCAGATGGCAACATAGCGGTCAAAGGACATGACAACAAGGAGAGCGAACTCTGTAAAACCGAGGGCAACATAGAAATAGGACTGGGCAAAGCAGCTCTTTAATGAGATTGTTCTCCTTCCAGAGCTCAGAATCACCAACAGTTTGATGGTTGTGGAGGATGTGAACCAGATTTCCAGGAATGCCAGATTGCTGATGAAAAAGTACATGGGGGTTTGCAGGCGGTGATCCACACACACAAGGAAAATGATCATTGTGTTCCCTGTCAGTGTTGTCAGATACATGAGTAAAAGGATCAGGGAGAGAAACAGCTGTAGCCTTTGATCAAGCCCTGAGAAACCCTCCAGGATGAACTCAGCAACCGCAGTTTCATTTCCTGCTCCCATGCCCAATTTCAGTACGTCCTGCTGAGACAGGAGCATGAAGAAGCAAGTGTGAGAATTTCACAGTCTTGATGGGAGGGTATATCCTTCCTTCTTTGCTCCCTTGCTTGCTTCCTATGCAACACAGACAGAAATATTCCTCTCAGCCATTCATCACACCCAGATTTCTCTGCTTCACATTTTACTGAGAGTCCTCAGAGATTTTACTGTCTTCTTTCTACCTTTTCCAGACACTCACAAAGGATTCTTTCTCACGAGCACAGTATTGTAAAGAGGTTGTGAACTAGTTCATGCCATGCCTGGGAAATTCCCTGTTCACTTGGACCTATTGCAAACATCCATCACATCTGTGTTTCAAAAGCCAAACTAACCTCCCAGCAAAAATACTTACTAGTATCTGCAGATGCCAGTCCATCCATGTAGATAAGCATGTTGAAAGTTATTCCTTCTACTTTTCAGTACTTGCCTTTTTTGACTTGGAATGTCTGTGAGGCTGTTGCTTTCAAAACAAGCCAGTACTGAGCATGTCTTCTGTAATCCCCTGCTTTCTTCCACAGCTTCTTCCTCTCTGTTTCTCCAGAAACATTGAGGAAACATTGGTATTAAATGTCCTGACCTAAATGCCTTGCTTTCCCTTTAGGGGAAGGGGGAAATCTTCTCATCTTAAAGAACTTAAAGGCTGTCCTTTTGATTATTTGAAATAGGAAGGGTCTGGAACAACAACAACAAAAAAAATACTAAGCCGGGTTATATTTTAGACATTGGGCACTTTGGTTTGAGCAAGTTAGCTTCCTCCCATCTTGTCAGTGCAGAGAGAGAGAAGAGTGTCTGGAAGAGACTGGTAACACTTCTTTCGCCTGTCAATTATGGTCTGGGAGGATCCCGTCTCTAGAGCTCTCTTGACTATACAGGGAGCCAAAGAAAAATGAGTACAGACACCAGCTGCTCACAGACACCTCTAATGAAGTCAATGAAATCACTATTTCTGTCTCCACCCTCTTAATTAATTTAGTAGCTAATTTCTTTTTCAAACCAAAGAACATGTCCAACAGAAGGAAGCCCAAGAAAAACATAGGCAATAAATACTGACATTTTCCCTCCACCTTTGCATTTGGTTTTAGACATATAAAGGAAAGGAGCAGATGATTCCACAAATAGGATGCTTCAATAGTGCAAGGGCAGGAGGAGGGGATGATGGGTTTCAAGCAGTGAAACAGAGGTTCTCCACAGACTGTGTTCTTAGTCTGCTGGCTGTCAGCTAAAATCATGCTTCTCCTGAATGTACTTTCTTAGAGGAACCTGCAAAGCTGCTGAGAGCTTACAGCAAAGCAGCTTCTCTGCTCACCATGGGGGTAACCCTCTTGAACCCTTTTATCAGGTTTTGGTTGGTTCAAAGGATTTGCTGTATTCAGGCCCCACGTAGCCAAAAATGGAGATACCCTATGCGATAGTGACTATGGCAGTGTGAGATATGCAGGTGAAGAAGGCTTCTTATGGCTTTCCTAGAGGGTATTCTCAGGATCTAGTGCAGGCATAAGACACAGGGGTCAGTGTGAAGGAGCTCAGCAACATAGCGGAGAAGGGAACAAAGGTCATGTTTGAAGGTAGCTGGTGCCCATGCAGGTTGCTCTCATCAAAGGGATGAGACCACAGAAGAAAGAGTCTCTTTACTGGGGACAGAGGGTACCTTGGTATATCAGATGGTGGAGCTAAGCAAGAATAGAGATGCCATCACCCAATGGATAAAGATGAGCGTGGAGCCCAACCAGGGCTTCATACAGATGGTACAGTGTGACAGGTTGCAAATGGCCCCACAGCAATTGAAAGACATCACAACAAGCAGGTTGAAATCAGCTGTGCCCAGGAAGATGAAAAGGAAGGTCTGGAACCGGCAAGCAGCTGTGGGATGGTCTTAATCTCCAAGATGAGGCCGACAAACTTTTTAGGGGCAAAGGGAACCAAATATCTAAGAAGGAGAAGCTGCTGGGGAAGAGATACGCTGGTGTGGAACTGATTGAGCCAAATGATGGCTATCATGACCATATTCCCCATGGCAGTGAGCAGATAAATCACCCACGGCAGTGTGAAGAAGAGGATTTGCATTTGAGGAGTGACTGAAAAGGCCTTCAGGAAGAATTTGCTTGCTATGGTACGGTTGGGAGGATCCATTTCAGAACCCAGTCAGTTGAAGGTGTGACAAGGGTAACTAATGTCATGCATAGTGAAATTCGTCTTGCTGCCTTCATCAACTTTCCCTTCCCTTTTCCTAGTCCTACTTTTCTTTCTTGAGGTGGGAGACCAGAACTGCACAAGGGATTCTCATTTTCTCTTTGTTTATATCCAATGCCGTGAAATAAATGTTAATTCATCCCACCTGTCTTTAGACACAGGAAACAACTCTCCTGCCTCACTTGCTTGCAGAGGTAGGCCAGAGGGCTAGCTAAAAGCCAGTACTTGTGGCAAAAGCTTTGGAAATCAAGTTCCAGGTATGAAATTCAGGTTTCTCTTACAGTCATAATTGTGGTGTGGGTGGGTAACAGGCTATCAGGCCTGTGCCTGTGTGTGCACTCAGAGCACTCAAGTCATTAATCCCCTGGGTGGTCCAGGAACTCCCTCATCTAGTAATCCACACAGGTGAGCTGATGGGCAAGTTTGAGACAGGGGATGGATTTGAAACTAGGAGACTGACTGAATTCCTAACACCTTCCAAATTAGGTGTTGGACTGACTGGTGCAGAACCTCTCCAAGTGGGTATTTCAGACAGTTCTAGAGATTTCCAGAGGCAGATCCTCCTGCGTCTGGACCAATTCCTGTGCTTAAATGTGGTGAGTACCATCACAGGTGGAGTATCTGGCTGTTTCAGAATCTCTGCAGCGGTTCCTGCTGCAGAACTGATTAAATTGTAAATACTTAAGACCCTTGGAAAATTGACAGTAGAAACTGCTACTGCAAATGAAGAAGCGGCCATGTAGGACAGTCTTTTATGCATTCTTAGGAGAGTTAGGAGATGCTTTGGTATGTAGTTTGAGGTAATCAGTAGCAATGGCTCATGCATATGCTGGAGAGGTCACACAGGACCACAAGCCAGCTGGATTATACAAATTCCCCAAAAGAACAGTTTGGGGAGTTGCATCTGATCCAGTGGAAGCCACTATTGGAAGGACCCTGGCAAAGGAGGCTGCCACCGCTACCTGGACAGTAACCAGCCATCCTGCTCAAGAAATTTGATGCCCCTTCTGAGTGTTACCTCTGAAATGCCAATAGAGGGGCGTCTGTGATTCTTTTGCATTCGGGGGTTATTTGCACTGAACTCCGAGAGATCATCATTTGTCAAGTATGAGAATTTATTAGAGATAAGAGGTTATAACAAAAAAAGCTAGAAATATAACAGAACTGAAAAAATATATATACATATCAGAGCTCTACAGTTAATCACAGATGCAAAATACAGCGACCGCTCTTGCCCTTTATTGGCCACCCTTCCGGTACAGTTTTGCCCGGATTCTCCTCATCATGCCGTTGACATCCACAAGCCAGCTGACGGTCGGTCAGAGTCCACACCAACTTCTGTGGCTAACTCTTTTCTATAGCGAGTCCAAACAATGCCAGCGCACAGTTACACAAAGGCTGTATGGCCTCAGTCAATAACAGCGCGCACATCAACAGGTAACCTAGTGCTCAGCCCACAGCACTGCTCAGTTGGCAACAGCACCCATGAACAGGTCGTTCTGTGGGGAACGGTTCCACAGCACCTAGATGTTTATGGGGTGAGTCTGTGGTGTCACTTCTCCTCTGTCTGGCCTTGTCAGTCATGGGGTTGGTAGAGGGTGTGCCCCCAGGCTGCAGCAACCCCACAGTGTGGTGGCTCCAGCCGTGATGCACCCAGGGTTCCTTAACTCCTGGGATCACCCCAGAGCAAACCCCTCTTCTGTGGGCTGCACCATCCGGACTCCCACGCTTGCCTGTGTGGCGCCTGTCACTCCACTCCTTGACACCGCCAGACACACGCATTTATTTCAGAAGTCAGCTAATTCCCCTTGGTGTGCAGTGGGTGGCTTTTTGGTAAGCACAGTGTACTGGGGAAATGCACGCTGCTATTAATAGACACCAAAAGCAAAGCATGCCCATTTGTAGTAACACGTAAACAACTGTTAAAATTAACAGTCTTAATCCTAATAGCAACACGATTCGTTTGGCCTATTGACCCAAATTCAGTGAATCTGAGTATTGTTCCAGTTCAATATGTTAACACAGAAATCTTATTTCCTTTAATTGCAAGCATTTCTTTCCTGATCCAAAAGATCCGTTTGTTCCCCAAGCTGGAAGAGTTCCCTTTAAAGAAGCTTCAACTAGAGTTGGACACTTTTTTATTATTATTATTTTTCCATATTTCCCTGTCTTCTCTATAGTAAACAGACAACTTTAACTTCAGATCAACAGCTGTTTCACTTATGCTTAGATTTTACCATCTTTTTCTCTTTCTTTTCTTTCCTTTCCTTTCATCAAGGGAAGGTGTTAGCACCTTACTTGAGATCATGAATTTTTACAAACACTAAAATACAGCTGTTAAGTTTGGTTATCAGCCTGGTATGAGTATCCTCTCATTTTTAGGTATGCCATCTTCCTTTGATGTTACTTCTCTTCTGGCTCCTAGATTCATTCTATTATTTAGATACTTTAAAAAACCCCGCATTACTTGCCTGACAATTCTATCACTCTTTCTGGCTGCTTCTTTTCAAGTTGTTGCTCTTCAGAGGGTCACTCTGTAAAACCCCAACAAAAAGAAAAGCCTACCAAAGCCATTAGGTTGTTATAGTTTGGTTTTAGCTGTAACTGCTGAAGCTATTTCTTTTAAGGTTACTCGGTTACATGCATCTATTATTCAAATTTGAACAGTTTTTTTTTTTTCATTGATTTTTCTTTATGCTCAGAAACTTTTACTACAGCTTGGGGTATTTTCCAGCCCCTGCTGGTTTCTGGTGTACTTAAAGATGCTGTTTTTTCGCATTCGAGGTCTTTTCTTGTTTCCTAACTCTGCCCCTGGGGCTCTTCTCTGCAGAGCCCAATCTCAACCCTGAGTCCTCCAGTGCCTCAGTGCCAGGCAGAGCAGTTACACTGGCCAGGGGGGGCAGAGCGTTTCTCACGGTCTTGTGAGAAACAAGCTGCCCAAGCCCGGTCCTGCTTTCCACCCAAAGCCTCCCCTGCTTCGCTCCCTCTCCTCTTTCACTTCTTTCTTTCACGTCTGTTTTTCTTCCACATGGTGGACTCCGATTGGCTGACAGAGCCGTCAGTGAAATCCAGACCCGCCCCCCTCCTCCTGCCAGCCAATAGGCAGGTCGCAAATCAGCAGCTGCCTATGGGAATGAGCTAGGGGAGGAGTCACAATGTTGCAGCGTCCAGATGGAGTGTTGTAAAGGTGAGGCTACAAACTGTCCATTTAATCGGGGAATGGGGGAACAGAAGAGAGAGCCACACAGCTCCTGGGGGTCCCGGGCGATGCTGGGGGCCGTGCTGCTCTTGGGGATCCCAGACCAGGCTGTGTTTCTGTACAAAAGTCTGGAAAAGTCTTGAAGCAAGCCTCTAGAGAAGAGGGAATTTCCTGGATGCTTAGAGAAACTCATGCAGGACCCAGGGATGTTGAGGGAAACCCATCCCACCCACCCCCAAACCCACTGCTCTCCCTGGAGACCTTCCTGCATCCTCGGGCTGGGAGCAGGAGGGGGTCTGTGGGCACGGCCACATCCCAGACTAGCCTCCTTCAGGCCTTCAGCTTCACAGCGTGTCACAGCTTCAAATGAGCTCTCTAGAGCAGCACTTCCCATGCCCCTGGTGTGTAGAGAAGACTTTGGGTAGTCAAGCAGAAGACAAGGGAGAGAAAGAGCAGAGACATCAGAGTGCAGAGCTGGGGCTCCCAGCATCACAGAGGGGGTGCCACAGGCTCAAGAAGCAACCCAAAGAAGTAAAGGAGTCCTTCCTTTTGCAGTGACTTGGAAAGCCACATCTCTCACAGTATTCAAGGGGGACGGAGTCTCTCTTCTGCAAGATTTGCCCCTGGCCTAGGCAGAGACTAGCAAGAGCAGGAAGGCTGGTTGCAGGGATGCTCTCAAGCTTCAGCAGCTGCAGAGCTGGGAGCTGGTCATCTCACACACTTGGGAGTGAGTCAAAATGCACGTCCTGAGGCATCGCACTGCCTCATAGGCTCTGCACCGGAGCCTGGACAGCAGCACTGCAGTGTGTGAGCGTGTCCTCAGAAGCCCAGAGTCATAAAATGTGGGAGATCCAGGATGTCGGGGCTGTACAGACCCGGGAGAGCAAGGGTGCCTGCGGGGAGGAGGAGGGCAGGGGGCTGAGGAGTGTACCCAGGGGAGAATTCTCGCACAGCCCCAAGGTGACACTGAAAAGCACAAGGACCAAATGAGGCCCAGGGATGAGAAATGGCTTTTCTCAGGCTCAGCCAGAAGGAAAGATGGGCAAACTTCATGGGAAATGGGAAAACTTCCCCACATTTGCTACCTGGCCTCGCCCATGGCTTTGGAGCCTGGCAGGCTCCAGGGTCCTGGATAAGGGCCTCTGGATGATGTGTGTTAAGGCTATGTTTGCTCTTCTCTGGCATAGCATCTCTAGCTCAAGCACTGCCCACTGAGAAACCTTGCCGAGCACTTCTAAAAGCAAAGAGCCTGCCCTGGTGCCTAAAGGAGGAAAGCTACGTCCTGTCCCACATTGTCCTACATCCTGCTTCCACAAAAAGAGTGGCCCACAACAGAAACCAGTTTTGAGGCTCACCAAAGCATTTCTCAGCCTGTGGCCATGCTTTGTGCTGGTTCATCCCACATGCCTTGGATCCTGTAAAAATGCCAACCCCCAAACCCCAGATTCCTGCACAGGTCTGCCCAGTGCAGTGACCTGTCAGTGCAGGGGCGCAGAAGTGACATCTCCAGTGCCCCGTTTGAGATATTTCACAGTCTTTGACACTGTCTGGAGACATTCCTGAAGGATTTATCAGAAAATTATGGAAAATAACTGCACTGAAGGCAGGTGGCTGCTTTCCAGCACATGAGGGGAAATCTCTCTGCTCTCTCCCTGCCTGTGCCATCTCCATGGCAGTGACCTACTGAGCCCCCAGATGACACGAGCTGAGGTCCCAATGGGACGTGCCACATCACAGGGAGGTCTCCCCGGTGTCGTGGGTGGGGACCCTCACTTCCCTGTGAGGCCCAGGCACTCCTGGGCACTGCTCACACCCTCCCCACGGCTGCCTTTCATAGTGGCTCCACGGCAAGGAGAGGGGACAGGAGGCAGTGGGGCCACGTTGAGGCCCCTCACCAACAGGCAGAGGAGCAGGGGCATGTTGGAAAGGAGTTTTGGGTAATGAGATGGGAAGAGCGTCCTGTTTCTCTGGCTGGAGAGGTGAAACGAGAGCAAGAGGGCAAGCGAGATGGAAGACTGCTGGATGGACACCATCAGCCAGGACCACAGCTCCTTGTCCCCTGCGCTCCTGCGGCTCTCCACCGAGGGTAAGGGCTTTGGGAGATCCTTCCCGAGGTGTCGCACAGAGACTGTTAACTGCCAAAACTGCTGTGGATCCCGGGCTGTGGGGGTGCCTGGACAGGGCTGGGGGCTGCTGCGAGAGCCCTGCCTGAGGGTCCCCTCTGGCTCGGGGGACAATGTGGCAGCCAGGACTGCTGGGTCCAGGGGATGGGGCTGTCCTGAGCCTCAAGGCTTCTGTGCGGCCAGCTCCATCGCCTCTTAGGGTGGGGGGGGAGCATGGGAATCCATGACAGGTTTCCCTGGGAGTGGGTCCCCCCTTGGGGTCTGGCTCCGGCAGGAAAGGGGTCCAGAATCCCAGACGCTGAGGTGGCCTGCAGCTCCATGGGGCTCTCAAAAGCCTGCTGGAAACGTCCATATATGATAATAAAACCTTCACCTTTTAATAACCCCAAGTCCTCTGGGTGTTTGGGAAAATCTCTATTCCTTCCCCCCGGATCCTTCCAACTTGGCGCAGCATGTTTTGCGCTCACAGATGCCACCTTCAGATGGCCACAGCCCCTGTCCTTCTGCAAATTGGGCTCAAACCTCTGCACCCAAAAGAAAATACATTGGAGAGAGCAGATTGGAAACAGGCAGAGGTGCAATCCCCATTCAACAGGTCCTGGCTGACCCCAAGGTTTTTTCTCTGAGCTGGGGTGGGCAGTGCTGGGGTGAGCCCAACACAGCCATCTCCCCCAGCACCCTCACGACCCCACACCACCGCTCCCTAGCCGAGCCCTGGGGCTGCCGTGGGCAGGGACCTGGGGCAGGAGGGGCGAGAGGACACTGCCCTGCCCTGCCTTGCCCTGCCCTGGGGGCAGCAGGATGCTGCCTGTGGACTCCGGCGCCACGGCCAGCCCCAGGGCCCCCACAGCGGCACCACGGATGCCACCAGCACAGGCCCCAGCGCTGCCCCCCCACACCCCGCACGGCCCCCAGGGCGCAGGGCAGCCAGCAGCCCCGCGGGGCCCCCGCCACACAGCCCAGCCCTGCCGGGGCAGCGGCCGCACCCCGGGGCCCCGCACTGCCCGCCCACACAGCACCGCGCTGCCCCCAGGCCCCGCCGCGCACCGCGCTGCCGCCCACAACATGGCGCCCGACCGCGGGGGAGGGGGCGGAGCTGGCCGCCAGGGCAGGAGGGCCCAGCGTTGCCATGGCATCGCCCCAGTGCAGCCCTCCTATTGGCTGTCAGGAGGAGGAGGGCGGGCATCGATTTCACTGATGGCTCTGCCAGCCAATTGCAGTCCAACATGTGGGGAAAAAAAAGACGTCAAAGAAAGAGGTGGAAGAGGAGCGGGAGCAAAGCAGGCGAGAAGTGAGCGGGCGAGAGCGTTTGGTGGGGGCTGCGGGCGCGTTCAAATGGCGGCGGGTGCCCTCCCGCCGGGGCGGGGCAGCGGTGCTGGCGACGAGGCTGCTTTGCTGCAGGAGCTGCAGCAGGGGCTGGTGGGGCCGTGAGCAGGGGCCAGAGCGACGTGGGCCAGAGGGGGGAGCTGCCCTGCAGCCAGACGTGGCGGCCTGCCGCGAGCAGCTGGGCCGGGGCGGCTCGGTGGGGTTTGGGGGCAGGAAGCTTTGGCCCTGTGGTGGCTCTGGGATCCCTGTTAAAGCGTTTCCCTGAGCTGCTGCTGCCAGCGCAGCCCCAGGTGCTGCTTTGAGGTGCATTTGGGAGGTGCTGGGCAAAGTGTGAGCAGGCTGCTGGTGTCGTCGCGAGGTGCCCTTCACAATGGTGCCTTTTGTTGTGAAAACTGCATTTTGGAGTGGCTCTGAGAGAGGCTGTGCCTGCATGTGATGCCGTGCCTTAGCCGTTGTTTTTGCTCCCTGCCTCTTGCTTTGCGCCGAGACCTGTGAGCCTGGCAGCAGCATGAAGGGTGTTTGCAGAAGAGCTCTGTAAGTGTGAGCTGTTTTGCTTGTCAGGGCCTTGAAAGTTGATGAACGGCCAGTGCTTGCACTTGCCATTGTTCTTTCCATGCTCCTAGGTCAGGGTGAAGAGTTGCTGAATTGTGTCTCTGCTGGTTTCACCAACTGAGATGCCCTGGCCTGAGTCCTTCCACGTGTCTCCAGTTGTCAGGGCCTAAAATAGGAGAATGCTTGTTGTCCTGGATGTGTGGAGGATTTTCTGGTTTTGTTCAGCACTGGGGAAGGAACCAGAGTTCTGAGTTGCGGGAAGGCTTCTCCCTGTGCCTGGGACATGAGGCCCTGCTGTCTTCAGTTTCATGATCGCTGCTCCCATGCAATCCTCCCGTTAGAAAATGTTGCCAAGAATTACTTGCAGGCTGTTCTGCAATTCTTAAATTTCATAGGCTAGGTGTTGATAATGCATAGCAGAAGCTAATCTTTTGGTGTAGTAACTGGTAGGCAAGGGGTGTTTGAGAGCACTGTGAGTATTATGAGGCCATGATGTGAATCTGTGATGTGATGACACCTATGTGTGAGCAGCTGACAGGTCAGGGGAAGATGCATGGCTTGGATGTTGGTGGTGAGGTCACTTCTGGGTTTGTTGCATGTGCTCAGAGGAGGGCTTGACCCCTGCAGAGCTCTACAGCAATACAGAAATGCAACTCATTAATCAAGCAGAAGTCGATATTCCACATCATCTGACACAAATTTGATTCCACTCCATCATCATGAGTTAGTACTGCTACATTTAAAATGCAGATGATGTTCTGTGGTGAGCATGGACATGGAGTTGGCCTTTCCACTTGTTGCTAAGTAGAAGCTTGCAGCGTCCTCGCAGTCAGCTAGGGAGTCCAGCTAGACTTTTGAGGCTGCTAAGTGAATGTAGTGCTGGTGTGAGCAGTGGTGTGAATAATCTCTTCTTGCCAGGGTGTGTGTGTGCTTTAGAAGTTGCCCCTGTCAAAAGAGCAGGGAGCTTGTGAGATTTTCCTGCAAAGTCTGAATGCTGTGTCTGTCTTTGAGGTGTCCAGCTGCTTTTATGACATGTTTAGAACTGTAACACTTTAGGGGTCTCTGATTTTCTGTCCACGTATGCAGTCATTGGAGAATGGGTGCAAAGGCTGTTGGAGGAGACGGAAGGAATGTCACCCCCCAAAAAGGGTATGGGCCACATTTTGAAAGAGATTTCTTGTTCAGAGAAGTTGAGGCACAAGCGAGAGGGAAAAGCTGGCCTGATCAGCCACTGTGAGAGCACTTCTTCTCTGCTTCCTGGTGGGAAGGTGGGAAGTGAGCAGGCCCCGGGCTGTGAGTGGCTGTTCAGAGGCAGAGCCTGTTGCAAGGCCTTGGAGGACTAGAAAGGAATGGAAGGGCTGGAGAGTTGGGCTTTGTGTGTTGTGGGGTGCTTGGGGTGCCCTGTGTGCTGCCGTGTGTGGTGCTGTGGGCTGTGTGTCGCTGATGCAGAGGCGTGTGTTGGTTGCCAACCCTCTGTGAGGTGTGGAGGTAACGGCGTGTTACAGTGCGAGATGCCCTGTGGTGGAGCCGGGTGGTGGCACCAGTGTTTTGCTGCTCAGCCTGGGAGGAGGTGGCTGGAGAGAGCAGTGCTCTGCTCCCAAGGCCCAGCCTGCCATCACGGTGTCCTTCTGGGAGACGTGGGTGAGGACTGTTGGTGACCGTGTTGCCTCCTTGGAGCATCGTGGTGCGAGGCAGGGCTGCTCCCAGTTTGGTGGTTTGTGTCAGCTGAGGTTCAGGCTTGCAGTTTCGGAAGGGTTTGATGCTTCCGTGAGTCTTTGGGATTTTACTGACTGCTGGCGAGAGTTCTCTTCTCCCTCCTTAAAGGCTTTCTGCTGAATCTGGACCCTCATTGCATCTTCCCATCTCAGACGCTAATCCATTCCAGTCGCTCAGCGAGATGGGTAGTTAATGAAAGCAGTCAGAGGCATTTCTGCACGTTGTGCCTACGCAGAGCCTTGCAGAGAGGGGAGATGCCCCCTCACAAGAAGTCAGGCCTGTGAGGGCGATGGGTGGCTCTGAGACACCTGTCCTTGGTGAGCGGTGGAGGCGGCATCTGCAAAGCCTCTGGTGCCTTTGGCAAGAGTCTCACAATAGCATATTCCTTGAGGCTGCAATGGGGGAGCCATGTGGAGGTAGCAGGGCTCCAACGCCCTGCTCCAGGCAGGTGCCAGTAGAGGAGGTATCTTGGGGCCTTTTCCAGTGAAGTTTTGATTACCTCCAAGGATGGAGATCTGGGAACCTCTCTGGATCCCTGTGCCGCAGTTTGGCCACCGTCACGGAGAAAAAGGTTTCTTCTTAATGTCTCAGAAGCATTTCCCATTGTCCGATTTGTCCCTGTTGCCTCCCATGCTACTAGTGTGCACCTCCAAGAAAATCTGGCTCCGTCTTCTCTGTGCCCTCCATAAGGTAGCTGTGCACAGCATGAAGATCCCCGTTGGCCTTCTCTTGTCTAGGCTGAACAAAGCCAGCTCTCGCAGCCTCTCCTTTTATGCCCCACGCTGCAGCCCCTGACCATCTTGGTGTCCCTGTGCTGGACTCCCTGCAGTGTGTTAGTGCCTGTGCAGAACTGGAGAGCCCAAACAGGACCTGGTATACAGACATGGTGTCACCTGTGCCAAAAAGAGGGGTAGAACGTCTTGGTGGCCCTGCTGGCTGTGCTCTCCCCAATACAGCTCAGCACAGAGGGGAGACATTTGCCCCTGCCTGTTGCGACTCTGTAAGGCCAGCAGAACTGCCAGTAACACTCCGATTCTTTCTTTCTTTCTAGGTTGCTCCACTCCTGGAGGTTCCCAGTGCAGTGCTAGAGCCGCTGAGGATGGAGGCAGGATGCCAGGCTGTGTCCCTGTACCTGTCAACATCTTGGCCAGCGTCGTGCGCCCTCTGTGAAAGCAGCTGCAAGTGACTGAGAAGAGGCTACGTATGGATGCGAAGGCTTCCATAAATGCGCCTGTCTTCCCTGGGTGACTTGGGTTTTGGGTTCAGCTCCTGGTACCTCTGCTGTGCTGCAAATTCCGCCTCGCACAAGTGCTGTTATTGCCAGCCCGCTCAACAAATGCTACGGTGCCCCCTCCTTTTCCTAGGAGGTTGTGGTGCCATATAGGACGAGTCCAAGACCCTTATAATAGATGCCAGCATGTCTGGAGTGCCTTTGTGTGAGTGCCCCAAAGCGTCCATAGCTTGACCTGAGGAAGTCTCAGAGCTCTTGGGCTGCTGGCTCTGCGAGGGGTGAAGATGTGCCCAGGGCCAGGTTGCCCGTGGCACCCAGCCCTCCGTGCTCTGTGAAGCCAGCTGTGGAGCGCGGACTGGTGCTGCAGAGGCTGTGCAGCCAGGAGAGCTGTCATTTCAGCAGCCGTCCAGTGTGGGGCTGTCTCATTGCTTGGGCCTCATGTCAAAGCCTCTGCACCCTTTTTCCCTGCACTGGGGCTCCTTGTGCAAGTAACTAAAGGCAAGGAAGGGAGGTTCCTTTGGGCTCAGGAGGCCTTCCGGACTCTCAAGTGTTTCTGTGTTGTATCTGTAACTTTTGTATTACTACAGAAAATCCCCATGTCCCCATCCCTAGCAGGAGGTTCGTGAGGGGATGGGGGTGGAAAGCAGCAGCCTGCTGTGCCCAAAGAAAGCAGGATCCTTCCCTCTGAAAAGAGCAGCATCACCCAAGGAGGCAGCTCTGTGCCTGATCTTGTGCTGCTCATTTGCACAGGCCTTGTGAGCCTAGAGTGCCTTGGCCACCTTGTGGTGTTACCGCAAGAGCTTGCCTGAGTGTCTGGATTGAGGTGCCAAGGGAAGGCAGCGAGCAGAGCAGTGGCTGGGGAGTATGCAAGTGGCGAGTGTCCTGCATGCATCTCTTCTTGCTGGCACTTGGTTGTATCTAGCAGAAGAGGCAGCTGTGTGGGGCAGAGGCAGTGTGTTTGTAGAGTAGGTGGCAGAGCAGAGGTCTGGCGTCAGGTTGATGCCTGGTGCAGTGCCGAGTTGGACTGAGAGTGTCAGAAAGCCTTTGCAGTGCAGCTGCTCCCTCAGCTGATCTCTGTCCCTAGAAATGCACTAGAAATGGAAGTGGCATGCTGCTCCCATTGTGTAGGTGCTGCAGTGCGAAGGCTCCCAGCTCGGACTTGATGGTACTAAAGGAAAAGCGAGACCAATTGTTCCTTTTGTGATTTGTCGCCAGAGTGCCAGAGTGGAGCTGTCCCATGATCTGGAGAGAGTCTTGTCAGGAGATGAAAGCCTTTTGCTGAAGACTGTTCTGTACGGAATGATCACAGCGTAATCAAGGGACGTGCGAGTGGCCCAGATGAGCTTCTCCTCTGTGAAGGTTTGCACTTTTGAGCTCCCTTGTGACTCAGTCAAAGATAGGGCAGCAGCAGGCAGGTCGATGCCATTTGTGCTTGTGAGGTGAGTTGTGCCTCTGAAGCTGGTAGGCCAACAGCATGCATGTAGCGTTGGTGATGATGGTGATGTCTCTTGTGTCTCACTGCCTCCTAAAGGGTGAGCAGGGCCATTGCTGCTGTTGGTGCTTTTGTGGTGAGTTGTGCATCAGTATGTGACTGGCGATCAGCATGGACATTGCTGCTGTTTGTGCTTGTTTAGGTCAATTGTGCCTCAGTTGCAAAGAGGCCAGGAGCAGCTATTTGGCTTCATGGCTGCCTGTGAGGTCACTTCAGCATGAGCACCTGACAGTCCAGCTTGCTGCATATTGCTGCTGCTTGTGTTTGTGGAGTCATTTGGCCTCAGTATCTGCTAGGCCACAAGCAGCCACATTGATCCTTTTCTGCATTTGTGAGGTGACTTTTGCTTCACCACCTGATTAGACAGCATCAAGCACATTGCTATTTTTGTGCTTGTGAGGTCACATGTGCCTCAATGCCTGATAGACCAGTGGTAGTCATGTGGCTCCAGTCTGTGGTTCTGGGGTAACTGTGGTTCAGTGGCTGATAGGCCAGTGCTGGTCACGTGGCTGCGGTTTGTGGTTGTGATGTCACTTGTGGCTCAGTGCCTGATAGGCCAGTGCTGGTGATGTGGGTGGAGTTTGTGTTTGTGATGTCACTTGTGGCTCAGTGCCTGATAGGCCAGTGCTTGTCCTGTGGGTGCAGTTTGTGTTTGTGATGTCACTTGTGGCTCAGTGCCTGATAGGCCAGTGCTGGTGATGTGGTTGGAGTTTGTGGTTGTGAGGTCACTTGTGGCTCAGGGCCTGATAGGCCAGTGATGGTGAGGCGGCTGCAGTTTGTGGTTGTGATGTCAGTTGTGTCTCAGTGCCTGATAGGCCATGCTGGTCACATGGGTGGAGTTTGTGTTTGTGATGTTACTTGTGGCTCAGTGCCTGATAGGCCAGTGCTGGTGATGTGGGTGGAGTGTGTGGTTGTGATGTCAGTTGTGTCTCAGTGCCTGATAGGCCATGCTGGTCATGTGGGTGCAGTTTGTGGTTGTGATGTCACTTGTGTCTGAGTGCCTGATAGGCCAGTGCTGGTGATGTGGGTGGAGTTTGTGTTTGTGAGGTCACTTGTGGCTAGTGCCTGATAGGCAGTGCTGGTGATGTGGGTGGAGTTTGTGTTTGTGATGTCACTTGTGGCTCAGTGCCTGAGAGGCCATGCTGGTCCTGTGGGTGGAGTTTGTGTTTGTGATGTCACTTGTGGCTCGGTGACTGACAGGGCAGTGCTGGTCCTGTGGGTGGAGTTTGTGTTTGTGAGATCACTTGTGGCTCAGTGCCTGATAGGCCAGTGCTGGTGATGTGGGTGCAGTTTGTGTTTGTGATGTCACTTGTGGCTCAGTTCCTGATAGGTCAGTGCTAGTCACATGGCTGCAGTTTGTGTTTGTGATGTCACTTGTGGCTCAGTGCCTGACAGGCCAGTGCTGGTCACATGGCTGCAGTTTGTGTTTGTGATGTCAGTTGTTGCTCAGTGCCTGATAGGCCAGGGCTGGTGATGTGGGTGCAGTTTGTGATGTGACTTGTGGCTCAGTGTCTGACAGGCCTGTGCTGGTCCTGTGGCTGCAGTTTGTGTTTGTGATGTCACTCGTGGCTCAGTGACTGACAGGGCAGTGCTGGTCCTGCGGGTGGAGTTTGTGTTTGTGATGTCAGTTGTTGCTCAGTGTGTGCCAGGCCAGTGCTGGTCACGTGGGTGCAGTTTGTGTTTGTGATGTCACTTGTGGCTCAGTGCCTGAGAGGCCATGCTGGTCCTGTGGGTGCAGTTTGTGGTTGTGATGTCACTTGTGGCTGAGTGCATGATAGGCCGGTGCTGGTCATGCGGGTGCAGTTTGTGGTTTTGAGGTCACTTGTGGCTCAGTGCCTGACAGGCCAGTGCTGGTCCTGTGGATAGAGTTTGTGTTTGTGATGTCACTTGTGGCTCAATGCCTGATAGGCCAGTGCTGGTGCTGTGGCTGCAGTTTGTGGTTGTGATGTCACTTGTGGCTCAGTGAGTGCTAGGCCAGTGCTAGGTGCGTGGCTGATGTTTGTGGTTGTGAGGTCAGTGGTGGCTCAGTGCCTGCTAGGCCAGTGCTAGGTGCGTGGGTGCTGTTTGTGGTTGTGAGGTCAGTGGTGGCTCAGTGCCTGCTAGGCCAGTGCTAGGTGTGTGGCTGCTGTTTGTGGTTGTGAGGTCAGTGGTGGCTCAGTGCCTGCTAGGCCAGTGCTAGGTGCGTGGGTGCTGTTGGTGGTTGTGAGGTCAGTGGTGGCTCAGTGCCTGCTAGGCCAGTGCTAGGTGCGTGGCTGCTGTTTTCAGTTGTGAGGTCAGTGGTGGCTCAGTGCCTGCTAGGCCAGTGCTAGGTGCGTGGGTGCTGTTGGTGGTTGTGAGGTCAGTGGTGGCTCAGTGCATGATAGGCCAGTACTGGTCACATGGCTGCAGTTTGTTTTTTTGATGTCACTTGTGGCTCAGTGCCTGAGAGGCCATGCTGGTCCTCTGGGTGGAGTTTGTGTTTGTGATGTCACTTGTGGCTCAGTGAGTGCTAGGCCAGTGCTAGGTGCGTGGCTGCTGTTGGTGGTTGTGAGGTCACTTGTGCCTCAGTGCCTGCTAGGCCAGTGCTAGGTGCGTGGCTGCTGTTGGTGGTTGTGAGGTCAGTGGTGGCTCAGTGCCTGCTGGGCCAGTGCTAGGTGCGTGGGTGCTGTTTGTGGTTGTGAGGTCAGTGGTGGCTCAGTGCCTGCTAGGCCAGTGCTAGGTGCGTGGGTGCTGTTTGTGGTTGTGAGGTCAGTGGTGGCTCAGTGCCTGCTAGGCCAGTGCTAGGTGCGTGGCTGCTGTTTGTGGTTTTGAGGTCAGTGGTGGCTCAGTGCCTGCTAGGCCAGTGCTAGGTGCGTGGTTGCTGTTGGTGGTTGTGAGGTCAGTGGTGGCTCAGTGCCTGCTAGGCCAGTGCTAGGTGCGTGGCTGCTGGTTGTGGTTTTGAGGTCAGTGGTGGCTCAGTGCCTGCTAGGCCAGTGCTAGGTGCGTGGCTGCTGTTTGTGGTTGTGAGGTCAGTGGTGGCTCAGTGCCTGCTAGGCCAGTGCTAGGCCCATGGCTGCTGTTTTCAATTGTGAGGTCAGTGGTGGCTCAGTGCCTGCTAGGCCAGTGCTAGGTGCGTGGCTGCTGTTGGTGGTTGTGAGGTCACTTGTGGCTCAGTGCCTGCTAGGCCAGTGCTAGGTGCATGGGTGCTGTTTGTGGTTGTGAGGTCAGTGTTGGCTCAGTGCCTGCTAGGCCAGTGCTAGGTGCGTGGCTGCTGGTTGTGGTTGTGAGGTCAGTGGTGGCTCAGTGCCTGCTAGGCCAGTGCTAGGTGCGTGGCTGCTGTTTGTGGTTGTGAGGTCACTTGTGGCTCAGTGCCTGAGAGGCCATGCTGGTCCTGCGGGTGGAGTTTGTGTTTGTGATGTCACTTGTGGCTCAGTGCCTGATAGGCCATGCTGGTCCTGTGGGTGCAGTTTTTTTTTGTGATGTCACTTGTGGCTCAGGGTGTGCTAGGCCAGTGCTGGTGATGTGGCTTCAGTTTGTGGTTCTAATGTCACTTGTGGCTCAGTGCCTGACAGGCCAGTGCTGGTTACATGGTGCAGTTTGTGTTTGTGATGTCACTTCTGGCTCAGTGTGTGCTAGGCCAGTGCTGGTCATGTGAGTGCAGTTTGTGGTTGTGAGGTCACTTGTGGCTCAGTGCCTGATAGGCCAGTACTGGTCATGTGGGTGGAGTTTGTGTTTGTGATGTCACTTCTGGCTCAGTGCCTGATAGGCCAGTGCTGGTCATGTGGGTGCAGTTTGTGGTTGTGATGTCACTTGTGGCTCAGTGCCTGATAGGCCAGTGCTGGTGATGTGGGTGGAGTTTGTGGTTGTGAGGTCACTTGTGGCTCAGTGAGTGCTAGGCCCGTGCTCTTCATGTGGTCCAGTTTGTGGTTGTGATGTCACTTGTGGCTCAGTGCCTGACAGGCCAGTACTGGTCACATGGCTGCAGTTTGTTTTTTTGATGTCACTTGTGGCTCAGTGCCTGAGAGGCCAGTACTTGTCCTGTGGGTGCAGTTTGTTTTTGTGATGTCACTTGTGTCTCAGTGTCTGATAGGCCAGTGCTGGTCCTGTGGGTGCAGTTTGTGGTTGTGATGTCATTTCTGGCTCAGTGCCTGATAGGCCAGTGCTGGTCATGTGGATGGAGTTTGTGTTTGTGATGTCACTCGTGGCTCAGTGGCTGACAGGGCAGTGCTGGTCTTGCGGGTGGAGTTTGTGTTTGTGATGTCACTTGTGGCTCAGTGCATGATAGGCCACTGCTGGTGATGTGGGTGGAGTTTGTGGTTGTGAGGTCACTTGTGGCTCAGTACCTGAGAGGCCATGCTGGTCCTCTGCCTGCAGTTTGTGGTTGTGATGTCACTTGTGGCTCAGTTCCTGAGAGGCCATGCTGGTCCTGTGGGTGGAGTTTGTGTTTGTGATGTCACTTGTGGCTCGGTGACTGACAGGGCAGTGCTGGTGCTGTGGCTGCAGTTTGTGGTTGTGATGTCACTTGTGGCTCAGTGAGTGGGAGCTGGGGAGGAGGGTTGTCCATGGATATCTGATGTCAAGGAGAGGTTCCCCCCTCTGCCCTCCCCTCTCTCTTCACACCCCGCAACAGAGATTACTATTATTAATCAGAGAAGCGTCAAGTCCTGTGCCTAGGTGGGAATAACCCCATACATTAGAAGAGGCCGAGGTACTTGGGTTTCTTTAGCCTGCTGAAGTGGAGGAAAGGGCAGTAGAGTAGGAGCCTGTGACTGCTTGAAGGGTGGTTTCAGAGATGATGGAGCTTTTCTTGGCAGTGGGAAACAGCATGAGAAGGAGAAAGATCCACAAACTTCATCTTGAGAGGTTCAGACTGGACTTCAGGTCCAAAGAATGTCACTCGTAGGGTAGTGCTGAGGTGCAACAGGTCACCCAGAGGGAGTCTGTGATCAGCCCCTGGCTTTGTGTTTCAAGGAAAAGCAAGCGAGGACAGGAAGACATCAGGAGAGGTAGGGAGATCGCGGGGTGAGAGCAAGGTGGGGAAGCAGCTTGGGTGTGTACAGTCTGCAGGGAAAGAGGCACAGGCATGGGAAAGCATAGGACAGCCTGTGGTGGAGATGGCCGAGGGCACTGCCAAGGCTGAAGGCTCCCAGCACAGCTAGGTGTTTGTCCTTTTGGCTATGGCTGGTGTCTCTGACACCGAGGCCCATGAGAAGACAACATTCCTTAAAGCACTGTGGCCTTGCTGCCTCCTTGTCCCTTGGGTGCCCAGGAGGTGCCGTATCATGCTCCTGCAGTTGGTGTTGTGCACCCCACCCGCACACTGCCCACAGGGAGGGCCCTGAGCAATGCGTGATGGAAGGCATCACCCTACCCAGTTGATGGCTGTCAGTGCCTGGTCGCTCTGCTTCATAACACACATCAAGTTTGACTTGGCATCACAGCCACCCTCACATTGCCTTTGCCTACCTGCAATCAGGGCCTCCAACTTTCTGCTCTAATCAGCCCTTGGGGAGCTTTTGTTGGTAATGGCCCTCAGTGGGACCCATTATTTTTCCAAGAAACTTGGGATTTTCTTCTGACTTTTAATTTCTTGAAAAGTTGCTTTGGCATCCTCTCAGTATCTGACGTTCATGGGCTCAGCACCAAATACACCTGAGGGGCCATTAAAATACAAAAATCCCTAAGACCTCTTTCCATAACTTTCTTCAGTTTGTCGATTCTTGTGTGGTTAATTGGAAAGTTTGCAGGAATGTATTGAAATTAGGAAGATTTCAATGAGCACGTAGAAATGAAAGATGTCTGCTTCTTAAGCTTTCTTGATTCTTCAGCTTTCAGTATAAGTCATACCCTCAATCTCCAATTCATACTGAGCCACAGTGTCTCCTAATGAAGTCAGGACATGTAGGCAAAGCAGTGTTTTTGATAGGAGACCTGTATGGAGAACCTTCCTCCCCAGCTCCCCAGCCCTGCCATTGCCCTCATCAGCCACTGGGCACTTCACATCACTCTGGTGAAAATCGAACCTTTTGCCACTCAAGGCTGTAGCTGAATGTTACAGCTCATGTGCACCAATTCCCACCTGCTTTCCTTCAAAAACTAGCTGCAGACAGACACAGAAGGGTTTGTCTTAAGAGCAAACAAAGAAATTATAATTTGGAACAGTTTAATAAAAGATACAAAAAAGCACTCCTCAACATTATGGTAAGTCCACACTGCCTCCAGTGAGGTCCACTGCCCACAAGGCATAACCTTCCTTGAAATGTTTTCCACACATAGATAGGAAAGGATAGACAAGAAACACAACAAAGGAAGTGGCTAAAGAGACAAGGAGACTTCTGAAAGACGAGGCAAGCTTCAGACTCCCAGAAGACCTCCCAGAGAGGTATCTGAAAGGATAAAAAGCAAGGGGAAAAGGAAAACTGGGAAACTATGGAAAGTGCATATGCCCAGAGAGTCTGATGCAAAGATGCCTTTAGAAATGATTAATTTAATCAGAATATGTGGAAATATGTGAGAGAGCACTGAGAATACATCACAGACTAATAGAACTGATGAGGTGTCCCCAGACCAGTGCTTTAATCCTGGGTCTTAATGACTGAGAAATCTTTAGAGCCAGAGCAGATCGAAGTCCCATCTCGGACTCACAGGTTACAGGGCAACAGCAGGGCTGTACTGGCTGCAGCGAGGGAATCACTGCCCAGGGCATGAGCAGATCCCCCTCTGACCTCCCCTCTCTCTTCACACCCTGGAATAGAGATTGTGTTTCCCATGTTGTTCCTCTCTGCTGGGCTGTATTCCCAGCCGGAGGGGACACAGGCTTCACCCTGGGGAAATGCAGGAGAGCCCAGTCTCATCTAGAGGAGCAGGGTCCCACCACAGCTGCTGGGTGGCCAGGGCTGCAGGCTGCAGATCCCACTCTCTTCCCCACACACCTCCTGCCTGGGGCTGCAGGGTGCCCAGCAAGAAGGCAGGGGTGCCTGGGGGTCTGGTGCCATTAGGGTGGTGGCCTTTGGACCAGCCTCTGTCTGCAAGGGACTCAGGAGCTTCTCTGCCTCCATGTCAGTGGCAAAGTTTGTTTCCCAGCTTCTTCTCTGTGGATAGCTGAGGATTTCATTCTCGGGAGAAGGAGAAGAAGGAAACCCTTTTGTCCATGGGACTTGTAGCACCCTGTCAACCCTCTACTGACTTCTCCTTCACTATCATCCCCAGAAGTCCTTTGACAGGGGCATTTTTTGGTTTCTGACCCTTTATCTGACTCTCGTTTGAGCAGCACATTGCAGTAAAGGACTCCTGTGGTCCCTTCAACCTGAATTATCCTGAACGCCTATGATCTCAGGGCCCATTTCAAGCAGAGAGCAAATGTCTCTGGGACAGGAGTCCTTTGTGCTTTATGTGACCATCTAAAAGAAGGCAGGTGATCACCTTCTCCTTTCTATTGTCTGTAAGGGCAGCCTGGGAGGCACTGCCTCAGGCATAGCTACATTACAATGGAAATTCATTGCATCCACCTTTAACCACCTGAAAGGCCATTGCCTGGATCCCCTCAGGGGTGAGGGGAGAAGAGCAAGTTTTTCTGCAGTGTGATTTCTGTACCTCTGTAGTTTGCACCTCTAAGTAGATGTTGCCATCCTCCCCTTGGTTTCTTGCCTGAAGCTCAGCCTGGATGGGGATGTGAATGTGGAGGTTGGCCGTCACTGTAGTGACCATGAGATGGTGGAGAAGTAAGAGGAATAACAGAGTCACCACCTTGGACTGCAGCAGAGAGGGTTTCATCCTCTTTAGGATGGAGTTAGACAAACGAAATCTCAGCTGGAGCTGGAGCTGGAGCTGGAGCTAGGAAAGGATGGGGAGGGTAACCTGAAGGGCTTCTGTAAGGATGCTGGCAGCACAAGGCAGGCAGCCAGGGAAAATGTGTTCTCCCTGCTCAGTGGGGCAGGGGAAGTAGTGACAAAGAGAGGGGAAAGGCTGAGGAGGTCATTGCCTCTTTTACCTTGTCTTTTCCTGGTCCTGTCTACTGCCAGGCTTCCCTGGCCCCCAAGTCCTTTGGCAGCAGCTGTGTTAGCAAAGCCTCACCCATGGTAGAGGACAATGCAGCTGGGGAGGACTTTTGCCCAGTGGGCACACACAAGTCCATGGGACCAGATGGGAAACACCCCAGGGTGCTGGGAGAGGTGGCTGGAGTCACTGCAGTGCTGCTCCCAATTGTCTATGAAATGTCAGGGTCATCAGGGAGGTTCCTGATGACTGGGAAAAGGCAGACATCACACCCATTTTCCAGAAGGGCAAGAGGGAGGATCTGGGGAATGACAGGCTGGTTCTCTTCATCTCAGTGCCTGGGAAGGTGATGCAGCAAATCCTCCTGGAAACCATCTCCAAGCATATGAAGGACAAGGCCTGGAAGAAGCAGCATGGGTTGACCAAGGGGAAATGGAAACCATGTCTGACCAACCTGGTTGCCTTCTGCCATCAGATGAATGCCTGTGTGCACAATGAAAAGGGAGTGTGGCGAAATGTTTTACAGACTCCTTTAAAACAGCACGGTAGCACAGGTATGTTGAGATTTGTGCAAATTTGGCCATCCAGAAGCAGAGCATTTCCTTGAAGCTGGTCACCCTGCTTTCCTCACCAGTCAAGAGCACCCGACACCTCAGTGTGATGTGCTCTGCACAAAGAGTGAGGAGTGTCATGGACAGTCATGGGCAGGGAGTGGTTTTCTGAGCTGTTGGGGCTCTGTGTGAGACACAAAAATATTTTGTTTAGTGGTGCAGGCCCTATTATAACAGAAATGTTTAGAAAATGACATTAAAATTGAAACACGAAAGAAATTAACAAATAGATTGAAAGCAAAGAAATATTTTGTTAAACTTTCCATCTTTTAATTTTTTTTTGTGCTACGATTATCTTTCTTGATTTATTTTATTTTTCTTAATATAGTGATCTTTTAGGGGAATGTTGTGTTTTTTCTTCTTTTTAAAAAAGGAAAGAGCTTTTCAGAGCTGGGGTGGGATGCACTCACAGGGTCACAGGCAGCTGGTGCCATTGCAGGTGCCCTGGTCCCCTCTGCCCAGCCTCCCTATGCACCTCTGAGGGGCTCCGGTCTCCCGCAGGTCCCCTGTGAGAGCTGCCAGGCCGAGGCAGGTCCCTCAGAGACACCGGGGCCTCTCCAAGGGCCACTGGGTGCTTGTGGTTGGACAACTGAGCTCTGCCTGGAAAGGTGAAGAATTGTTTTCAACATTTCAAAAATATGAGCACACTTTCCTCAGCTCAAATGATTGGCTCATTTTAATGTCAGTGTTTTCCTATGATGAAAGAGTGGAAATCTTCAGGAAGGGTTTTAGTCTCGGGAGAAGAAATATCGATCTGCCCATTAACTTGCATTACCACTGCTCTGTCTCTTATGCTGTGGATTTAATCTCAGTAACCCTTCACATATTTCCATATATCCTGCTTAATCGGTCATTTCTAAAGTCATCTTCGCGTCAGACTCTCTGGGCATGTGCACAGTTGAGGATTGTGCTTTCTTTCTTATGACACTGCATCAAGTTTATTTTTGTTTCTTTGCAGTTAAGAAAAACCCTTCTGTGTCTGCTTGCAGCTAGTTCTCGAAGGAAAGCAGGTGGGAATTGGTGCACACGAGCTGTAACATTCAGCTACAGACTTGAGTGGCAAAAGGTTCGATTTTCACCAGAGTGATGTGAAGTGCCCACTGGCTGATGAGGGAAATGGCAGGGCTGGGGAGCTGGGGAGGAGGGTTGTCCATGGATATCTGATGTCAAGGATGCTGCTTTGCCTGCATGTTCTGACTTCATTAGGAGACACTCGGGATCAATATCAGTTGGAGAATGTGGAAATCACTCTAGTTTGTAAGCTGAAAAAGAAGGAAAACTTTAAAAACAGAAATCCTTTTTTTTTTTTCTTTTTTCTGCTCATTGAAATCTTCCTCTTTTAAATACACTCCTGAAACCTCCCAATTAGCCACACAAGAATTGAAGAAAATTATGGAAAGAAGCATGGCTCCTTAGGGGTTTTTGCATTTTAATGACCCCTCAAACGTATTTGGTGCTGAGCCCATGAACTTCAGGTGCTGAGACTGAACAAACCTCTCAAGAAAGTCAGAAGAAAATCCCCAAATTTCTTGGAAAGATAATGGGTCCCACTGAGGGCCATTACCAACAAAGGCTCCCCAGGGGCTGATTAGAGAAGAAAGTTGGAGGCCCTGATTGCAGGTAGGCAAAGGCAATGTGAGGGTGGCTGTGATGCCAAGTCCACCTTGATGTGTGTTATCAAGCAGAGTGACCAGGCACTGACAGCCAGCTCCTGGGTAGGGTGATGCTTTCCATCACGCATTGCTCAGGCCTCTTCCTGGGGGCAGTGTGAGGTGAGGGTGCAAAACGCCAAGTGCAGGACAACATTACAGCACCTCCTGGGATCCCCAGGGGTGAGAAGGCAACAAGGCCACAGTGGTGTAAGGAAGCATCATCTTCTTGTAGGCCTCGGTGGCAGACGCACCAGCCGTAGCGAAAGGGAAAAAGACCTCAGTTCTTTTGGAGGCTTTCAGCCTTCACAGCGCCCTTGGTCATCTCCAACATAGGCTGTCCTAAGCTGTCACAAACCTGTGCCTCTTTCCCTGCAGCCTGTAGACACCCAACCTGCTTCCCCACCTTGCTCTCACTGCACAGTCTCCTCACCTTTACTGAAATCCCTCTGTCCTTGTTGGCAGCTCCTTGAAACACAAAGCCAGGGACTGATCATGCAGTCCCTCTGGGTGTCCAGTTGCATCATAGCTCTACCCTATGAGTGACGTTCTTGCTACCTGAAGTCCAGTCTGAACCTCTCAAGATGCACTTAGTGGCTCCTTCTCCTTTGCATGCTCTTTCCCACTGCCAAGAAAAGCTCCCTCATCTCTGAAACCACCCTTCAAGCAGTCACAGGTGACTACTGTATTGGTCTTAGAAACTTCAGCAGGCTAAAGAAGTCCAGGTCCCTCAGCCTCTCTGCATGGGCCATGTGCTTCAGGCCCCCAACCTCATCTGGGCAGACCTCCTCTGGACCCTCTCCAGTTGCTCCCCATTCCTGCAGCACTGGGCAGCCCACACTGGGAGACGCTATTTCGGATGTTGCCACACCAGTGCTGAGTGGAGGGGGATAAGAACTGCCCTTGTCTGGGTGGCCATGCTCTTCCTAATGCAGTCCTGTATGCAGCTGGCCTCATTTGTGGTGAGCATGCACCACATGCTCATATGGCATCCCCCATTATGTCCAGGACCTTCACCTTGGGGTCCCTCCTCTGCCAGTCAGGTCTCTGCCTGTCCTGATGTTTTAGGCAAACACGACCACTCCAATTGGTTTGCATAAAATCCAATTTAATGGAATAATTGAGCAAGTCACAGGTAAGCAAAACAGCACTGGGCGGCCGGGGGGGAGTCTCCTGCTCCACCAACAGCGCGCGCAATCCCCCCCTCACAGTCTCCTTATATGCGATTCCAGTTCCGGGTATACAGGGCACCTCCTGTAACTTCTGCGGTTGCGCCGGCTGTTGCTAGGGGGTCTTCTTCAGCCCTCTGGTGGTCGTGGGGATGAAGGCTGGAGTCTTCCTCTGCATTGTGAGTGGTGACCCTCAGGTCACGCATATATTTTACAACTTTCGAGGTCGTGCTATATTTCACAGTTGTGTGACATTGCCATCACCATATTAGACTATCTAAACTAACATTGCCGCTTCGCTAGCTCAACTCCCTTATCTCAGGCGGGGTACATGCCCCCACCACAGGATGTAGGATGTTCCCACAGATGTTCCCAAGGCTGTTTCTCACTTTGATGTAACAAATTAGCACATATCACAACCCAGGATGTTCCAAGGCTGTTTCTCACTTTGATGTAACAAATTAGCACATATCACAAGGGGACACTGTGGCAGCCAGGAATCCTGGGTCCTGGGGATGGGGATGCCCTGAACCCCAGCCCTATCCCCTCATGGCAGGGGGCAATCCAGGGCCAGGTTTCCCTGGAAGTGGGTCCCCCTTTGGGACCTGGCTCTGGCAGGAAAGGGGACCTGTGTCCTGGAGGCTGGGGTGTCCTGCAGCTCCTGTGGGGCTCTCAAGAGCCTGCTGGAAATGCCCATATAGGAAATGGATCCTTCACCTTGTAATAACCCCAAGGAGTCCAGTTGTTTGGGAGAACCTCTCTTCCTTCCCCCTGCATCATTTTACGCTTCCAACTTGGCAGAGCATGTTTTGGGCTCAGAGATGTTGTCCTCAGATGGCCACAGCCCCTGTCCTCCTGCAAATTGGGGTCAGACCTCTGCACTAAAAAGACAGCCTGTTTGGGGGAGCAGCTTGAAAACAGGTGGGGGTGCCATCGCCACCCCACAAGTCCCTGTGGCGTAGGACAACCCTGGCAGGGCAGCCACCAGGCCCCAGAGCCCCGCACTGCCCGGCCACACGGGGCCGCGCTGCCCCCAGGCCCTGCGACGCCTCATGCTGCCCTGCACTGCCACCCACAACATGGCGCCTTACCGCGGGGGGGGGGGAGGAGCAGCCCGTGGGGTCATACAGGGCCGCAGTGTTGCCATGGCATTGCCCCCAGTTCTGCCCTCCTATTGGCCAGCAAGGGGAGGAGGGTGGGGGCAGGGTTTGACTGGTGGCTCTGTCAGCCAATCAGAGTGCGGCATGTGAAAAAACAGCCGTGAAAGGGGAGCGGGAGCCAAGCCGCAGGGAGGGAGCAGGTGAGAGCGGGTGTGAGCAGGGCTGGCGGGGCTGCGGGCGCCTTCAGCTGCTGGCGGCTGCCCTCCTGTGGGGTGGGGGCAGCAGTGCTGGCCCCGGGGCTGCTTTCCTGCAGGAGCTGCAGCAGGGGCTGGTGGGGCCGTGAGCACGGCACAGAGCGACTGGGGACAGAGCAGGGAGCTGCCCTGCAGCCAGACGTGGCGGCCTGCCCCGAGCAGCTGGGCCGGGGCGGCTGCTGGGGTTGGGGGGCAGGAAGCTTTGCCCCTGCCGGGGGTCGGAGTCCCATTTGGAAGCCTTTCCCTGAGCTGCTGCCACCTCAGTCCCCAGGTGCTGCTCGGAGCTGTGTTTGGGAGCTGCTGGGCAAAGTGTGAGCAGGCTGCTGGTGTCCTCGCGAGGGGCCCTTCCCAATGGTCTCAGGGGTCAGTACTGGGTCCAGTCTTGGTCAACTTCTTCATCAATGACCTGGATGAAGGCACAGAGTGCACCCTCGTCAAGTTTGCTGGTGATACAAAACTGGGAGGAATGGCTGATACGCCAGAGGGCTGTGCTGCCATTCAGAGAGACTTGGACAGGCTGGAGAGGTGGGCAGAGAGGAACCTCATGAAGTTCAACAAAGGGAAGTGCAGCGTCCTGCACCTGGGGAGGAATAACCCCAGTCACCAGTACAGGTTGGGGGTTGACCTGCTGGAAAGCAGCTCTGCGGAGAAGCACCTGGGAGTGCTGGTGGACACCAAGTTAAGCATGAGGCAGCAATGTGCCCTTGTGGCCAAGAAGGCCAATGGTATCCTGGGGTGTATCAGGAAGAGTGTTGCCAGCAGGTCGAGGGAGGTGATCC
The DNA here is from genome assembly GCF_036417845.1 of Apteryx mantelli. Lineage (NCBI taxonomy): Eukaryota > Metazoa > Chordata > Aves > Apterygiformes > Apterygidae > Apteryx > Apteryx mantelli. The sequence continues at coordinate 23,516,847 of NC_089988.1, forward strand.
TGCCCCTCTACTCAGCCCTGGTGAGGCCACATCTGGAGTACTGCGTCCAGTTCTGGGCTCCCCAGTGCAGGAGGGATGTGGCACTGCTGGAGCAAGTCCAGCGAAGGGCTGCAAAGATGATGAGGGGACTGGAGCATCTCTCTTATGAGGAAAGGCTGAGAGAGCTGGGCCTGTTTAGCCTGGAGAAGAGAAGGCTGAGAGGAGATCTTATCAATGTGTACAGGTATCTGAAGGGAGGGTGTCGAGAGGATGGAGCCAGACTCTTTTCAGTGGTGCCGAGCGACAGGACGCGAGGCAATGGGCACAAACTGAAACACAGACACTTCCATCTGAACATGAGGAAAAACTTCTTGACTGTGAGGGTGACAGAGCACTGGAACAGGTTGCCCCGAGAGGTGGTGGAGTCTCCTTCTCTGGAGATATTCCAAACGCGACTGGATGCAATCCTGTGCAATGTGCTCTAGGTGACCCTGCTTGAGCAGGGGGGTTGGACTAGATGATCTCCAGAGGTCCCTTCCAACCTCAGCGATTCTGTGATTCTGTGATTCTGTGCTGTCTGCGTCCTGGAGGTGGGAAGTGAGCAGGCCCCGGGCTGTGAGTGGCTGTTCAGAGGCAGTGCCTGTTCCAAGGCTTTGGAGGCCTAGAAGGGAATGGATGGGATGGAGAGCTGGGCTTTGTGTGTTTTGGGGCACTTGGGTGTGCCCTGTGTGCTGCAATGTGTGGAGCTGTGGCCTGTGTGTCGCTGATGCAGAGGCGCATGTTGGCTGCCAGCCCTCTGTGAGGTGTCCTTTGGTGGAGCCGGGTTGTGGCCCCAGTGTTTTGCTGCTGTCATTGTGTAGGTGCTGCAGTGCAAAGGCTCCCAGCTCGGACTTGATGGCACTAAAGGAAAAGCAAGACCAATTGTTCCCTTTTGTGATTTGTGTGCAGGGTGACAGAGTGGAGCTGTCGCATGACCTGGAAAGAGTCTTGCCAGGAGATGACAGGTGTTTGCAGAAGACTGTTCTGTTTGGAGTGATAACAGCGTAATCAAGGGACATGCAAGTGGCCCAGGTGAGCTTCTCCTCTCCTCTCACTTCAGCCTCAGCACCTGACAGACCAGCTCGATGCATATTGCTGATGTTTGTGTTTGCGAAGTCATTCGGGCTCAGTATCTCCTAGGCCACCAGCAGACACATTGCTTCTTTTTGTACAGGTGCAGGAGCACTTGGTAGAGCAGCAGTATGGAGATGAGTGTTGTTTGTGCTTCTGGGGATTGTGTGCCTCAGTCCATGCTAGGCCAGCAGCCTGCACGTGGCTTCAATGCAGACTGTGAGGTCACTTTTGTTTCAGTATTGAGAGGTCAGTGGTGGGCACATGGCTGCTGTTTTCGCTTGTGAGGTTGTTCTTGCCTTCCTATATAATAGGCCAGCAGATGGCAGGTGGCTTTGCTGAAGCCTGTGAAGTCACTACTTCCTCGGAATGGGATAGGCAAGCAGCAAGCAACTTCCTGTGATACACACTGTTAGGCCAGTTCTGCATCTATAAACGACAGCCAACAAGGAAACACTATATCACTGTTTGCGATTCTGAGGTCACTTGTGCCTCAGTGCCTGCTAGGCCAGTGCTAGGTGCGTGGGTGCTGTTGGTGGTTGTGAGGTCAGTGGTGGCTCAGTGCCTGCTAGGCCAGTGCTAGGTGCGTGGGTGCTGTTTGTGGTTGTGAGGTCAGTGGTGGCTCAGTGCCTGCTAGGCCAGTGCTAGGTGCGTGGGTGCTGTTGGTGGTTGTGAGGTCAGTGGTGTCTCAATGCCTGCTAGGCCAGTGCTAGGTGCGTGGCTGCTGTTTGTGGTTGTGAGGTCAGTGGTGGCTCAGTGCCTGCTAGGCCAGTGCTAGGTGCGTGGCTGCTGTTTGTGGTTGTGAGGTCAGTGGTGGCTCAGTGCCTGCTAGGCCAGTGCTAGGTGCGTGGCTGCTGTTTTCAGTTGTGAGGTCAGTGGTGGCTCAGTGCCTGCTAGGCCAGTGCTAGGTGCGTGGCTGCTGTTTGTGGTTTTGAGGTCAGTGGTGGCTCAGTGCCTGCTAGGCCAGTGCTAGGTGCGTGGCTGCTGTTTGTGGTTGTGAGCTAAGTGGTGGCTCAGTGCCTGCTAGGCCAGTGCTAGGTGCGTGGCTGCTGGTTGTGGTTGTGAGGTCAGTGGTGGCTCAGTGCCTGCTAGGCCAGTGCTAGGTGCGTGGCTGCTGTTTGTGGTTGTGAGGTCAGTGGTGGCTCAGTGCCTGCTAGGCCAGTGCTAGGTGCGTGGGTGCTGTATTCAGTTGTGAGGTCAGTGGTGGCTCAGTGCCTGCTAGGCCAGTGCTAGGTGCGTGGCTGCTGTTTGTGGTTGTGAGGTCAGTGGTGGCTCAGTGCCTGCTAGGCCAGTGCTAGGTGCGTGGCTGCTGTTGGTGGTTGTGAGGTCAGTGGTGGCTCAGTGCCTGCTAGGCCAGTGCTAGTTGCGTGGGTGCTGTTGGTGGTTGTGAGGTCAGTGGTGGCTAAGTGCCTGCTAGGCCAGTGCTAGGTGCGTGGCTGCTGTTTGTGGTTGTGAGGTCAGTGGTGGCTCAGTGCCTGCTAGGCCAGTGCTAGGTGCGTGGATGCTGTTTTCAATTGTGAGGTCAGTGGTGTCTCAGTGCCTGCTAGGCCAGTGCTAGGTGCGTGGCTGCTGTTTGTGGTTGTGAGGTCAGTGGTGGCTCAGTGCCTGCTAGGCCAGTGCTAGGTGCGTGGGTGCTGTTGGTGGTTGTGAGGTCAGTGGTGTCTCAGTGCCTGCTAGGCCAGTGCTAGGTGCGTGGCTGCTGTTTGTGGTTGTGAGGTCAGTGGTGGCTCAGTGCCTGCTAGGCCAGTGCTAGGTGCGTGGCTGCTTTTTGTGGTTGTGAGGTCAGTGGTGGCTAAGTGCCTGCTAGGCCAGTGCTAGGTGCGTGGCTGCTGTTTGTGGTTGTGAGCTAAGTGGTGGCTCAGTGCCTGACAGGCCAGTGCTAGTTGCATGGGTGCTTTTTGTGGCTGTGAGGTCCCTTGTGGCTCAGTGCCTGCTAGGCCAGTGCTAGGTGCGTGGCTGCTGTTTGTGGTTGTGAGGTCAGTGGTGGCTCAGTGCCTGCTAGGCCAGTGCTAGGTGCGTGGCTGCTGTTTGTGGTTGTGAGGTCAGTGGTGGCTCAGTGCCTGCTAGGCCAGTGCTAGGTGCGTGGCTGCTGTTTGTGGTTGTGAGGTCACTTGTGCCTCTGTGCCTGCTAGGCCAGTGCTAGGTGCGTGGCTGCTGTTGGTGGTTGTGAGGTCAGTGGTGGCTCAGTGCCTGCTAGGCCAGTGCTAGGTGCGTGGCTGCTGTTTGTGGTTGTGAGGTCAGTGGTGGCTCAGTGCCTGCTAGGCCAGTGCTAGGTGCGTGGCTGCTGTTTGTAGTTGTGAGGTCAGTGGTGGCTCAGTGCCTGCTAGGCCAGTGCTAGGTGCGTGGCTGCTGTTGGTGGTTGTGAGGTCAGTGGTGGCTCAGTGCCTGCTAGGCCAGTGCTAGGTGCGTGGCTGCTGTTGGTGGTTGTGAGGTCAGTGGTGGCTCAGTGCCTGCTAGGCCAGTGCTAGGTGCGTGGCTGCTGTTTTCAGTTGTGAGGTCAGTGGTGGCTCAGTGCCTGCTAGGCCAGTGCTAGGTGCGTGGGTGCTGTTGGTGGTTGTGAGGTCAGTGGTGTCTCAATGCCTGCTAGGCCAGTGCTAGGTGCGTGGGTGCTGTTTGTGGTTGTGAGGTCAGTGGTGGCTCAGTGCCTGCTAGGCCAGTGCTAGGTGCGTGGCTGCTGTTTGTGGTTGTGAGGTCAGTGGTGGCTCAGTGCCTGCTAGGCCAGTGCTAGGTGCGTGGCTGCTGTTAGTGGTTGTGAGGTCAGTGGTGGCTCAGTGCCTGCTAGGCCAGTGCTAGGTGCGTGGCTGCTGTTTGTGGTTGTGAGGTCAGTGGTGGCTCAGTGCCTGCTAGGCCAGTGCTAGGTGCGTGGCTGCTGTTTGTGGTTGTGAGGTCAGTGGTGGCTCAGTGCCTGCTAGGCCAGTGCTAGGTGCGTGGCTGCTGTTTGTGGTTGTGAGGTCAGTGGTGGCTCAGTGCCTGCTAGGCCAGTGCTAGGTGCGTGGCTGCTGTTTGTGGTTGTGAGGTCACTTGTGCCTCTGTGCCTGCTAGGCCAGTGCTAGGTGCGTGGTTGCTGTTTGTGGTTGTGAGGTCAGTGGTGTCTCAGTGCCTGCTAGGCCAGTGCTAGGTGCGTGGCTGCTGTTTGTGGTTGTGAGGTCAGTGGTGGCTCAGTGCCTGCTAGGCCAGTGCTAGGTGCGTGGCTGCTGTTTGTGGTTGTGAGGTCAGTGGTGGCTCAGTGCCTGCTAGGCCAGTGCTAGGTGCATGGCTGCTGTTTGTGGTTGTGAGGTCAGTGGTGGCTCAGTGCCTGCTAGGCCAGTGCTAGGTGCGTGGCTGCTGTTGGTGGTTGTGAGGTCAGTGGTGGCTCAGTGCCTGCTAGGCCAGTGCTAGGTGCGTGGCTGTGTTTGTGGTTGTGAGGTCACTTGTGTCTCAGTGCCTGCTAGGCCAGTGCTAGGTGCGTGGTTGCTGTTTTCAGTTGTGAGGTCAGTGGTGGCTCAGTGCCTGCTAGGCCAGTGCTAGGTGCGTGGCTGCTGTTTTCAATTGTGAGGTCAGTGGTGGCTCAGTGCCTGCTAGGCCAGTGCTAGGTGCGTGGCTGCTGTTTGTGGTTGTGAGGTCACTTGTGTCTCAGTGCCTGCTAGGCCAGTGCTAGGTGCGTGGCTGCTGTTTTCAATTGTGAGGTCAGTGGTGGCTCAGTGCCTGCTCGGCCAGTGCTAGGTGCGTGGTTGCTGTTTTCAGTTGTGAGTTCAGTGGTGTCTCAATGCCTGCTAGGCCAGTGCTAGGTGCGTGGCTGCTGTTTGTGGTTGTGAGGTCAGTGGTGGCTCAGTGCCTGCTAGGCCAGTGCTAGGTGCGTGGTTGCTGTTTGTGGTTGTGAGGTCAGTGGTGGCTCAGTGCCTGCTAGGCCAGTGCTAGGTGCGTGGCTGCTGTTTGTGGTTGTGAGGTCAGTGGTGGCTCAGTGCCTGCTAGGCCAGTGCTAGGTGGGTGGCTGCTGTTTGTGGTTGTGAGGTCAGTGGTGGCTCAGTGCCTGCTAGGCCAGTGCTAGGTGCGTGGCTGCTGTTGGTGGTTGTGAGGTCAGTGGTGGCTCAGTGCCTGCTAGGCCAGTGCTAGGTGCGTGGGTGCTGTATTCAGTTGTGAGGTCAGTGGTGGCTCAGTGCCTGCTAGGCCAGTGCTAGGTGCGTGGCTGCTGTTTGTGGTTGTGAGGTCAGTGGTGTCTCAGTGCCTGCTAGGCCAGTGCTAGGTGCGTGGGTGCTGTTTGTGGTTGTGAGGTCAGTGGTGGCTCAGTGCCTGCTAGGCCAGTGCTAGGTGCGTGGGTGCTGTTTTCAGTTGTGAGGTCAGTGGTGGCTCAGTGCCTGCTAGGCCAGTGCTAGGTGCGTGGCTGCTGTTTGTGGTTGTGAGGTCACTTGTGTCTCTGTGCCTGCTAGGCCAGTGCTAGGTGCGTGGTTGCTGTTTTCAGTTGTGAGGTCAGTGGTGGCTCAGTGCCTGCTAGGCCAGTGCTAGGTGCGTGGCTGCTGTTGGTGGTTGTGAGGTCAGTGGTGGCTCAGTGCCTGCTAGGCCAGTGCTAGGTGCGTGGGTGCTGTTTGTGGTTGTGAGGTCAGTGGTGGCTCAGTGCCTGCTAGGCCAGTGCTAGGTGCGTGGCTGCTGTTTGTGGTTGTGAGGTCAGTGGTGGCTCAGTGCCTGCTAGGCCAGTGCTAGGTGCGTGGGTGCTGTTTGTGGTTGTGAGGTCAGTGGTGACTCAGTGCCTGCTAGGCCAGTGCTAGGTGCGTGACTGCTCTTTGTGGTTGTGAGGTCACTTGTGTCTCAGTGCCTGCTAGGCCAGTGCTAGGTGCGTGGCTGCTGGTTGTGGTTGTGAGGTCAGTGGTGGCTCAGTGCCTGCTAGGCCAGTGCTAGGTGCGTGGCTGCTGTTTGTGGCTGTGAGGTCAGTGGTGGCTCAGTGCCTGCTAGGCCAGTGCTAGGTGCGTGGCTGCTGTTTTCAATTGTGAGGTCAGTGGTGGCTCAGTGCCTGCTAGGCCAGTGCTAGGTGCGTGGCTGCTGTTTGTGGTTGTGAGGTCAGTGGTGGCTCAGTGCCTGCTAGGCCAGTGCTAGGTGCGTGGGTGCTGTTTGTGGTTGTGAGGTCACTTATGTCTCAGTGCCTGCTAGGCCAGTGCTAGGTGCGTGGCTGCTGTTTTCAATTGTGAGGTCAGTGGTGGCTCAGTGCCTGCTAGGCCAGTGCTAGGTGCGTGGATGCTGTTTGTGGTTGTGAGGTCAGTGGTGGCTCAGTGCCTGCTAGGCCAGTGCTAGGTGCGTGGCTGCTGTTGGTGGTTGTGAGGTCAGTGGTGGCTCAGTGCCTGCTAGGCCAGTGCTAGGTGCGTGGCTGCTGTTTGTGGCTGTGAGGTCAGTGGTGGCTCAGTGCCTGCTAGGCCAGTGCTAGGTGCGTGGGTGCTGTTGGTGGTTGTGAGGTCAGTGGTGGCTCAGTGCCTGCTAGGCCAGTGCTAGGTGCGTGGCTGTGTTTGTGGTTGTGAGGTCACTTGTGTCTCTGTGCCTGCTAGGCCAGTGCTAGGTGCGTGGGTGCTGTTTGTGGTTGTGAGGTCAGTGGTGGCTCAGTGCCTGCTAGGCCAGTGCTAGGTGCGTGGCTGCTGTTGGTGGTTGTGAGGTCAGTGGTGGCTCAGTGCCTGCTAGGCCAGTGCTAGGTGCGTGGCTGCTGTTTGTGGTTGTGAAGTCAGTGGTGGCTCAGTGCCTGCTAGGCCAGTGCTAGGTGTGTGGCTGCTGTTTGTGGTTGTGAGGTCAGTGGTGGCTCAGTGCCTGCTAGGCCAGTGCTAGGTGCGTGGCTGCTGTTTGTGGTTGTGAGGTCAGTGGTGGCTCAGTGCCTGCTAGGCCAGTGCTAGGTGCGTGGCTGCTGTTGGTGGTTGTGAGGTCAGTGGTGGCTCAGTGCCTGCTAGGCCAGTGCTAGGTGCGTGGCTGTGTTTGTGGTTGTGAGGTCACTTGTGTCTCTGTGCCTGCTAGGCCAGTGCTAGGTGCGTGGCTGCTCTTTTCAATTGCGAGGTCACTTGTGTCTCAGTGCCTGCTAGGCCAGTGCTAGGTGCGTGGCTGCTCTTTGTGGTTGTGAGGTCAGTGGTGGCTCAGTGCCTGCTAGGCCAGTGCTAGGTGCGTGGGTGCTGTTGGTGGTTGTGAGGTCAGTGGTGGCTCAGTGCCTGCTAGGCCAGTGCTAGGTGCGTGGCTGCTGTTCGTGGTTGTGAGGTCAGTGGTGTCTCAGTGCCTGCTAGGCCAGTGCTAGGTGCGTGGCTGCTGTTTGTGGTTGTGAGGTCAGTGGTGTCTCAGTGCCTGCTAGGCCAGTGCTAGGTGCGTGGGTGCTGTTTTCAGTTGTGAGCTCAGTGGTGGCTCAGTGCCTGCTAGGCCAGTGCTAGGTGCGTGGCTGCTGTTTGTGGTTGTGAGGTCTGTGGTGGCTCAGTGCCTGCTAGGCCAGTGCTAGGTGCGTGGCTGCTGTTTTCAGTTGTGAGGTCAGTGGTGGCTCAGTGCCTGCTAGGCCAGTGCTAGGTGCGTGGCTGCTGTTTTCAGTTGTGAGGTCAGTGGTGGCTCAGTGCCTGCTAGGCCAGTGCTAGGTGTGTGGCTGCTGTTTGTGGTTGTGAGGTCAGTGGTGGCTCAGTGCCTGCTAGGCCAGTGCTAGGTGCGTGGCTGCTGTTTGTGGTTGTGAGGTCAGTGGTGGCTCAGTGCCTGCTAGGCCAGTGCTAGGTGCGTGGCTGCTGTTTGTGGTTGTGAGGTCAGTGGTGGCTCAGTGCCTGCTAGGCCAGTGCTAGGTGCGTGGCTGCTGTTTTCAGTTGTGAGGTCAGTGGTGGCTCAGTGCCTGCTAGGCCAGTGCTAGGTGCGTGGCTGCTGTTTGTGGTTGTGAGGTCAGTGGTGGCTCAGTGCCTGCTAGGCCAGTGCTAGGTGCGTGGCTGCTGTTGGTGGTTGTGAGGTCAGTGGTGGCTCAGTGCCTGCTAGGCCAGTGCTAGGTGCGTGGCTGCTGTTGGTGGTTGTGAGGTCAGTGGTGGCTCAGTGCCTGCTAGGCCAGTGCTAGGTGCGTGGGTGCTGTATTCAGTTGTGAGGTCAGTGGTGGCTCAGTGCCTGCTAGGCCAGTGCTAGGTGCGTGGCTGCTGTTTGTGGTTGTGAGGTCAGTGGTGTCTCAGTGCCTGCTAGGCCAGTGCTAGGTGCGTGGGTGCTGTTGGTGGTTGTGAGGTCAGTGGTGGCTCAGTGCCTGCTAGGCCAGTGCTAGGTGCGTGGGTGCTGTTTTCAGTTGTGAGCTCAGTGGTGGCTCAGTGCCTGCTAGGCCAGTGCTAGGTGCGTGGCTGCTGTTTTCAGTTGTGAGGTCAGTGGTGGCTCAGTGCCTGCTAGGCCAGTGCTAGGTGCGTGGGTGCTGTTGGTGGTTGTGAGGTCACTTGTGTCTCTGTGCCTGCTAGGCCAGTGCTAGGTGCGTGGTTGCTGTTTTCAGTTGTGAGGTCAGTGGTGGCTCAGTGCCTGCTAGGCCAGTGCTAGGTGCGTGGCTGCTGTTTGTGGTTGTGAGGTCAGTGGTGGCTCAGTGCCTGCTAGGCCAGTGCTAGGTGCGTGGGTGCTGTTTGTGGTTGTGAGGTCAGTGGTGGCTCAGTGCCTGCTAGGCCAGTGCTAGGTGCGTGGCTGCTGTTTGTGGTTGTGAGGTCACTTGTGTCTCAGTGCCTGCTAGGCCAGTGCTAGGTGCGTGGCTGCTGTTTGTGGTTGTGAGGTCAGTGGTGACTCAGTGCCTGCTAGGCCAGTGCTAGGTGCGTGACTGCTCTTTGTGGTTGTGAGGTCACTTGTGTCTCAGTGCCTGCTAGGCCAGTGCTAGGTGCGTGGCTGCTGGTTGTGGTTGTGAGGTCAGTGGTGGCTCAGTGCCTGCTAGGCCAGTGCTAGGTGCGTGGCTGCTGTTTGTGGCTGTGAGGTCAGTGGTGGCTCAGTGCCTGCTAGGCCAGTGCTAGGTGCGTGGCTGCTGTTTTCAGTTGTGAGGTCACTTGTGGCTCAGTGCCTGCTAGGCCAGTGCTAGGTGCGTGGCTGCTGTTTGTGGTTGTGAGGTCAGTGGTGGCTCAGTGCCTGCTAGGCCAGTGCTAGGTGCGTGGCTGCTGGTTGTGGTTGTGAGGTCAGTGGTGGCTCAGTGCCTGCTAGGCCAGTGCTAGGTGTGTGGCTGCTGTTTGTGGTTGTGAGGTCAGTGGTGGCTCAGTGCCTGCTAGGCCAGTGCTAGGTGCGTGGCTGCTGTTGGTGGTTGTGAGGTCAGTGGTGGCTCAGTGCCTGCTAGGCCAGTGCTAGGTGCGTGGCTGCTGTTTGTGGCTGTGAGGTCAGTGGTGGCTCAGTGCCTGCTAGGCCAGTGCTAGGTGCGTGGGTGCTGTTGGTGGTTGTGAGGTCAGTGGTGGCTCAGTGCCTGCTAGGCCAGTGCTAGGTGCGTGGCTGTGTTTGTGGTTGTGAGGTCACTTGTGTCTCTGTGCCTGCTAGGCCAGTGCTAGGTGCGTGGGTGCTGTTTGTGGTTGTGAGGTCAGTGGTGGCTCAGTGCCTGCTAGGCCAGTGCTAGGTGCGTGGCTGCTGTTGGTGGTTGTGAGGTCAGTGGTGGCTCAGTGCCTGCTAGGCCAGTGCTAGGTGCGTGGCTGCTGTTTGTGGCTGTGAGGTCAGTGGTGGCTCAGTGCCTGCTAGGCCAGTGCTAGGTGCGTGGCTGCTGTTTGTGGCTGTGAGGTCAGTGGTGGCTCAGTGCCTGCTAGGCCAGTGCTAGGTGCGTGGCTGCTGTTTTCAATTGTGAGGTCAGTGGTGGCTCAGTGCCTGCTAGGCCAGTGCTAGGTGCGTGGCTGCAGTTTTCAATTGTGAGGTCAGTGGTGGCTCAGTGCCTGCTAGGCCAGTGCTAGGTGGGTGGCTGCTGTTTGTGGTTGTGAGGTCAGTGGTGGCTCAGTGCCTACTAGGCCAGTGCTAGGTGCGTGGCTGCTGTTGGTGGTTGTGAGGTCAGTGGTGGCTCAGTGCCTGCTAGGCCAGTGCTAGGTGCGTGGCTGCTCTTTTCAATTGCGAGGTCGCTTGTGTCTCAGTGCCTGCTAGGCCAGTGCTAGGTGCGTGGCTGCTCTTTGTGGTTGTGAGGTCAGTGGTGGCTCAGTGCCTGCTAGGCCAGTGCTAGGTGCGTGGGTGCTGTTGGTGGTTGTGAGGTCAGTGGTGGCTCAGTGCCTGCTAGGCCAGTGCTAGGTGCGTGGCTGCTGTTCGTGGTTGTGAGGTCAGTGGTGTCTCAGTGCCTGCTAGGCCAGTGCTAGGTGCGTGGCTGCTGTTTGTGGTTGTGAGGTCAGTGGTGTCTCAGTGCCTGCTAGGCCAGTGCTAGGTGCGTGGGTGCTGTTTTCAGTTGTGAGCTCAGTGGTGGCTCAGTGCCTGCTAGGCCAGTGCTAGGTGCGTGGCTGCTGTTTGTGGTTGTGAGGTCTGTGGTGGCTCAGTGCCTGCTAGGCCAGTGCTAGGTGCGTGGCTGCTGTTTTCAGTTGTGAGGTCAGTGGTGGCTCAGTGCCTGCTAGGCCAGTGCTAGGTGCGTGGCTGCTGTTTTCAGTTGTGAGGTCAGTGGTGGCTCAGTGCCTGCTAGGCCAGTGCTAGGTGGGTGGCTGCTGTTTGTGGTTGTGAGGTCAGTGGTGGCTCAGTGCCTGCTAGGCCAGTGCTAGGTGCGTGGCTGCTGTTTGTGGTTGTGAGGTCAGTGGTGGCTCAGTGCCTGCTAGGCCAGTGCTAGGTGCGTGGCTGCTGTTTTCAATTTTGAGGTCAGTGGTGGCTCAGTGCCTGCTAGGCCAGTGCTAGGTGCGTGGCTGCTGTTTGTGGTTGTGAGGTCAGTGGTGGCTCAGTGCCTGCTAGGCCAGTGCTAGGTGCGTGGGTGCTGTTGGTGGTTGTGAGGTCAGTGGTGTCTCAATGCCTGCTAGGCCAGTGCTAGCTGCGTGGCTGCTGTTTGTGGTTGTGAGGTCAGTGGTGGCTCAGTGCCTGCTAGGCCAGTGCTAGGTGCGTGGGTGCTGTTTGTGGTTGTGAGGTCACTTGTGGCTCAGTGCCTGCTAGGCCAGTGCTAGGTGCGTGGGTGCTGTTTGTGGTTGTGAGGTCAGTGGTGGCTCAGTGCCTGCTAGGCCAGTGCTAGGTGCGTGGCTGCTGTTTGTGGTTGTGAGGTCAGTGGTGGCTCAGTGCCTGCTAGGCCAGTGCTAGGTGCGTGGCTGCTGTTTTCAATTGTGAGGTCAGTGGTGGCTCAGTGCCTGCTAGGCCAGTGCTAGGTGCGTGGCTGCTGTTTTCAGTTGTGAGGTCACTTGTGCCTCAGTGCCTGCTAGGCCAGTGCTAGGTGGGTGGCTGCTGTTTGTGGTTGTGAGGTCAGTGGTGGCTCAGTGCCTGCTAGGCCAGTGCTAGGTGCGTGGCTGTGTTTGTGGTTGTGAGGTCACTTGTGCATCTGTGCCTGCTAGGCCAGTGCTAGGTGCGTGGTTGCTGTTTTCAGTTGTGAGGTCAGTGGTGGCTCAGTGCCTGCTAGGCCAGTGCTAGGTGCGTGGCTGCTGTTGGTGGTTGTGAGGTCAGTGGTGGCTCAGTGCCTGCTAGGCCAGTGCTAGGTGCGTGGGTGCTGTTGGTGGTTGTGAGGTCAGTGGTGTCTCAGTGCCTGCTAGGCCAGTGCTAGGTGCGTGGCTGCTGTTTGTGGTTGTGAGGTCAGTGGTGGCTCAGTGCCTGCTAGGCCAGTGCTAGGTGCGTGGGTGCTGTTTGTGGTTGTGAGGTCAGTGGTGGCTCAGTGCCTGCTAGGCCAGTGCTAGGTGCGTGGCTGCTCTTTTCAATTGCGAGGTCACTTGTGTCTCAGTGCCTGCTAGGCCAGTGCTAGGTGCGTGGCTGCTGTTTTCAATTGTGAGGTCACCTGTGTCTCAGTGCCTGCTAGGCCAGTGCTAGGTGCGTGGCTGCTGTTTGTGGTTGTGAGGTCACTTGTGTCTCAGTGCCTGCTAGGCCAGTGCTAGGTGCGTGGCTGCTGTTTGTGGTTGTGAGGTCAGTGGTGGCTCAGTGCCTGCTAGGCCAGTGCTAGGTGCGTGGCTGCTGTTTGTGGTTGTGAGGTCAGTGGTGGCTCAGTGCCTGCTAGGCCAGTGCTAGGTGCGTGGCTGCTGTTTGTGGTTGTGAGGTCAGTGGTGGCTCAGTGCCTGCTAGGCCAGTGCTAGGTGCGTGGGTGCTGTTTGTGGTTGTGAGGTCAGTGGTGGCTCAGTGCCTGCTAGGCCAGTGCTAGGTGCGTGGGTGGTGTTTGTGGTTGTGAGGTCAGTGGTGGCTCAGTGCCTGCTAGGCCAGTGCTAGGTGCGTGGGTGCTGTTTGTGGTTGTGAGGTCAGTGGTGGCTCAGTGCCTGCTAGGCCAGTGCTAGGTGCGTGGTTGTGTTTGTGGTTGTGAGGTCACTTGTGTCTCTGTGCCTGCTAGGCCAGTGCTAGGTGCGTGGTTGCTGTTTTCAGTTGTGAGGTCAGTGGTGGCTCAGTGCCTGCTAGGCCAGTGCTAGGTGCGTGGGTGGTGTTTGTGGTTGTGAGGTCAGTGGTGTCTCAGTGCCTGCTAGGCCAGTGCTAGGTGCGTGGCTGCTGTTTGTGGTTGTGAGGTCACTTGTGTCTCAGTGCCTGCTAGGCCAGTGCTAGGTGCGTGGCTGCTGTTTGTGGTTGTGAGGTCAGTGGTGGCTCAGTGCCTGCTAGGCCAGTGCTAGGTGCGTGGCTGCTGTTGGTGGTTGTGAGGTCAGTGGTGGCTCAGTGCCTGCTAGGCCAGTGCTAGGTGCGTGGGTGCTGTTGGTGGTTGTGAGGTCAGTGGTGTCTCAATGCCTGCTAGGCCAGTGCTAGGTGCGTGGCTGCTGGTTGTGGTTGTGAGGTCAGTGGTGGCTCAGTGCCTGCTAGGCCAGTGCTAGGTGCGTGGCTGCTGTTTTCAATTGTGAGGTCAGTGGTGTCTCAGTGCCTGCTAGGCCAGTGCTAGGTGCGTGGCTGCTGTTTGTGGTTGTGAGGTCAGTGGTGGCTCAGTGCCTGCTAGGCCAGTGCTAGGTGCGTGGCTGCTGTTTTCAGTTGTGAGGTCACTTGTGTCTCAGTGCCTGCTAGGCCAGTGCTAGGTGTGTGGCTGCTGTTTGTGGTTGTGAGGTCAGTGGTGGCTCAGTGCCTGCTAGGCCAGTGCTAGGTGCGTGGCTGCTGTTTGTGGTTGTGAGGTCAGTGGTGGCTCAGTGCCTGCTAGGCCAGTGCTAGGTGCGTGGCTGCTGTTTGTGGTTGTGAGGTCAGTGGTGGCTCAGTGCCTGCTAGGCCAGTGCTAGGTGCGTGGCTGCTGTTTGTGGTTGTGAGGTCAGTGGTGGCTCAGTGCCTGCTAGGCCAGTGCTAGGTGCGTGGCTGCTGTTTGTGGTTGTGAGGTCAGTGGTGGCTCAGTGCCTGCTAGGCCAGTGCTAGGTGCGTGGCTGCTGTTTGTGGTTGTGAAGTCAGTGGTGGCTCAGTGCCTGCTAGGCCAGTGCTAGGTGCGTGGCTGCTGTTGGTGGTTGTGAGGTCAGTGGTGGCTCAGTGCCTGCTAGGCCAGTGCTAGGTGCGTGGGTGCTGTTGGTGGTTGTGAGGTCAGTGGTGTCTCAATGCCTGCTAGGCCAGTGCTATGTGCGTGGCTGCTGTTTGTGGTTGTGAGGTCAGTGGTGGCTCAGTGCCTGCTAGGCCAGTGCTAGGTGCGTGGCTGCTGTTTGTGGTTGTGAGGTCAGTGGTGGCTCAGTGCCTGCTAGGCCAGTGCTAGGTGCATGGCTGCTCTTTTCAGTTGTGAGGTCACTTGTGCCTCAGTGCCTGCTAGGCCAGTGCTAGGTGCGTGGCTGCTGTTGGTGGTTGTGAGGTCAGTGGTGGCTCAGTGCCTGCTAGGCCAGTGCTAGGTGCGTGGCTGCTGTTGGTGGTTGTGAGGTCAGTGGTGTCTCAGTGCCTGCTAGGCCAGTGCTAGGTGCGTGGCTGCTGTTTGTGGTTGTGAGGTCAGTGGTGTCTCAGTGCCTGCTAGGCCAGTGCTAGGTGCGTGGCTGCTGTTTTCAATTGTGAGGTCGGTGGTGGCTCAGTGCCTGCTAGGCCAGTGCTAGGTGCGTGGCTGCTGTTGGTGGTTGTGAGGTCAGTGGTGGCTCAGTGCCTGCTAGGCCAGTGCTAGGTGCGTGGCTGCTGTTGGTGGTTGTGAGGTCAGTGGTGTCTCAGTGCCTGCTAGGCCAGTGCTAGGTGCGTGGCTGCTGTTGGTGGTTGTGAGGTCAGTGGTGGCTCAGTGCCTGCTAGGCCAGTGCTAGGTGCGTGGCTGCTGTTGGTGGTTGTGAGGTCAGTGGTGTCTCAGTGCCTGCTAGGCCAGTGCTAGGTGCGTGGCTGCTGTTTTCAATTGTGAGGTCGGTGGTGGCTCAGTGCCTGCTAGGCCAGTGCTAGGTGCGTGGCTGCTGTTTTCAGTTGTGAGGTCACTTGTGGCTCAGTGCCTGCTAGGCCAGTGCTAGGTGCGTGGCTGCTGTTGGTGGTTGTGAGGTCAGTGGTGTCTCAATGCCTGCTAGGCCAGTGCTAGGTGCGTGGCTGCTGTTGGTGGTTGTGAGGTCAGTGGTGGCTCAGTGCCTGCTAGGCCAGTGCTAGGTGCGTGGCTGCTGTTTTCAGTTGTGAGGTCACTTGTGGCTCAGTGCCTGCTAGGCCAGTGCTAGGTGCGTGGCTGCTGTTGGTGGTTGTGAGGTCAGTGGTGTCTCAATGCCTGCTAGGCCAGTGCTAGGTGCGTGGCTGCTTTTTGTGGTTGTGAGGTCAGTGGTGGCTCAGCGCCTGCTAGGCCAGTGCTAGGTGCGTGGGTGCTGTTTTCAATTGTGAGGTCAGTGGTGTCTCAGTGCCTGCTAGGCCAGTGCTAGGTGCGTGGCTGCTGTTGGTGGTTGTGAGGTCAATGGTGGCTCAGTGCCTGCTAGGCCAGTGCTAGGTGCGTGGCTGCTGTTTGTGGTTGTGAGGTCAGTGGTGGCTCAGTGCCTGCTAGGCCAGTGCTAGGTGCGTGGCTGCTGTTTGTGGTTGTGAGGTCAGTGGTGGCTCAGTGCCTGCTAGGCCAGTGCTAGGTGCATGGCTGCTGTTTTCAGTTGTGAGGTCACTTGTGCCTCAGTTCCTGCTAGGCCAGTGCTAGGTGCGTGGCTGCTGTTGGTGGTTGTGAGGTCAGTGGTGGCTCAGTGCCTGCTAGGCCAGTGCTAGGTGCGTGGTTGCTGTTTGTGGTTGTGAGGTCAGTGGTGTCTCAGTGCCTGCTAGGCCAGTGCTAGGTGCGTGGTTGCTGTTTGTGGTTGTGAGGTCAGTGGTGGCTCAGTGCCTGCTAGGCCAGTGCTAGGTGCGTGGGTGCTGTTTGTGGTTGTGAGGTCAGTGGTGGCTCAGTGCCTGCTAGGCCAGTGCTAGGTGCGTGGCTGCTGTTTTCAATTGTGAGGTCAGTGGTGTCTCAGTGCCTGCTAGGCCAGTGCTAGGTGCGTGGCTGCTGTTTGTGGTTGTGAGGTCAGTGGTGGCTCAGTGCCTGCTAGGCCAGTGCTAGGTGCGTGGCTGCTGTTTTCAGTTGTGAGGTCACTTGTGTCTCAGTGCCTGCTAGGCCAGTGCTAGGTGTGTGGCTGCTGTTTGTGGTTGTGAGGTCAGTGGTGGCTCAGTGCCTGCTAGGCCAGTGCTAGGTGCGTGGCTGCTGTTTGTGGTTGTGAGGTCAGTGGTGGCTCAGTGCCTGCTAGGCCAGTGCTAGGTGCGTGGCTGCTGTTTGTGGTTGTGAGGTCAGTGGTGGCTCAGTGCCTGCTAGGCCAGTGCTAGGTGCGTGGCTGCTGTTTGTGGTTGTGAGGTCAGTGGTGGCTCAGTGCCTGCTAGGCCAGTGCTAGGTGCGTGGGTGCTGTTGGTGGTTGTGAGGTCAGTGGTGTCTCAATGCCTGCTAGGCCAGTGCTATGTGCGTGGCTGCTGTTTGTGGTTGTGAGGTCAGTGGTGGCTCAGTGCCTGCTAGGCCAGTGCTAGGTGCGTGGCTGCTGTTTGTGGTTGTGAGGTCAGTGGTGGCTCAGTGCCTGCTAGGCCAGTGCTAGGTGCATGGCTGCTCTTTTCAGTTGTGAGGTCACTTGTGCCTCAGTGCCTGCTAGGCCAGTGCTAGGTGCGTGGCTGCTGTTGGTCGTTGTGAGGTCAGTGGTGGCTCAGTGCCTGCTAGGCCAGTGCTAGGTGCGTGGCTGCTGTTGGTGGTTGTGAGGTCAGTGGTGGCTCAGTGCCTGCTAGGCCAGTGCTAGGTGCGTGGCTGCTGTTGGTGGTTGTGAGGTCAGTGGTGTCTCAGTGCCTGCTAGGCCAGTGCTAGGTGCGTGGCTGCTGTTTGTGGTTGTGAGGTCAGTGGTGTCTCAGTGCCTGCTAGGCCAGTGCTAGGTGCGTGGCTGCTGTTTTCAATTGTGAGGTCGGTGGTGGCTCAGTGCCTGCTAGGCCAGTGCTAGGTGCGTGGCTGCTGTTGGTGGTTGTGAGGTCAGTGGTGGCTCAGTGCCTGCTAGGCCAGTGCTAGGTGCGTGGCTGCTGTTGGTGGTTGTGAGGTCAGTGGTGTCTCAGTGCCTGCTAGGCCAGTGCTAGGTGCGTGGCTGCTGTTGGTGGTTGTGAGGTCAGTGGTGGCTCAGTGCCTGCTAGGCCAGTGCTAGGTGCGTGGCTGCTGTTGGTGGTTGTGAGGTCAGTGGTGTCTCAGTGCCTGCTAGGCCAGTGCTAGGTGCGTGGCTGCTGTTTTCAATTGTGAGGTCGGTGGTGGCTCAGTGCCTGCTAGGCCAGTGCTAGGTGCGTGGCTGCTGTTTTCAGTTGTGAGGTCACTTGTGGCTCAGTGCCTGCTAGGCCAGTGCTAGGTGCGTGGCTGCTGTTGGTGGTTGTGAGGTCAGTGGTGTCTCAATGCCTGCTAGGCCAGTGCTAGGTGCGTGGCTGCTGTTGGTGGTTGTGAGGTCAGTGGTGGCTCAGTGCCTGCTAGGCCAGTGCTAGGTGCGTGGCTGCTGTTTTCAGTTGTGAGGTCACTTGTGGCTCAGTGCCTGCTAGGCCAGTGCTAGGTGCG
Organism: Apteryx mantelli; assembly: GCF_036417845.1. Lineage (NCBI taxonomy): Eukaryota > Metazoa > Chordata > Aves > Apterygiformes > Apterygidae > Apteryx > Apteryx mantelli. The sequence goes on from NC_089988.1 coordinate 23,533,858, forward strand.
TGGCTGCTGTTGGTGGTTGTGAGGTCAGTGGTGTCTCAATGCCTGCTAGGCCAGTGCTAGGTGCGTGGCTGCTTTTTGTGGTTGTGAGGTCAGTGGTGGCTCAGCGCCTGCTAGGCCAGTGCTAGGTGCGTGGGTGCTGTTTTCAATTGTGAGGTCAGTGGTGTCTCAGTGCCTGCTAGGCCAGTGCTAGGTGCGTGGCTGCTGTTGGTGGTTGTGAGGTCAATGGTGGCTCAGTGCCTGCTAGGCCAGTGCTAGGTGCGTGGCTGCTGTTTGTGGTTGTGAGGTCAGTGGTGGCTCAGTGCCTGCTAGGCCAGTGCTAGGTGCGTGGCTGCTGTTTGTGGTTGTGAGGTCAGTGGTGGCTCAGTGCCTGCTAGGCCAGTGCTAGGTGCATGGCTGCTGTTTTCAGTTGTGAGGTCACTTGTGCCTCAGTTCCTGCTAGGCCAGTGCTAGGTGCGTGGCTGCTGTTGGTGGTTGTGAGGTCAGTGGTGGCTCAGTGCCTGCTAGGCCAGTGCTAGGTGCGTGGTTGCTGTTTGTGGTTGTGAGGTCAGTGGTGTCTCAGTGCCTGCTAGGCCAGTGCTAGGTGCGTGGTTGCTGTTTGTGGTTGTGAGGTCAGTGGTGGCTCAGTGCCTGCTAGGCCAGTGCTAGGTGCGTGGCTGCTGTTTGTGGTTGTGAGGTCAGTGGTGGCTCAGTGCCTGCTAGGCCAGTGCTAGGTGCGTGGCTGCTGTTTGTGGTTGTGAGGTCAGTGGTGGCTCAGTGCCTGCTAGGCCAGTGCTAGGTGCGTGGCTGCTGTTTGTGGTTGTGAGGTCAGTGGTGTCTCAGTGCCTGCTAGGCCAGTGCTAGGTGGGTGGCTGCTGTTTGTGGTTGTGATGTCAGTGGTGGCTCAGTGCCTGCTAGGCCAGTGCTAGGTGCGTGGTTGTGTTTGTGGTTGTGAGGTCACTTGTGTCTCTGTGCCTGCTAGGCCAGTGCTAGGTGCGTGGCTGCTCTTTTCAATTGCGAGGTCACTTGTGTCTCAGTGCCTGCTAGGCCAGTGCTAGGTGCGTGGCTGCTGTTTTCAATTGTGAGGTCACCTGTGTCTCAGTGCCTGCTAGGCCAGTGCTAGGTGCGTGGCTGCTCTTTGTGGTTGTGAGGTCAGTGGTGGCTCAGTGCCTGCTAGGCCAGTGCTAGGTGCGTGGGTGCTGTTGGTGGTTGTGAGGTCAGTGGTGGCTCAGTGCCTGCTAGGCCAGTGCTAGGTGCGTGGCTCCTGTTCGTGGTTGTGAGGTCAGTGGTGTCTCAGTGCCTGCTAGGCCAGTGCTAGGTGCGTGGCTGCTGTTTGTGGTTGTGAGGTCAGTGGTGTCTCAGTGCCTGCTAGGCCAGTGCTAGGTGCGTGGGTGCTGTTTTCAGTTGTGAGCTCAGTGGTGGCTCAGTGCCTGCTAGGCCAGTGCTAGGTGCGTGGCTGCTGTTTGTGGTTGTGAGGTCAGTGGTGGCTCAGTGCCTGCTAGGCCAGTGCTAGGTGCGTGGCTGCTGTTTTCAGTTGTGAGGTCAGTGGTGGCTCAGTGCCTGCTAGGCCAGTGCTAGGTGCGTGGCTGCTGTTTTCAGTTGTGAGGTCAGTGGTGGCTCAGTGCCTGCTAGGCCAGTGCTAGGTGGGTGGCTGCTGTTTGTGGTTGTGATGTCAGTGGTGGCTCAGTGCCTGCTAGGCCAGTGCTAGGTGCGTGGCTGCTGTTTGTGGTTGTGAGGTCAGTGGTGGCTCAGTGCCTGCTAGGCCAGTGCTAGGTGCGTGGGTGCTGTTTGTGGTTGTGAGGTCACTTGTGTCTCAGTGCCTGCTAGGCCAGTGCTAGGTGGGTGGCTGCTGGTTGTGGTTGTGAGGTCAGTGGTGGCTCAGTGCCTGCTAGGCCAGTGCTAGGTGGGTGGCTGCTGTTTGTGGTTGTGAGGTCAGTGGTGGCTCAGTGCCTGCTAGGCCAGTGCTAGGTGCGTGGGTGCTGTTTGTGGTTGTGAGGTCAGTGGTGGCTCAGTGCCTGCTAGGCCAGTGCTAGGTGCGTGGGTGCTGTTTGTGGCTGTGATGTCAGTGGTGGCTCAGTGCCTGCTAGGCCAGTGCTAGGTGCGTGGTTGTGTTTGTGGTTGTGAGGTCACTTGTGTCTCTGTGCCTGCTAGGCCAGTGCTAGGTGCGTGGTTGCTGTTTTCAGTTGTGAGGTCAGTGGTGGCTCAGTGCCTGCTAGGCCAGTGCTTGGTGCGTGGGTGGTGTTTGTGGTTGTGAGGTCAGTGGTGGCTCAGTGCCTGCTAGGCCAGTGCTAGGTGGGTGGCTGCTGTTTGTGGTTGTGAGGTCAGTGGTGGCTCAGTGCCTGCTAGGCCAGTGCTAGGTGCGTGGCTGCTGTTTGTGGTTGTGAGGTCAGTGGTGGCTCAGTGCCTGCTAGGCCAGTGCTAGGTGCGTGGCTGCTGTTTTCAATTTTGAGGTCAGTGGTGGCTCAGTGCCTGCTAGGCCAGTGCTAGGTGCGTGGCTGCTGTTGGTGGTTGTGAGGTCAGTGGTGGCTCAGTGCCTGCTAGGCCAGTGCTAGGTGCGTGGGTGCTGTTGGTGGTTGTGAGGTCAGTGGTGTCTCAATGCCTGCTAGGCCAGTGCTAGGTGCGTGGCTGCTGTTTGTGGTTGTGAGGTCAGTGGTGGCTCAGTGCCTGCTAGGCCAGTGCTAGGTGCGTGGGTGCTGTTTGTGGTTGTGAGGTCAGTGGTGGCTCAGTGCCTGCTAGGCCAGTGCTAGGTGCGTGGGTGCTGTTTGTGGTTGTGAGGTCAGTGGTGGCTCAGTGCCTGCTAGGCCAGTGCTAGGTGCGTGGCTGCTGTTTGTGGTTGTGAGGTCAGTGGTGGCTCAGTGCCTGCTAGGCCAGTGCTAGGTGCGTGGCTGCTGTTTTCAATTGTGAGGTCACTTGTGGCTCAGTGCCTGCTAGGCCAGTGCTAGGTGCGTGGCTGCTGTTGGTGGTTGTGAGGTCAGTGGTGTCTCAATGCCTGCTAGGCCAGTGCTAGGTGCGTGGCTGCTGTTTGTGGTTGTGAGGTCAGTGGTGGCTCAGTGCCTGCTAGGCCAGTGCTAGGTGCGTGGCTGCTGTTTTCAGTTGTGAGGTCACTTGTGGCTCAGTGCCTGCTAGGCCAGTGCTAGGTGCGTGGCTGCTGTTGGTGGTTGTGAGGTCAGTGGTGTCTCAATGCCTGCTAGGCCAGTGCTAGGTGCGTGGCTGCTTTTTGTGGTTGTGAGGTCAGTGGTGGCTCAGCGCCTGCTAGGCCAGTGCTAGGTGCGTGGGTGCTGTTTTCAATTGTGAGGTCAGTGGTGGCTCAGTGCCTGCTAGGCCAGTGCTAGGTGCGTGGCTGCTGTTGGTGGTTGTGAGGTCAGTGGTGGCTCAGTGCCTGCTAGGCCAGTGCTAGGTGCGTGGCTGCTGTTTGTGGTTGTGAGGTCAGTGGTGGCTCAGTGCCTGCTAGGCCAGTGCTAGGTGCGTGGCTGCTGTTTTCAGTTGTGAGGTCACTTGTGCCTCAGTTCCTGCTAGGCCAGTGCTAGGTGCGTGGGTGCTGTTTGTGGTTGTGAGGTCAGTGGTGGCTCAGTGCCTGCTAGGCCAGTGCTAGGTGCATGGCTGCTGTTTTCAGTTGTGAGGTCACTTGTGCCTCAGTTCCTGCTAGGCCAGTGCTAGGTGCGTGGCTGCTGTTGGTGGTTGTGAGGTCAGTGGTGGCTCAGTGCCTGCTAGGCCAGTGCTAGGTGCGTGGCTGCTGTTGGTGGTTGTGAGGTCAGTGGTGGCTCAGTGCCTGCTAGGCCAGTGCTAGGTGCGTGGTTGCTGTTTGTGGTTGTGAGGTCAGTGGTGGCTCAGTGCCTGCTAGGCCAGTGCTAGGTGCGTGGGTGCTGTTTGTGGTTGTGAGGTCAGTGGTGGCTCAGTGCCTGCTAGGCCAGTGCTAGGTGCGTGGCTGCTGTTTGTGGTTGTGAGGTCAGTGGTGGCTCAGCGCCTGCTAGGCCAGTGCTAGGTGCGTGGCTGCTGTTTGTGGTTGTGAGGTCAGTGGTGGCTCAGTGCCTGCTAGGCCAGTGCTAGGTGCGTGGCTGCTCTTTTCAATTGCGAGGTCACTTGTGTCTCAGTGCCTGCTAGGCCAGTGCTAGGTGCGTGGCTGCTGTTTTCAATTGTGAGGTCACCTGTGTCTCAGTGCCTGCTAGGCCAGTGCTAGGTGCGTGGCTGCTCTTTGTGGTTGTGAGGTCAGTGGTGGCTCAGTGCCTGCTAGGCCAGTGCTAGGTGCGTGGGTGCTGTTGGTGGTTGTGAGGTCAGTGGTGGCTCAGTGCCTGCTAGGCCAGTGCTAGGTGCGTGGCTGCTGTTCGTGGTTGTGAGGTCAGTGGTGTCTCAGTGCCTGCTAGGCCAGTGCTAGGTGCGTGGCTGCTGTTTGTGGTTGTGAGGTCTGTGGTGGCTCAGTGCCTGCTAGGCCAGTGCTAGGTGCGTGGCTGCTGTTTGTGGTTGTGAGGTCAGTGGTGGCTCAGTGCCTGCTAGGCCAGTGCTAGGTGCGTGGGTGCTGTTTGTGGTTGTGAGGTCAGTGGTGGCTCAGTGCCTGCTAGGCCAGTGCTAGGTGGGTGGCTGCTGTTTGTGGTTGTGAGGTCAGTGGTGGCTCAGTGCCTGCTAGGCCAGTGCTAGGTGCGTGGGTGCTGTTTGTGGTTGTGAGGTCAGTGGTGGCTCAGTGCCTGCTAGGCCAGTGCTAGGTGCGTGGCTGCTGTTTGTGGCTGTGATGTCAGTGGTGGCTCAGTGCCTGCTAGGCCAGTGCTAGGTGCGTGGTTGTGTTTGTGGTTGTGAGGTCACTTGTGTCTCTGTGCCTGCTAGGCCAGTGCTAGGTGCGTGGTTGCTGTTTTCAGTTGTGAGGTCAGTGGTGGCTCAGTGCCTGCTAGGCCAGTGCTTGGTGCGTGGGTGGTGTTTGTGGTTGTGAGGTCAGTGGTGGCTCAGTGCCTGCTAGGCCAGTGCTAGGTGGGTGGCTGCTGTTTGTGGTTGTGAGGTCAGTGGTGGCTCAGTGCCTGCTAGGCCAGTGCTAGGTGCGTGGCTGCTGTTTGTGGTTGTGAGGTCAGTGGTGGCTCAGTGCCTGCTAGGCCAGTGCTAGGTGCGTGGCTGCTGTTTTCAATTTTGAGGTCAGTGGTGGCTCAGTGCCTGCTAGGCCAGTGCTAGGTGCGTGGCTGCTGTTGGTGGTTGTGAGGTCAGTGGTGGCTCAGTGCCTGCTAGGCCAGTGCTAGGTGCGTGGGTGCTGTTGGTGGTTGTGAGGTCAGTGGTGTCTCAATGCCTGCTAGGCCAGTGCTAGGTGCGTGGCTGCTGTTTGTGGTTGTGAGGTCAGTGGTGGCTCAGTGCCTGCTAGGCCAGTGCTAGGTGCGTGGGTGCTGTTTGTGGTTGTGAGGTCAGTGGTGGCTCAGTGCCTGCTAGGCCAGTGCTAGGTGCGTGGGTGCTGTTTGTGGTTGTGAGGTCAGTGGTGGCTCAGTGCCTGCTAGGCCAGTGCTAGGTGCGTGGCTGCTGTTTGTGGTTGTGAGGTCAGTGGTGGCTCAGTGCCTGCTAGGCCAGTGCTAGGTGCGTGGCTGCTGTTTTCAATTGTGAGGTCAGTGGTGGCTCAGTGCCTGCTAGGCCAGTGCTAGGTGCGTGGCTGCTGTTTTCAGTTGTGAGGTCAGTGGTGGCTCAGTGCCTGCTAGGCCAGTGCTAGGTGCGTGGCTGCTGTTGGTGGTTGTGAGGTCAGTGGTGGCTCAGTGCCTGCTAGGCCAGTGCTAGGTGCGTGGCTGCTGTTTTCAGTTGTGAGGTCAGTGGTGGCTCAGTGCCTGCTAGGCCAGTGCTAGGTGCGTGGCTGCTGTTTTCAATTGTGAGGTCAGTGGTGGCTCAGTGCCTGCTAGGCCAGTGCTAGGTGCGTGGGTGCTGTTTGTGGTTGTGAGGTCAGTGGTGGCTCAGTGCCTGCTAGGCCAGTGCTAGGTGCGTGGGTGCTGTTTTCAGTTGTGAGGTCAGTGGTGGCTCAGTGCCTGCTAGGCCAGTGCTAGGTGCGTGGCTGCTGTTTGTGGTTGTGAGGTCAGTGGTGGCTCAGTGCCTGCTAGGCCAGTGCTAGGTGCGTGGCTGCTGTTTGTGGTTGTGAGGTCAGTGGTGGCTCAGTGCCTGCTAGGCCAGTGCTAGGTGCGTGGTTGCTGTTTGTGGTTGTGAGGTCAGTGGTGGCTCAGTGCCTGCTAGGCCAGTGCTAGGTGCGTGGGTGCTGTTGGTGGTTGTGAGGTCAGTGGTGTCTCAGTGCCTGCTAGGCCAGTGCTAGGTGCGTGGCTGCTGTTTTCAATTGTGAGGTCAGTGGTGGCTCAGTGCCTGCTAGGCCAGTGCTAGGTGCGTGGCTGCTGTTTTCAATTGTGAGGTCACCTGTGTCTCAGTGCCTGCTAGGCCAGTGCTAGGTGCGTGGGTGCTGTTGGTGGTTGTGAGGTCACTTGTGTCTCAGTGCCTGCTAGGCCAGTGCTAGGTGCGTGGGTGCTGTTTGTGGTTGTGAGGTCAGTGGTGGCTCAGTGCCTGCTAGGCCAGTGCTAGGTGCGTGGCTGCTGTTTGTGGTTGTGAGGTCAGTGGTGGCTCAGTGCCTGCTAGGCCAGTGCTAGGTGCGTGGCTGCTGTTTGTGGTTGTGAGGTCAGTGGTGGCTCAGTGCCTGCTAGGCCAGTGCTAGGTGCGTGGCTGCTGTTTGTGGTTGTGAGGTCAGTGGTGGCTCAGTGCCTGCTAGGCCAGTGCTAGGTGCGTGGCTGCTGTTTGTGGTTGTGAGGTCAGTGGTGGCTCAGTGCCTGCTAGGCCAGTGCTAGGTGCGTGGGTGCTGTTTGTGGTTGTGAGGTCAGTGGTGGCTCAGTGCCTGCTAGGCCAGTGCTAGGTGCGTGGTTGTGTTTGTGGTTGTGAGGTCACTTGTGTCTCTGTGCCTGCTAGGCCAGTGCTAGGTGCGTGGTTGCTGTTTTCAGTTGTGAGGTCAGTGGTGGCTCAGTGCCTGCTAGGCCAGTGCTAGGTGCGTGGGTGGTGTTTGTGGTTGTGAGGTCAGTGGTGTCTCAGTGCCTGCTAGGCCAGTGCTAGGTGCATGGCTGCTGTTTGTGGTTGTGAGGTCACTTGTGTCTCAGTGCCTGCTAGGCCAGTGCTAGGTGCGTGGCTGCTGTTTTCAATTGTGAGGTCAGTGGTGGCTCAGTGCCTGCTAGGCCAGTGCTAGGTGGGTGGCTGCTGTTGGTGGTTGTGAGGTCAGTGGTGGCTCAGTGCCTGCTAGGCCAGTGCTAGGTGGGTGGGTGCTGTTGGTGGTTGTGAGGTCAGTGGTGTCTCAATGCCTGCTAGGCCAGTGCTAGGTGCGTGGCTGCTGTTTGTGGTTGTGAGGTCAGTGGTGGCTCAGTGCCTGCTAGGCCAGTGCTAGGTGCGTGGGTGCTGTTTTCAATTGTGAGGTCAGTGGTGGCTCAGTGCCTGCTAGGCCAGTGCTAGTTGGGTGGCTGCTGTTGGTGGTTGTGAGGTCAGTGGTGGCTCAGTGCCTGCTAGGCCAGTGCTAGGTGCGTGGCTGCTGTTTGTGGTTGTGAGGTCAGTGGTGGCTCAGTGCCTGCTAGGCCAGTGCTAGGTGCGTGGCTGCTGTTTTCAGTTGTGAGGTCAGTGGTGTCTCAGTGCCTGCTAGGCCAGTGCTAGGTGCGTGGCTGCTGTTTGTGGTTGTGAGGTCAGTGGTGGCTCAGTGCCTGCTAGGCCAGTGCTAGGTGCGTGTGTGCTGTTTGTGGTTGTGAGGTCAGTGGTGGCTCAGTGCCTGCTTGGCCAGTGCTAGGTGTGTGGCTGCTGTTTGTGGTTGTGAGGTCAGTGGTGGCTCAGTGCCTGCTAGGCCAGTGCTAGGTGCGTGGCTGCTGTTTGTGGTTGTGAGGTCAGTGGTGGCTCAGTGCCTGCTAGGCCAGTGCTAGGTGCGTGGCTGCTGTTTGTGGCTGTGAGGTCAGTGGTGGCTCAGTGCCTGCTAGGCCAGTGCTAGGTGCGTGGGTGCTGTTTGTGGTTGTGAGGTCACTTGTGGCTCAGTGCCTGCTAGGCCAGTGCTAGGTGCGTGGCTGCTGTTTGTGGTTGTGAGGTCAGTGGTGGCTCAGTGCCTGCTAGGCCAGTGCTAGGTGCGTGGCTGCTGTTTGTGGTTGTGAGGTCAGTGGTGGCTCAGTGCCTGCTAGGCCAGTGCTAGGTGCATGGCTGCTCTTTTCAGTTGTGAGGTCACTTGTGCCTCAGTGCCTGCTAGGCCAGTGCTAGGTGCGTGGCTGCTGTTGGTGGTTGTGAGGTCAGTGGTGGCTCAGTGCCTGCTAGGCCAGTGCTAGGTGCGTGGCTGCTGTTGGTGGTTGTGAGGTCAGTGGTGTCTCAGTGCCTGCTAGGCCAGTGCTAGGTGCGTGGTTGCTGTTTTCAGTTGTGAGGTCAGTGGTGGCTCAGTGCCTGCTAGGCCAGTGCTAGGTGCGTGGCTGCTGTTTTCAATTGTGAGGTCAGTGGTGGCTCAGTGCCTGCTAGGCCAGTGCTAGGTGCGTGGCTGCTGTTTTCAGTTGTGAGGTCACTTGTGGCTCAGTGCCTGCTAGGCCAGTGCTAGGTGCGTGGCTGCTGTTGGTGGTTGTGAGGTCAGTGGTGTCTCAATGCCTGCTAGGCCAGTGCTAGGTGCGTGGCTGCTTTTTGTGGTTGTGAGGTCAGTGGTGGCTCAGCGCCTGCTAGGCCAGTGCTAGGTGCGTGGGTGCTGTTTTCAATTGTGAGGTCAGTGGTGGCTCAGTGCCTGCTAGGCCAGTGCTAGGTGCGTGGCTGCTGTTGGTGGTTGTGAGGTCAGTGGTGGCTCAGTGCCTGCTAGGCCAGTGCTAGGTGCGTGGCTGCTGTTTGTGGTTGTGAGGTCAGTGGTGGCTCAGCGCCTGCTAGGCCAGTGCTAGGTGCGTGGCTGCTGTTTGTGGTTGTGAGGTCAGTGGTGGCTCAGTGCCTGCTAGGCCAGTGCTAGGTGCGTGGCTGCTGTTTTCAATTTTGAGGTCAGTGGTGGCTCAGTGCCTGCTAGGCCAGTGCTAGGTGCGTGGCTGCTGTTGGTGGTTGTGAGGTCAGTGGTGGCTCAGTGCCTGCTAGGCCAGTGCTAGGTGCGTGGGTGCTGTTGGTGGTTGTGAGGTCAGTGGTGTCTCAATGCCTGCTAGGCCAGTGCTAGCTGCGTGGCTGCTGTTTGTGGTTGTGAGGTCAGTGGTGGCTCAGTGCCTGCTAGGCCAGTGCTAGGTGCGTGGGTGCTGTTTGTGGTTGTGAGGTCACTTGTGGCTCAGTGCCTGCTAGGCCAGTGCTAGGTGCGTGGCTGCTGTTTGTGGTTGTGAGGTCAGTGGTGGCTCAGTGCCTGCTAGGCCAGTGCTAGGTGCGTGGCTGCTGTTTGTGGTTGTGAGGTCAGTGGTGGCTCAGTGCCTGCTAGGCCAGTGCTAGGTGCGTGGCTGCTGTTTTCAATTGTGAGGTCAGTGGTGGCTCAGTGCCTGCTAGGCCAGTGCTAGGTGCGTGGCTGCTGTTTTCAGTTGTGAGGTCACTTGTGCCTCAGTGCCTGCTAGGCCAGTGCTAGGTGGGTGGCTGCTGTTTGTGGTTGTGAGGTCAGTGGTGGCTCAGTGCCTGCTAGGCCAGTGCTAGGTGCGTGGCTGTGTTTGTGGTTGTGAGGTCACTTGTGCATCTGTGCCTGCTAGGCCAGTGCTAGGTGCGTGGTTGCTGTTTTCAGTTGTGAGGTCAGTGGTGGCTCAGTGCCTGCTAGGCCAGTGCTAGGTGCGTGGCTGCTCTTTTCAATTGCGAGGTCACTTGTGTCTCAGTGCCTGCTAGGCCAGTGCTAGGTGCGTGGCTGCTGTTTTCAATTGTGAGGTCAGTGGTGGCTCAGTGCCTGCTAGGCCAGTGCTAGGTGCGTGGCTGCTGTTTGTGGTTGTGAGGTCACTTGTGTCTCAGTGCCTGCTAGGCCAGTGCTAGGTGCGTGGCTGCTGTTTGTGGTTGTGAGGTCAGTGGTGGCTCAGTGCCTGCTAGGCCAGTGCTAGGTGCGTGGCTGCTGTTTGTGGTTGTGAGGTCAGTGGTGGCTCAGTGCCTGCTAGGCCAGTGCTAGGTGCGTGGCTGCTGTTTGTGGTTGTGAGGTCAGTGGTGGCTCAGTGCCTGCTAGGCCAGTGCTAGGTGCGTGGGTGCTGTTTGTGGTTGTGAGGTCAGTGGTGGCTCAGTGCCTGCTAGGCCAGTGCTAGGTGCGTGGTTGTGTTTGTGGTTGTGAGGTCACTTGTGTCTCTGTGCCTGCTAGGCCAGTGCTAGGTGCGTGGTTGCTGTTTTCAGTTGTGAGGTCAGTGGTGGCTCAGTGCCTGCTAGGCCAGTGCTAGGTGCGTGGGTGGTGTTTGTGGTTGTGAGGTCAGTGGTGTCTCAGTGCCTGCTAGGCCAGTGCTAGGTGCGTGGCTGCTGTTTGTGGTTGTGAGGTCACTTGTGTCTCAGTGCCTGCTAGGCCAGTGCTAGGTGCGTGGCTGCTGTTTTCAATTGTGAGGTCAGTGGTGGCTCAGTGCCTGCTAGGCCAGTGCTAGGTGGGTGGCTGCTGTTGGTGGTTGTGAGGTCAGTGGTGGCTCAGTGCCTGCTAGGCCAGTGCTAGGTGCGTGGGTGCTGTTTGTGGTTGTGAGGTCACTTGTGGCTCAGTGCCTGCTAGGCCAGTGCTAGGTGCGTGGCTGCTGTTTGTGGTTGTGAGGTCAGTGGTGGCTCAGTGCCTGCTAGGCCAGTGCTAGGTGCGTGGGTGCTGTTTGTGGTTGTGAGGTCAGTGGTGGCTCAGTGCCTGCTAGGCCAGTGCTAGGTGCGTGGCTGCTGTTTTCAATTGTGAGGTCAGTGGTGGCTCAGTGCCTGCTAGGCCAGTGCTAGGTGCGTGGCTGCTGTTTTCAGTTGTGAGGTCACTTGTGCCTCAGTGCCTGCTAGGCCAGTGCTAGGTGGGTGGCTGCTGTTTGTGGTTGTGAGGTCAGTGGTGGCTCAGTGCCTGCTAGGCCAGTGCTAGGTGCGTGGCTGTGTTTGTGGTTGTGAGGTCACTTGTGCATCTGTGCCTGCTAGGCCAGTGCTAGGTGCGTGGTTGCTGTTTGTGGTTGTGAGGTCAGTGGTGGCTCAGTGCCTGCTAGGCCAGTGCTAGGTGCGTGGGTGCTGTTGGTGGTTGTGAGGTCAGTGGTGGCTCAGTGCCTGCTAGGCCAGTGCTAGGTGCGTGGGTGCTGTTGGTGGTTGTGAGGTCACTTGTGGCTCAGTGCCTGCTAGGCCAGTGCTAGGTGCGTGGCTGCTGTTTGTGGTTGTGAGGTCAGTGGTGGCTCAGTGCCTGCTAGGCCAGTGCTAGGTGCGTGGGTGCTGTTTTCAGTTGTGAGGTCAGTGGTGGCTCAGTGCCTGCTAGGCCAGTGCTAGGTGGGTGGGTGCTGTTTGTGGTTGTGAGGTCAGTGGTGGCTCAGTGCCTGCTAGGCCAGTGCTAGGTGCGTGGCTGCTGTTTGTGGTTGTGAGGTCAGTGGTGGCTCAGTGCCTGCTAGGCCAGTGCTAGGTGCGTGGTTGCTGTTTGTGCTTGTGAGGTCAGTGGTGGCTCAGTGCCTGCTAGGCCAGTGCTAGGTGCGTGGGTGCTGTTTGTGGTTGTGAGGTCAGTGGTGGCTCAGTGCCTGCTAGGCCAGTGCTAGGTGCGTGGCTGCTCTTTTCAATTGCGAGGTCACTTGTGTCTCAGTGCCTGCTAGGCCAGTGCTAGGTGCGTGGCTGCTGTTTTCAATTGTGAGGTCAGTGGTGGCTCAGTGCCTGCTAGGCCAGTGCTAGGTGCGTGGCTGCTGTTTGTGGTTGTGAGGTCACTTGTGTCTCTGTGCCTGCTAGGCCAGTGCTAGGTGCGTGGCTGCTGTTTGTGGTTGTGAGGTCAGTGGTGGCTCAGTGCCTGCTAGGCCAGTGCTAGGTGCGTGGCTGCTGTTTGTGGTTGTGAGGTCAGTGGTGGCTCAGTGCCTGCTAGGCCAGTGCTAGGTGCGTGGCTGCTGTTTGTGGTTGTGAGGTCAGTGGTGGCTCAGTGCCTGCTAGGCCAGTGCTAGGTGCGTGGGTGCTGTTTGTGGTTGTGAGGTCAGTGGTGGCTCAGTGCCTGCTAGGCCAGTGCTAGGTGCGTGGTTGTGTTTGTGGTTGTGAGGTCACTTGTGTCTCTGTGCCTGCTAGGCCAGTGCTAGGTGCGTGGTTGCTGTTTTCAGTTGTGAGGTCAGTGGTGGCTCAGTGCCTGCTAGGCCAGTGCTAGGTGCGTGGGTGGTGTTTGTGGTTGTGAGGTCAGTGGTGTCTCAGTGCCTGCTAGGCCAGTGCTAGGTGCGTGGCTGCTGTTTGTGGTTGTGAGGTCACTTGTGTCTCAGTGCCTGCTAGGCCAGTGCTAGGTGCGTGGCTGCTGTTTTCAATTGTGAGGTCAGTGGTGGCTCAGTGCCTGCTAGGCCAGTGCTAGGTGGGTGGCTGCTGTTGGTGGTTGTGAGGTCAGTGGTGGCTCAGTGCCTGCTAGGCCAGTGCTAGGTGCGTGGGTGCTGTTTGTGGTTGTGAGGTCAGTGGTGGCTCAGTGCCTGCTAGGCCAGTGCTAGGTGCGTGGGTGCTGTTTTCAATTGTGAGGTCAGTGGTGGCTCAGTGCCTGCTAGGCCAGTGCTAGGTGCGTGGGTGCTGTTGGTGGTTGTGAGGTCAGTGGTGGCTCAGTGCCTGCTAGGCCAGTGCTAGGTGGGTGGCTGCTGTTTGTGGTTGTGAGGTCAGTGGTGGCTCAGTGCCTGCTAGGCCAGTGCTAGGTGCGTGGCTGCTGTTTTCAGTTGTGAGGTCAGTGGTGTCTCAGTGCCTGCTAGGCCAGTGCTAGGTGCGTGGCTGCTGTTTGTGGTTGTGAGGTCAGTGGTGGCTCAGTGCCTGCTAGGCCAGTGCTAGGTGCGTGGCTGCTGTTTGTGGTTGTGAGGTCAGTGGTGTCTCAGTGCCTGCTAGGCCAGTGCTAGTTGGGTGGCTGCTGTTTGTGGTTGTGAGGTCAGTGGTGGCTCAGTGCCTGCTAGGCCAGTGCTAGGTGCGTGGCTGCTGTTTGTGGTTGTGAGGTCACTTGTGTCTCAGTGCCTGCTAGGCCAGTGCTAGGTGCGTGGCTGCTGTTTGTGGTTGTGAAGTCAGTGGTGGCTCAGTGCCTGCTAGGCCAGTGCTAGGTGCGTGGCTGCTGTTGGTGGTTGTGAGGTCAGTGGTGGCTCAGTGCCTGCTAGGCCAGTGCTAGGTGCGTGGGTGCTGTTGGTGGTTGTGAGGTCAGTGGTGTCTCAATGCCTGCTAGGCCAGTGCTAGGTGCGTGGCTGCTGTTTGTGGTTGTGAGGTCAGTGGTGGCTCAGTGCCTGCTAGGCCAGTGCTAGGTGCGTGGCTGCTGTTTGTGGTTGTGAGGTCAGTGGTGGCTCAGTGCCTGCTAGGCCAGTGCTAGGTGCATGGCTGCTCTTTTCAGTTGTGAGGTCACTTGTGCCTCAGTGCCTGCTAGGCCAGTGCTAGGTGCGTGGTTGCTGTTTTCAGTTGTGAGGTCAGTGGTGGCTCAGTGCCTGCTAGGCCAGTGCTAGGTGCGTGGCTGCTGTTGGTGGTTGTGAGGTCAGTGGTGTCTCAGTGCCTGCTAGGCCAGGGCTAGGTGCGTGGCTGCTGTTTGTGGTTGTGAGGTCAGTGGTGGCTCAGTGCCTGCTAGGCCAGTGCTAAGTGCGTGGCTGCTGTTTTCAGTTGTGAGGTCACTTGTGGCTCAGTGCCTGCTAGGCCAGTGCTAGGTGCGTGGCTGCTGGTTGTGGTTGTGAGGTCAGTGGTGGCTCAGTGCTTGCTAGGCCAGTGCTAGGTGCGTGGCTGCTCTTTTCAATTGCGAGGTCACTTGTGTCTCAGTGCCTGCTAGGCCAGTGCTAGGTGCGTGGTTTCTGTTGGTGGTTGCGAGGTCACTTGTGTCTCAGTGCCTGCTAGGCCAAAGCTAGGTGCGTGGCTGCTGTTTGTGGTTGTGAGGTCACTTGTGCCTCTGTGCCTGCTAGGCCAGTGCTAGGTGCGTGGGTGCTGTTTTCAGTTGTGAGGTCAGTGGTGGCTCAGTGCCTGCTAGGCCAGTGCTAGGTGCGTGGCTGCTGTTTGTGGTTGTGAGGTCAGTGGTGGCTCAGTGCCTGCTAGGCCAGTGCTAGGTGCGTGGCTGCTGTTGGTGGTTGTGAGGTCAGTGGTGTCTCAGTGCCTGCTAGGCCAGTGCTAGGTGCGTGGCTGCTGTTTGTGGTTGTGAGGTCAGTGGTGGCTCAGTGCCTGCTAGGCCAGTGCTAGGTGCGTGGGTGCTGTTTGTGGTTGTGAGGTCAGTGGTGGCTCAGTGCCTGCTAGGCCAGTGCTAGGTGCGTGGGTGCTGTTTGTGGTTGTGAGGTCAGTGGTGGATCAGTGCCTGCTAGGCCAGTGCTAGGTGCGTGGGTGCTGTTTGTGGTTGTGAGGTCACATTTGTCTCAGTGCCTGCTAGGCCAGTGCTAGGTGCGTGGCTGCTGTTTTCAATTGTGAGGTCAGTGGTGGCTAAGTGCCTGCTAGGCCAGTGCTAGGTGCGTGGCTGCTGGTTGTGGTTGTGAGGTCAGTGGTGGCTCAGTGCCTGCTAGGCCAGTGCTAGGTGCGTGGCTGCTGGTTGTGGTTGTGAGGTCAGTGGTGGCTCAGTGCCTGCTAGGCCAGTGCTAGGTGCGTGGCTGCTCTTTTCAATTGCGAGGTCACTTGTGTCTCAGTGCCTGCTAGGCCAGTGCTAGGTGCGTGGTTTCTGTTGGTGGTTGCGAGGTCACTTGTGTCTCAGTGCCTGCTAGGCCAATGCTAGGTGCGTGGCTGCTGTTTGTGGTTGTGAGGTCAGTGGTGGCTCAGTGCCTGCTAGGCCAGTGCTAGGTGCGTGGCTGCAGTTTTCAATTTTGAGGTCAGTGGTGGCTCAGTGCCTGCTAGGCCAGTGCTAGGTGCGTGGGTGCTGTTTGTGGTTGTGAGGTCAGTGGTGGCTCAGTGCCTGCTAGGCCAGTGCTAGGTGCGTGGCTGCTGTTTTCAGTTGTGAGGTCAGTGGTGGCTCAGTGCCTGCTAGGCCAGTGCTAGGTGCGTGGCTGCTGTTTGTGGTTGTGAGGTCAGTGGTGTCTCAGTGCCTGCTAGGCCAGTGCTAGGTGCGTGGGTGCTGTTTGTGGTTGTGAGGTCAGTGGTGGCTCAGTGCCTGCTAGGCCAGTGCTAGGTGCGTGGCTGCTGTTTGTGGTTGTGAGGTCAGTGGTGGCTCAGTGCCTGCTAGGCCAGTGCTAGGTGCGTGGCTGCTGTTTGTGGTTGTGAGGTCACTTGTGTCTCAGTGCCTGCTAGGCCAGTGCTAGGTGCGTGGGTGCTGTTTGTGGTTGTGAGGTCAGTGGTGGCTCAGTGCCTGCTAGGCCAGTGCTAGGTGCGTGGCTGCTGTTTGTGGTTGTGAGGTCAGTGGTGGCTCAGTGCCTGCTAGGCCAGTGCTAGGTGCGTGGGTGCTGTTTGTGGTTGTGAGGTCAGTGGTGGCTCAGTGCCTGCTAGGCCAGTGCTAGGTGCGTGGCTGCTGTTTGTGGTTGTGAGGTCAGTGGTGGCTCAGTGCCTGCTAGGCCAGTGCTAGGTGGGTGGCTGCTGTTTGTGGTTGTGAGGTCAGTGGTGGCTCAGTGCCTGCTAGGCCAGTGCTAGGTGCGTGGCTGCTGTTTGTGGTTGTGAGGTCAGTGGTGTCTCAGTGCCTGCTAGGCCAGTGCTAGGTGCGTGGGTGCTGTTTGTGGCTGTGATGTCAGTGGTGGATCAGTGCCTGCTAGGCCAGTGCTAGGTGCGTGGTTGTGTTTGTGGTTGTGAGGTCACTTGTGTCTCTGTGCCTGCTAGGCCAGTGCTAGGTGCGTGGTGGCTGTTTTCAGTTGTGAGGTCAGTGGTGGCTCAGTGCCTGCTAGGCCAGTGCTAGGTGCGTGGGTGGTGTTTGTGGTTGTGAGGTCAGTGGTGTCTCAGTGCCTGCTAGGCCAGTGCTAGGTGGGTGGCTGCTGTTTGTGGTTGTGAGGTCAGTGGTGGCTCAGTGCCTGCTAGGCCAGTGCTAGGTGCGTGGCTGCTGTTTGTGGTTGTGAGGTCACTTGTGTCTCAGTGCCTGCTAGGCCAGTGCTAGGTGCGTGGCTGCTGTTTTCAATTGTGAGGTCAGTGGTGGCTCAGTGCCTGCTAGGCCAGTGCTAGGTGGGTGGCTGCTGTTGGTGGTTGTGAGGTCAGTGGTGGCTCAGTGCCTGCTAGGCCAGTGCTAGGTGCGTGGCTGCTGTTTGTGGTTGTGAGGTCACTTGTGTCTCAGTGCCTGCTAGGCCAGTGCTAGGTGCGTGGCTGCTGTTTTCAATTGTGAGGTCAGTGGTGGCTCAGTGCCTGCTAGGCCAGTGCTAGGTGCGTGGCTGCTGTTTGTGGTTGTGAGGTCAGTGGTGGCTCAGTGCCTGCTAGGCCAGTGCTAGGTGCGTGGTTGCTGTTTGTGGTTGTGAGGTCACTTATGTCTCAGTGCCTGCTAGGCCAGTGCTAGGTGCGTGGGTGCTGTTTTCAGTTGTGAGCTCAGTGGTGGCTCAGTGCCTGCTAGGCCAGTGCTAGGTGCGTGGCTGCTGTTTTCAATTGTGAGGTCAGTGGTGGCTCAGTGCCTGCTAGGCCAGTGCTAGGTGCGTGGCTGCTGTTTGTGGTTGTGAGGTCAGTGGTGGCTCAGTGCCTGCTAGGCCAGTGCTAGGTGCGTGGCTGCTGTTTGTGGTTGTGAGGTCAGTGGTGGCTCAGTGCCTGCTAGGCCAGTGCTAGGTGTGTGGCTGCAGTTTTCAATTGTGAGGTCAGTGGTGGCTCAGTGCCTGCTAGGCCAGTGCTAGGTGCGTGGGTGCTGTTTGTGGTTGTGAGGTCAGTGGTGTCTCAGTGCCTGCTAGGCCAGTGCTAGGTGCGTGGCTGCTGTTTGTGGTTGTGAGGTCAGTGGTGGCTCAGTGCCTGCTAGGCCAGTGCTAGGTGCGTGGCTGCTGTTGGTGGTTGTGAGGTCAGTGGTGTCTCAGTGCCTGCTAGGCCAGTGCTAGGTGCGTGGGTGCTGTTTGTGGTTGTGAGGTCAGTGGTGGCTCAGTGCCTGCTAGGCCAGTGCTAGGTGCGTGGGTGCTGTTTGTGGTTGTGAGGTCAGTGGTGGCTCAGTGCCTGCTAGGCCAGTGCTAGGTGCGTGGGTGCTGTTTGTGGTTGTGAGGTCACTTGTGTCTCAGTGCCTGCTAGGCCAGTGCTAGGTGCGTGGCTGCTGTTTTCAATTGTGAGGTCAGTGGTGGCTCAGTGCCTGCTAGGCCAGTGCTAGGTGCGTGGCTGCTGGTTGTGGTTGTGAGGTCAGTGGTGGCTCAGTGCCTGCTAGGCCAGTGCTAGGTGCGTGGGTGCTGTTGGTGGTTGTGAGGTCAGTGGTGTCTCAGTGCCTGCTAGGCCAGTGCTAGGTGCGTGGCTGCTCTTTTCAATTGCGAGGTCACTTGTGTCTCAGTGCCTGCTAGGCCAGTGCTAGGTGCGTGGTTTCTGTTGGTGCTTGCGAGGTCACTTGTGTCTCAGTGCCTGCTAGGCCAATGCTAGGTGCGTGGCTGCTGTTTGTGGTTGTGAGGTCACTTGTGCCTCTGTGCCTGCTAGGCCAGTGCTAGGTGCGTGGCTGCTGTTTGTGGTTGTGAGGTCAGTGGTGGCTCAGTGCCTGCTAGGCCAGTGCTAGGTGCGTGGCTGCAGTTTTCAATTGTGAGGTCAGTGGTGGCTCAGTGCCTGCTAGGCCAGTGCTAGGTGCGTGGCTGCTGTTTGTGGTTGTGAGGTCAGTGGTGGCTCAGTGCCTGCTAGGCCAGTGCTAGGTGCGTGGGTGCTGTTTGTGGTTGTGAGGTCAGTGGTGGCTCAGTGCCTGCTAGGCCAGTGCTAGGTGCGTGGTTGCTGTTTGTGGTTGTGAGGTCAGTGGTGGCTCAGTGCCTGCTAGGCCAGTGCTAGGTGCGTGGGTGCTGTTTGTGGTTGTGAGGTCAGTGGTGGCTCAGTGCCTGCTAGGCCAGTGCTAGGTGCGTGGCTGCTGTTTGTGGTTGTGAGGTCAGTGGTGGCTCAGTGCCTGCTAGGCCAGTGCTAGGTGCGTGGCTGCTGTTTGTGGTTGTGAGGTCAGTGGTGGCTCAGTGCCTGCTAGACCAGTGCTAGATGCATGGGTGCTGTTTGTGGTTGTGAGGTCAGTGGTGGCTCAGTGCCTGCTAGGCCAGTGCTAGGTGCGTGGCTGCTGTTGGTGGTTGTGAGGTCAGTGGTGGCTCAGTGCCTGCTAGGCCAGTGCTAGGTGCGTGGCTGCTGTTGGTGGTTGTGAGGTCAGTGGTGTCTCTGTGCCTGCTAGGCCAGTGCTAGGTGCGTGGGTGCTGTTTGTGGTTGTGAGGTCACTTGTGGCTCAGTGCCTGCTAGGCCAGTGCTAGGTGCGTGGCTGCTGTTTGTGGTTGTGAGGTCAGTGGTGGCTCAGTGCCTGCTAGGCCAGTGCTAGGTGCGTGGGTGCTGTTTGTGGTTGTGAGGTCAGTGGTGTCTCAGTGCCTGCTAGGCCAGTGCTAGGTGCGTGGGTGCTGTTTGTGGTTGTGAGGTCAGTGGTGGCTCAGTGCCTGCTAGGCCAGTGCTAGGTGCGTGGCTGCTGTTTGTGGTTGTGAGGTCAGTGGTGGCTCAGTGCCTGCTAGGCCAGTGCTAGGTGCGTGGCTGCTGTTTGTGGTTGTGAGGTCACTTGTGTCTCAGTGCCTGCTAGGCCAGTGCTAGGTGCGTGGGTGCTGTTTGTGGTTGTGAGGTCAGTGGTGTCTCAGTGCCTGCTAGGCCAGTGCTAGGTGCGTGGCTGCTGTTTGTGGTTGTGAGGTCAGTGGTGGCTCAGTGCCTGCTAGGCCAGTGCTAGGTGCGTGGGTGCTGTTTGTGGTTGTGAGGTCAGTGGTGGCTCAGTGCCTGCTAGGCCAGTGCTAGGTGCGTGGCTGCTGTTTGTGGTTGTGAGGTCAGTGGTGGCTCAGTGCCTGCTAGGCCAGTGCTAGGTGGGTGGCTGCTGTTTGTGGTTGTGAGGTCAGTGGTGGCTCAGTGCCTGCTAGGCCAGTGCTAGGTGCGTGGCTGCTGTTTGTGGTTGTGAGGTCAGTGGTGTCTCAGTGCCTGCTAGGCCAGTGCTAGGTGCGTGGGTGCTGTTTGTGGCTGTGATGTCAGTGGTGGATCAGTGCCTGCTAGGCCAGTGCTAGGTGCGTGGTTGTGTTTGTGGTTGTGAGGTCACTTGTGTCTCTGTGCCTGCTAGGCCAGTGCTAGGTGCGTGGTGGCTGTTTTCAGTTGTGAGGTCAGTGGTGGCTCAGTGCCTGCTAGGCCAGTGCTAGGTGCGTGGGTGGTGTTTGTGGTTGTGAGGTCAGTGGTGTCTCAGTGCCTGCTAGGCCAGTGCTAGGTGGGTGGCTGCTGTTTGTGGTTGTGAGGTCAGTGGTGGCTCAGTGCCTGCTAGGCCAGTGCTAGGTGCGTGGCTGCTGTTTGTGGTTGTGAGGTCACTTGTGTCTCAGTGCCTGCTAGGCCAGTGCTAGGTGCGTGGCTGCTGTTTTCAATTGTGAGGTCAGTGGTGGCTCAGTGCCTGCTAGGCCAGTGCTAGGTGGGTGGCTGCTGTTGGTGGTTGTGAGGTCAGTGGTGGCTCAGTGCCTGCTAGGCCAGTGCTAGGTGCGTGGCTGCTGTTTGTGGTTGTGAGGTCACTTGTGTCTCAGTGCCTGCTAGGCCAGTGCTAGGTGCGTGGCTGCTGTTTTCAATTGTGAGGTCAGTGGTGGCTCAGTGCCTGCTAGGCCAGTGCTAGGTGCGTGGCTGCTGTTTGTGGTTGTGAGGTCAGTGGTGGCTCAGTGCCTGCTAGGCCAGTGCTAGGTGCGTGGTTGCTGTTTGTGGTTGTGAGGTCACTTATGTCTCAGTGCCTGCTAGGCCAGTGCTAGGTGCGTGGGTGCTGTTTTCAGTTGTGAGCTCAGTGGTGGCTCAGTGCCTGCTAGGCCAGTGCTAGGTGCGTGGCTGCTGTTTTCAATTGTGAGGTCAGTGGTGGCTCAGTGCCTGCTAGGCCAGTGCTAGGTGCGTGGCTGCTGTTTGTGGTTGTGAGGTCAGTGGTGGCTCAGTGCCTGCTAGGCCAGTGCTAGGTGCGTGGCTGCTGTTTGTGGTTGTGAGGTCAGTGGTGGCTCAGTGCCTGCTAGGCCAGTGCTAGGTGCGTGGCTGCAGTTTTCAATTGTGAGGTCAGTGGTGGCTCAGTGCCTGCTAGGCCAGTGCTAGGTGCGTGGGTGCTGTTTGTGGTTGTGAGGTCAGTGGTGTCTCAGTGCCTGCTAGGCCAGTGCTAGGTGCGTGGCTGCTGTTTGTGGTTGTGAGGTCAGTGGTGGCTCAGTGCCTGCTAGGCCAGTGCTAGGTGCGTGGCTGCTGTTGGTGGTTGTGAGGTCAGTGGTGTCTCAGTGCCTGCTAGGCCAGTGCTAGGTGCGTGGGTGCTGTTTGTGGTTGTGAGGTCAGTGGTGGCTCAGTGCCTGCTAGGCCAGTGCTAGGTGCGTGGGTGCTGTTTGTGGTTGTGAGGTCAGTGGTGGCTCAGTGCCTGCTAGGCCAGTGCTAGGTGCGTGGGTGCTGTTTGTGGTTGTGAGGTCACTTGTGTCTCAGTGCCTGCTAGGCCAGTGCTAGGTGCGTGGCTGCTGTTTTCAATTGTGAGGTCAGTGGTGGCTCAGTGCCTGCTAGGCCAGTGCTAGGTGCGTGGCTGCTGGTTGTGGTTGTGAGGTCAGTGGTGGCTCAGTGCCTGCTAGGCCAGTGCTAGGTGCGTGGGTGCTGTTGGTGGTTGTGAGGTCAGTGGTGTCTCAGTGCCTGCTAGGCCAGTGCTAGGTGCGTGGCTGCTCTTTTCAATTGCGAGGTCACTTGTGTCTCAGTGCCTGCTAGGCCAGTGCTAGGTGCGTGGTTTCTGTTGGTGCTTGCGAGGTCACTTGTGTCTCAGTGCCTGCTAGGCCAATGCTAGGTGCGTGGCTGCTGTTTGTGGTTGTGAGGTCACTTGTGCCTCTGTGCCTGCTAGGCCAGTGCTAGGTGCGTGGCTGCTGTTTGTGGTTGTGAGGTCAGTGGTGGCTCAGTGCCTGCTAGGCCAGTGCTAGGTGCGTGGCTGCAGTTTTCAATTGTGAGGTCAGTGGTGGCTCAGTGCCTGCTAGGCCAGTGCTAGGTGCGTGGCTGCTGTTTGTGGTTGTGAGGTCAGTGGTGGCTCAGTGCCTGCTAGGCCAGTGCTAGGTGCGTGGGTGCTGTTTGTGGTTGTGAGGTCAGTGGTGGCTCAGTGCCTGCTAGGCCAGTGCTAGGTGCGTGGTTGCTGTTTGTGGTTGTGAGGTCAGTGGTGGCTCAGTGCCTGCTAGGCCAGTGCTAGGTGCGTGGGTGCTGTTTGTGGTTGTGAGGTCAGTGGTGGCTCAGTGCCTGCTAGGCCAGTGCTAGGTGCGTGGCTGCTGTTTGTGGTTGTGAGGTCAGTGGTGGCTCAGTGCCTGCTAGGCCAGTGCTAGGTGCGTGGCTGCTGTTTGTGGTTGTGAGGTCAGTGGTGGCTCAGTGCCTGCTAGACCAGTGCTAGATGCATGGGTGCTGTTTGTGGTTGTGAGGTCAGTGGTGTCTCAGTGCCTGCTAGGCCAGTGCTAGGTGCGTGGCTGCTGTTGGTGGTTGTGAGGTCAGTGGTGGCTCAGTGCCTGCTAGGCCAGTGCTAGGTGCGTGGCTGCTGTTTGTGGTTGTGAGGTCAGTGGTGTCTCTGTGCCTGCTAGGCCAGTGCTAGGTGCGTGGGTGCTGTTTGTGGTTGTGAGGTCACTTGTGGCTCAGTGCCTGCTAGGCCAGTGCTAGGTGCGTGGCTGCTGTTTGTGGTTGTGAGGTCAGTGGTGGCTCAGTGCCTGCTAGGCCAGTGCTAGGTGCATGGCTGCTGTTTTCAGTTGTGAGGTCACTTGTGCCTCAGTACCTGCTAGGCCAGTGCTAGGTGCGTGGCTGCTGTTCGTGGTTGTGAGGTCAGTGGTGGCTCAGTGCCTGCTAGGCCAGTGCTAGGTGCGTGGGTGCTGTTTGTGGTTGTGAGGTCAGTGGTGGCTCAGTGCCTGCTAGGCCATTGCTAGGTGCGTGGCTGCTGTTTGTGGTTGTGAGGTCAGTGGTGGCTCAGTGCCTGCTAGGCCAGTGCTAGGTGCGTGGCTGCTGTTTCTGGTTGTGAGGTCACTTGTGGCTCAGTGCCTGCTAGGCCAGTGCTAGGTGGGTGGCTGCTGTTTGTGGTTGTGAGGTCAGTGGTGGCTCAGTGCCTGCTAGCCAGTGCTAGGTGCGTGGCTGCTGTTTGTGGTTGTGAGGTCACTTGTGTCTCAGTGCCTGCTAGGCCAGTGCTAGGTGCGTGGCTGCTGTTTGTGGTTGTGAGGTCAGTGGTGGCTCAGTGCCTGCTAGGCCAGTGCTAGGTGCGTGGCTGCTGTTTGTGGTTGTGAGGTCAGTGGTGGCTCAGTGCCTGCTAGGCCAGTGCTAGGTGCGTGGCTGCTGTTTGTGGTTGTGAGGTCAGTGGTGGCTCAGTGCCTGCTAGGCCAGTGCTAGGTGCGTGGGTGCTGTTTGTGGTTGTGAGGTCAGTGGTGGCTCAGTGCCTGCTAGGCCAGTGCTAGGTGGGTGGCTGCTGTTTGTGGTTGTGAGGTCAGTGGTGGCTCAGTGCCTGCTAGGCCAGTGCTAGGTGCGTGGCTGCTGTTTGTGGCTGTGATGTCAGTGGTGGCTCAGTGCCTGCTAGGCCAGTGCTAGGTGCGTGGTTGTGTTTGTGGTTGTGAGGTCACTTGTGTCTCTGTGCCTGCTAGGCCAGTGCTAGGTGCGTGGTTGCTGTTTTCAGTTGTGAGGTCAGTGGTGGCTCAGTGCCTGCTAGGCCAGTGCTAGGTGCGTGGGTGGTGTTTGTGGTTGTGAGGTCAGTGGTGTCTCAGTGCCTGCTAGGCCAGTGCTAGGTGCGTGGGTGCTGTTTGTGGTTGTGAGGTCAGTGGTGGCTCAGTGCCTGCTAGGACAGTGCTAGGTGCGTGGGTGCTGTTGGTGGTTGTGAGGTCAGTGGTGTCTCAATGCCTGCTAGGCCAGTGCTAGGTGCGTGGCTGCTGTTTGTGGTTGTGAGGTCAGTGGTGGCTCAGTGCCTGCTAGGCCAGTGCTAGGTGCGTGGCTGCTGTTTTCAATTGTGAGGTCAGTGGTGTCTCAGTGCCTGCTAGGCCAGTGCTAGGTGCGTGGCTGCTGTTTGTGGTTGTGAGGTCAGTGGTGGCTCAGTGCCTGCTAGGCCAGTGCTAGGTGCGTGGGTGCTGTTTGTGGTTGTGAGGTCACTTGTGCATCTGTTCCTGCTAGGCCAGTGCTAGGTGCGTGGTTGCTGTTTTCAGTTGTGAGGTCAGTGGTGGCTCAGTGCCTGCTAGGCCAGTGCTAGGTGCGTGGCTGCTGTTGGTGGTTGTGAGGTCAGTGGTGGCTCAGTGCCTGCTAGGCCAGTGCTAGGTGCGTGGGTGCTGTTTGTGGTTGTGAGGTCAGTGGTGGCTCAGTGCCTGCTAGGCCAGTGCTAGGTGCGTGGCTGCTGTTTGTGGTTGTGAGGTCAGTGGTGGCTCAGTGCCTGCTAGGCCAGTGCTAGGTGCGTGGCTGCTGTTTGTGGTTGTGAGGTCAGTGGTGGCTCAGTGCCTGCTAGGCCAGTGCTAGGTGCGTGGGTGCTGTTTGTGGTTGTGAGGTCACTTATGTCTCAGTGCCTGCTAGGCCAGTGCTAGGTGCGTGGCTGCTGTTTTCAATTGTGAGGTCAGTGGTGGCTCAGTGCCTGCTAGGCCAGTGCTAGGTGCGTGGATGCTGTTTGTGGTTGTGAGGTCAGTGGTGGCTCAGTGCCTGCTAGGCCAGTGCTAGGTGCGTGGCTGCTGTTGGTGGTTGTGAGGTCAGTGGTGGCTCAGTGCCTGCTAGGCCAGTGCTAGTTGCGTGGCTGCAGTTTTCAATTGTGAGGTCAGTGGTGGCTCAGTGCCTGCTAGGCCAGTGCTAGGTGCGTGGCTGCTGTTGGTGGTTGTGAGGTCAGTGGTGGCTCAGTGCCTGCTAGGCCAGTGCTAGGTGCGTGGCTGCAGTTTTCAATTGTGAGGTCAGTGGTGGCTCAGTGCCTGCTAGGCCAGTGCTAGGTGCGTGTGTGCTGTTTGTGGTTGTGAGGTCAGTGGTGGCTCAGTGCCTGCTAGGCCAGTGCTAGGTGCGTGGCTGCTGTTTGTGGTTGTGAGGTCAGTGGTGGCTCAGTGCCTGCTAGGCCAGTGCTAGGTGCGTGGCTGCTGTTTGTGGTTGTGAGGTCAGTGGTGTCTCAGTGCCTGCTAGGCCAGTGCTAGGTGCATGGCTGCTGTTTGTGGTTGTGAGGTCAGTGGTGGCTCAGTGCCTGCTAGGCCAGTGCTAGGTGCGTGGCTGCTGTTGGTGGTTGTGAGGTCAGTGGTGGCTCAGTGCCTGCTAGGCCAGTGCTAGGTGCGTGGCTGCTGTTTTCAATTGTGAGGTCAGTGGTGGCTCAGTGCCTGCTAGGCCAGTGCTAGGTGCGTGTGTGCTGTTTGTGGTTGTGAGGTCAGTGGTGGCTCAGTGCCTGCTAGGCCAGTGCTAGGTGCGTGGGTGCTGTTTCTGGTTGTGAGGTCAGTGGTGGCTCAGTGCCTGCTAGGCCAGTGCTAGGTGCGTGGGTGCTGTTTGTGGTTGTGAGGTCAGTGGTGGCTCAGTGCCTGCTAGGCCAGTGCTAGGTGCGTGGCTGCTGTTTGTGGTTGTGAGGTCACTTGTGTCTCAGTGCCTGCTAGGCCAGTGCTAGGTGCGTGGCTGCTGTTTTCAATTGTGAGGTCAGTGGTGGCTAAGTGCCTGCTAGGCCAGTGCTAGGTGCGTGGGTGCTGTTTGTGGTTGTGAGGTCAGTGGTGGCTCAGTGCCTGCTAGGCCAGTGCTAGGTGCGTGGCTGCTCTTTTCATTTGCGAGGTCACTTGTGTCTCAGTGCCTGCTAGGCCAGTGCTAGGTGCGTGGTTTCTGTTGGTGGTTGCGAGGTCACTTGTGTCTCAGTGCCTGCTAGGCCAATGCTAGGTGCGTGGCTGCTGTTTGTGGTTGTGAGGTCACTTGTGCCTCTGTGCCTGCTAGGCCAGTGCTAGGTGCGTGGCTGCTGTTTGTGGTTGTGAGGTCAGTGGTGGCTCAGTGCCTGCTAGGCCAGTGCTAGGTGCGTGGCTGCTGTTTGTGGTTGTGAGGTCAGTGGTGGCTCAGTGCCTGCTAGGCCAGTGCTAGGTGCGTGGCTGCTGTTTTCAGTTGTGAGGTCAGTGGTGGCTCAGTGCCTGCTAGGCCAGTGCTAGGTGCGTGTGTGCTGTTTGTGGTTGTGAGGTCAGTGGTGGCTCAGTGCCTGCTAGGCCAGTGCTAGGTGCGTGGCTGCTCTTGGTGGTTTTGAGGTAAGTGGTGGCTCAGTGCCTGCTAGGCCAGTGCTAGGTGCGTGGCTGCTGTTTTCAATTGTGAGGTCAGTGGTGGCTAAGTGCCTGCTAGGCCAGTGCTAGGTGCGTGGCTGCTGTTGGTGGTTGTGAGGTCAGTGGTGGCTCAGCGCCTGCTAGGCCAGTGCTAGGTGCGTGGCTGCTGTTGGTGGTTGTGAGGTCAGTGGTGGCTCAGTGCCTGCTAGGCCAGTGCTAGGTGCATGGCTGCTGTTTGTGGTTGTGAGGTCAGTGGTGGCTCAGTGCCTGCTAGGCCAGTGCTAGGTGCGTGGCTGCTCTTTTCAATTGTGAGGTCAGTGGTGGCTAAGTGCCTGCTAGGCCAGTGCTAGGTGCGTGGCTGCTGTTTGTGGTTGTGAGGTCAGTGGTGGCTCAGTGCCTGCTAGGCCAGTGCTAGGTGCGTGGCTGCTGTTGGTGGTTGTGAGGTCAGTGGTGGCTCAGTGCCTGCTAGGCCAGTGCTAGGTGCGTGGCTGCTGTTTGTGGTTGTGAGGTCAGTGGTGGCTCAGTGCCTGCTAGGCCAGTGCTAGGTGCGTGGCTGCTGTTTGTGGTTGTGAGGTCAGTGGTGGCTCAGTGCCTGCTAGGCCAGTGCTAGGTGCGTGGCTGCTGTTTTCAGTTGTGAGGTCAGTGGTGGCTCAGTGCCTGCTAGGCCAGTGCTAGGTGCGTGGGTGCTGTTTGTGGTTGTGAGGTCAGTGGTGGCTCAGTGCCTGCTAGGCCAGTGCTAGGTGCGTGGCTGCTGTTGGTGGTTGTGAGGTCAGTGGTGGCTCAGTGCCTGCTAGGCCAGTGCTAGGTGCGTGGGTGCTGTTTGTGGTTGTGAGGTCAGTGGTGGCTAAGTGCCTGCTAGGCCAGTGCTAGGTGCGTGGGTGCTGTTTGTGGTTGTGAGGTCACTTGTGTCTCAGTGCCTGCTAGGCCAGTGCTAGGTGCGTGGCTGCTGTTTTCAATTGTGAGGTCAGTGGTGGCTCAGTGCCTGCTAGGCCAGTGCTAGGTGCGTGGCTGCTCTTTTCAATTGCGAGGTCACTTGTGTCTCAGTGCCTGCTAGGCCAGTGCTAGGTGCGTGGTTTCTGTTGGTGGTTGCGAGGTCACTTGTATCTCAGTGCCTGCTAGGCCAATGCTAGGTGCGTGGCTGCTGTTTGTGGTTGTGAGGTCACTTGTGCCTCTGTGCCTGCTAGGCCAGTGCTAGGTGCGTGGGTGCTGTTTGTGGTTGTGAGGTCAGTGGTGGCTCAGTGCCTGCTAGGCCAGTGCTAGGTGCGTGGCTGCTGTTTTCAATTGTGAGGTCAGTGGTGGCTCAGTGCCTGCTAGGCCAGTGCTAGGTGCGTGGCTGCTGTTTGTGGTTGTGAGGTCAGTGGTGGCTCAGTGCCTGCTAGGCCAGTGCTAGGTGCGTGGCTGCTGTTTTCAGTTGTGAGGTCAGTGGTGGCTCAGTGCCTGCTAGGCCAGTGCTAGGTGCGTGTGTGCTGTTTGTGGTTGTGAAGTCAGTGGTGGCTCAGTGCCTGCTAGGCCAGTGCTAGGTGCGTGGCTGCTGTTGGTGGTTGTGAGGTCAGTGGTGGCTCAGTGCCTGCTAGGCCAGTGCTAGGTGCGTGGCTGCTGTTTGTGGTTGTGAGGTCAGTGGTGGCTCAGTGCCTGCTAGGCCAGTGCTAGGTGCGTGGCTGCTGTTTGTGGTTGTGAGGTCACTTGTGTCTCAGTGCCTGCTAGGCCAGTGCTAGGTGCGTGGCTGCTGTTTGTGGTTGTGAGGTCAGTGGTGGCTCAGTGCCTGCTAGGCCAGTGCTAGGTGCGTGGGTGCTGTTTGTGGTTGTGAGGTCAGTGGTGGCTCAGTGCCTGCTAGGCCAGTGCTAGGTGGGTGGCTGCTGTTTGTGGTTGTGAGGTCACTTGTGGCTCAGTGCCTGCTAGGCCAGTGCTAGGTGCGTGGCTGCTGGTTGTGGTTGTGAGGTCAGTGGTGGCTCAGTGCCTGCTAGGCCAGTGCTAGGTGCATGGCTGCTGTTTTCAGTTGTGAGGTCACTTGTGCCTCAGTACCTGCTAGGCCAGTGCTAGGTGCGTGGCTGCTGTTTGTGGTTGTGAGGTCAGTGGTGGCTCAGTGCCTGCTAGGCCAGTGCTAGGTGCGTGGGTGCTGTTTGTGGTTGTGAGGTCACTTGTGGCTCAGTGCCTGCTAGGCCAGTGCTAGGTGCGTGGCTGCTGTTTGTGGTTGTGAGGTCAGTGGTGGCTCAGTGCCTGCTAGGCCAGTGCTAGGTGCATGGCTGCTGTTTTCAGTTGTGAGGTCAGTGGTGGCTCAGTACCTGCTAGGCCAGTGCTAGGTGCGTGGCTGCTGTTCGTGGTTGTGAGGTCAGTGGTGGCTCAGTGCCTGCTAGGCCAGTGCTAGGTGCGTGGCTGCTGTTTGTGGTTGTGAGGTCAGTGGTGGCTCAGTGCCTGCTAGGCCAGTGCTAGGTGGGTGGCTGCTGTTGGTGGTTTTGAGGTCAGTGGTGGCTCAGTGCCTGCTAGGCCAGTGCTAGGTGCGTGGCTGCTGTTTGTGGTTGTGAGGTCAGTGGTGGCTCAGTGCCTGCTAGGCCAGTGCTAGGTGCGTGGCTGCTGTTTGTGGTTGTGAGGTCAGTGGTGGCTCAGTGCCTGCTAGGCCAGTGCTAGGTGCGTGGCTGCTGTTTGTGGTTGTGAGGTCAGTGGTGGCTCAGTGCCTGCTAGGCCAGTGCTAGGTGCGTGGCTGCTGTTTGTGGTTGTGAGGTCAGTGGTGGCTCAGTGCCTGCTAGGCCAGTGCTAGGTGCGTGGGTGCTGTTTGTGGTTGTGAGGTCAGTGGTGGCTCAGTGCCTGCTAGGCCAGTGCTAGGTGCGTGGGTGCTGTTTGTGGCTGTGATGTCAGTGGTGGCTCAGTGCCTGCTAGGCCAGTGCTAGGTGCGTGGTTGTGTTTGTGGTTGTGAGGTCACTTGTGTCTCTGTGCCTGCTAGGCCAGTGCTAGGTGCGTGGCTGCTGTTTGTGGTTGTGAGGTCAGTGGTGGCTCAGTGCCTGCTAGGCCAGTGCTAGGTGCGTGGGTGGTGTTTGTTGTTGTGAGGTCAGTGGTGTCTCAGTGCCTGCTAGGCCAGTGCTAGGTGCGTGGGTGCTGTTTGTGGTTGTGAGGTCAGTGGTGGCTCAGTGCCTGCTAGGCCAGTGCTAGGTGCGTGGCTGCTGTTTGTGGTTGTGAGGTCACTTGTGTCTCAGTGCCTGCTAGGCCAGTGCTAGGTGCGTGGGTGCTCTTGGTTGTTGTGAGGTCAGTGGTGTCTCAATGCCTGCTAGGCCAGTGCTAGGTGCGTGGCTGCTGTTTGTGGTTGTGAGGTCAGTGGTGGCTCAGTGCCTGCTAGGCCAGTGCTAGGTGCATGGGTGCTGTTTTCAATTGTGAGGTCAGTGGTGGCTCAGTGCCTGCTAGGCCAGTGCTAGGTGCGTGGGTGCTGTTTGTGGTTGTGAGGTCAGTGGTGTCTCAGTGCCTGCTAGGCCAGTGCTAGGTGCGTGGCTGCTGTTTGTGGTTGTGAGGTCACTTGTGTCTCAGTGCCTGCTAGGCCAGTGCTAGGTGCGTGGCTGCTGTTTTCAATTGTGAGGTCAGTGGTGGCTCAGTGCCTGCTAGGCCAGTGCTAGGTGCGTGGGTGCTGTTTGTGGCTGTGATGTCAGTGGTGGCTCAGTGCCTGCTAGGCCAGTGCTAGGTGCATGGTTGTGTTTGTGGTTGTGAGGTCACTTGTGTCTCTGTGCCTGCTAGGCCAGTGCTAGGTGCGTGGTTGCTGTTTTCAGTTGTGAGGTCAGTGGTGGCTCAGTGCCTGCTAGGCCAGTGCTAGGTGCGTGGGTGCTGTTTGTGGTTGTGAGGTCACTTGTGTCTCAGTGCCTGCTAGGCCAGTGCTAGGTGCGTGGGTGCTCTTGGTTGTTGTGAGGTCAGTGGTGTCTCAATGCCTGCTAGGCCAGTGCTAGGTGCGTGGCTGCTGTTTGTGGTTGTGAGGTCAGTGGTGGCTCAGTGCCTGCTAGGCCAGTGCTAGGTGCGTGGGTGCTGTTGGTGGTTGTGAGGTCAGTGGTGGCTCAGTGCCTGCTAGGCCAGTGCTAGGTGCATGGGTGCTGTTTTCAATTGTGAGGTCAGTGGTGGCTCAGTGCCTGCTAGGCCAGTGCTAGGTGCGTGGGTGCTGTTGGTGGTTGTGAGGTCAGTGGTGTCTCAGTGCCTGCTAGGCCAGTGCTAGGTGCGTGGCTGCTGTTTGTGGTTGTGAGGTCACTTGTGTCTCAGTGCCTGCTAGGCCAGTGCTAGGTGCGTGGGTGCTCTTGGTTGTTGTGAGGTCAGTGGTGTCTCAATGCCTGCTAGGCCAGTGCTAGGTGCGTGGCTGCTGTTTGTGGTTGTGAGGTCAGTGGTGGCTCAGTGCCTGCTAGGCCAGTGCTAGGTGCGTGGGTGCTGTTGGTGGTTGTGAGGTCAGTGGTGGCTCAGTGCCTGCTAGGCCAGTGCTAGGTGCATGGGTGCTGTTTTCAATTGTGAGGTCAGTGGTGGCTCAGTGCCTGCTAGGCCAGTGCTAGGTGCGTGGGTGCTGTTGGTGGTTGTGAGGTCAGTGGTGTCTCAGTGCCTGCTAGGCCAGTGCTAGGTGCGTGGCTGCTGTTTGTGGTTGTGAGGTCACTTGTGTCTCAGTGCCTGCTAGGCCAGTGCTAGGTGCGTGGCTGCTGTTTGTGGTTGTGAGGTCAGTGGTGGCTCAGTGCCTGCTAGGCCAGTGCTAGGTGCGTGGGTGCTGTTTGTGGTTGTGAGGTCAGTGGTGGCTCAGTGCCTGCTAGGCCAGTGCTAGGTGCGTGGCTGCTGTTTGTGGTTGTGAGGTCAGTGGTGGCTCAGTGCCTGCTAGGCCAGTGCTAGGTGCGTGGCTGCTGTTTGTGGTTGTGAGGTCAGTGGTGGCTCAGTGCCTGCTAGGCCAGTGCTAGGTGCGTGGGTGCTGTTTGTGGTTGTGAGGTCAGTGGTGGCTCAGTGCCTGCTAGGCCAGTGCTAGGTGCGTGGCTGCTGTTTGTGGTTGTGAGGTCAGTGGTGGCTCAGTGCCTGCTAGGCCAGTGCTAGGTGCGTGGGTGCTGTTTGTGGTTGTGAGGTCAGTGGTGGCTCAGTGCCTGCTAGGCCAGTGCTAGGTGCGTGGGTGCTGTTTGTGGTTGTGAGGTCAGTGGTGGCTCAGTGCCTGCTAGGCCAGTGCTAGGTGCGTGGGTGCTGTTTGTGGTTGTGAGGTCAGTGGTGGCTCAGTGCCTGCTAGGCCAGTGCTAGGTGCGTGGGTGCTGTTTGTGGTTGTGATGTCAGTGGTGGCTCAGTGCCTGCTAGGCCAGTGCTAGGTGCGTGGTTGTGTTTGTGGTTGTGAGGTCACTTGTGTCTATGTGCCTGCTAGGCCAGTGCTAGGTGTGTGGTTGCTGTTTTCAGTTGTGAGGTCAGTGGTGGCTCAGTGCCTGCTAGGCCAGTGCTAGGTGCGTGGGTGGTGTTTGTTGTTGTGAGGTCAGTGGTGTCTCAGTGCCTGCTAGGCCAGTGCTAGGTGCGTGGCTGCTGTTTGTGGTTGTGAGGTCAGTGGTGGCTCAGTGCCTGCTAGGCCAGTGCTAGGTGCGTGGGTGCTCTTGGTTGTTGTGAGGTCAGTGGTGTCTCAATGCCTGCTAGGCCAGTGCTAGGTGCGTGGCTGCTGTTTGTGGTTGTGAGGTCAGTGGTGGCTCAGTGCCTGCTAGGCCAGTGCTAGGTGCATGGGTGCTGTTTTCAATTGTGAGGTCAGTGGTGGCTCAGTGCCTGCTAGGCCAGTGCTAGGTGCGTGGGTGCTGTTGGTGGTTGTGAGGTCAGTGGTGTCTCAGTGCCTGCTAGGCCAGTGCTAGGTGCGTGGCTGCTGTTTGTGGTTGTGAGGTCACTTGTGTCTCAGTGCCTGCTAGGCCAGTGCTAGGTGCGTGGCTGCTGTTTTCAATTGTGAGGTCAGTGGTGGCTCAGTGCCTGCTAGGCCAGTGCTAGGTGCGTGGCTGCTGTTTGTGGTTGTGAGGTCAGTGGTGGCTCAGTGCCTGCTAGGCCAGTGCTAGGTGCATGGCTGCTGTTTTCAGTTGTTAGGTCACTTGTGCCTCAGTACCTGCTAGGCCAGTGCTAGGTGCGTGGGTGCTGTTTGTGGTTGTGAGGTCAGTGGTGGCTCAGTGCCTGCTAGGCCAGTGCTAGGTGCGTGGTTGTGTTTGTGGTTGTGAGGTCACTTGTGTCTCTGTGCCTGCTAGGCCAGTGCTAGGTGCGTGGTTGCTGTTTTCAGTTGTGAGGTCAGTGGTGGCTCAGTGCCTGCTAGGCCAGTGCTAGGTGCGTGGCTGCTGTTTGTGGTTGTGAGGTCAGTGGTGGCTCAGTGCCTGCTAGGCCAGTGCTAGGTGCGTGGCTGCTGTTTGTGGTTGTGACGTCAGTGGTGGCTCAGTGCCTGCTAGGCCAGTGCTAGGTGCGTGGCTGCTGGTTGTGGTTGTGAGGTCAGTGGTGGCTCAGTGCCTGCTAGGCCAGTGCTAGGTGCGTGGCTGCTGTTTGTGGTTGTGAGGTCAGTGGTGGCTCAGTGCCTGCTAGGCCAGTGCTAGGTGCGTGGCTGCTGTTTTCAGTTGTGAGGTCAGTGGTGGCTCAGTGCCTGCTAGGCCAGTGCTAGGTGCGTGGCTGCTGTTTGTGGTTGTGAGGTCAGTGGTGGCTCAGTGCCTGCTAGGCCAGTGCTAGGTGCGTGGCTGCTGTTTGTGGTTGTGAGGTCAGTGGTGGCTCAGTGCCTGCTAGGCCAGTGCTAGGTGCGTGGGTGCTGTTTGTGGTTGTGAGGTCAGTGGTGGCTAAGTGCCTGCTAGGCCAGTGCTAGGTGCGTGGGTGCTGTTTGTGGTTGTGAGGTCAGTGGTGGCTCAGTGCCTGCTAGGCCAGTGCTAGGTGCGTGGCTGCTGTTTGTGGTTGTGAGGTCAGTGGTGGCTCAGTGCCTGCTAGGCCAGTGCTAGGTGCGTGGCTGCTGTTGGTGGTTGTGAGGTCAGTGGTGGCTCAGTGCCTGCTAGGCCAGTGCTAGGTGCGTGGCTGCTGTTTGTGGTTGTGAGGTCAGTGGTGGCTCAGTGCCTGCTAGGCCAGTGCTAGGTGCGTGGCTGCTGTTTTCAATTGTGAGGTCAGTGGTGGCTAAGTGCCTGCTAGGCCAGTGCTAGGTGCGTGGCTGCTGGTTGTGGTTGTGAGGTCAGTGGTGGCTCAGTGCCTGCTAGGCCAGTGCTAGGTGCGTGGGTGCTGTTTGTGGTTGTGAGGTCAGTGGTGGCTCAGTGCCTGCTAGGCCAGTGCTAGGTGCGTGGCTGCTGTTTGTGGTTGTGAGGTCAGTGGTGGCTCAGCGCCTGCTAGGCCAGTGCTAGGTGCGTGGCTGCTGTTTGTGGTTGTGAGGTCAGTGGTGGCTTGTGCCTGCTAGGCCAGTGCTAGGTGCGTGGGTGCTGTTTGTGGTTGTGAGGTCAGTGGTGGCTCAGTGCCTGCTAGGCCAGTGCTAGGTGCGTGGCTGCTGTTTGTGGTTGTGAGGTCAGTGGTGGCTCAGTGCCTGCTAGGCCAGTGCTAGGTGCGTGGGTGCTGTTTGTGGTTGTGAGGTCAGTGGTGGCTCAGTGCCTGCTAGGCCAGTGCTAGGTGCGTGGGTGGTGTTTGTGGTTGTGAGGTCAGTGGTGTCTCAGTGCCTGCTAGGCCAGTGCTAGGTGGGTGGCTGCTGTTTGTGGTTGTGAGGTCACTTGTGGCTCAGTGCCTGCTAGGCCAGTGCTAGGTGCGTGGCTGCTGTTTGTGGTTGTGAGGTCAGTGGTGGCTCAGTGCCTGCTAGGCCAGTGCTAGGTGCGTGGCTGCTGTTTTCAATTGTGAGGTCAGTGGTGGCTCAGTGCCTGCTAGGCCAGTGCTAGGTGCATGGCTGCTGTTTTCAATTGTGAGGTCACTTGTGCCTCAGTACCTGCTAGGCCAGTGCTAGGTGCGTGGCTGCTGTTTGTGGTTGTGAGGTCAGTGGTGGCTCAGTGCCTGCTAGGCCAGTGCTAGGTGCGTGGGTGCTGTTTGTGGTTGTGAGGTCACTTGTGGCTCAGTGCCTGCTAGGCCAGTGCTAGGTGCGTGGCTGCTGTTTGTGGTTGTGAGGTCAGTGGTGGCTCAGTGCCTGCTAGGCCAGTGCTAGGTGCGTGGCTGCTGTTTTCAATTGTGAGGTCAGTGGTGGCTCAGTGCCTGCTAGGCCAGTGCTAGGTGCATGGCTGCTGTTTTCAGTTGTGAGGTCACTTGTGCCTCAGTACCTGCTAGGCCAGTGCTAGGTGCGTGGGTGCTGTTGGTGGTTGTGAGGTCAGTGGTGGCTCAGTGCCTGCTAGGCCAGTGCTAGGTGCGTGGGTGCTGTTTGTGGTTGTGAGGTCAGTGGTGGCTCAGTGCCTGCTAGGCCAGTGCTAGGTGCGTGGCTGCTGTTTGTGGTTGTGAGGTCAGTGGTGGCTCAGTGCCTGCTAGGCCAGTGCTAGGTGTGTGGCTGCTGTTTGTGGTTGTGAGGTCACTTGTGTCTCTGTGCCTGCTAGGCCAGTGCTAGGTGCGTGGTTGCTGTTTTCAGTTGTGAGGTCAGTGGTGGCTCAGTGCCTGCTAGGCCAGTGCTAGGTGCGTGGGTGCTGTTTGTGGTTGTGAGGTCAGTGGTGGCTCAGTGCCTGCTAGGCCAGTGCTAGGTGCGTGGCTGCTGTTTGTGGTTGTGAGGTCACTTGTGTCTCAGTGCCTGCTAGGCCAGTGCTAGGTGCGTGGGTGCTCTTGGTTGTTGTGAGGTCAGTGGTGTCTCAATGCCTGCTAGGCCAGTGCTAGGTGCGTGGCTGCTGTTTGTGGTTGTGAGGTCAGTGGTGGCTCAGTGCCTGCTAGGCCAGTGCTAGGTGCATGGGTGCTGTTTTCAATTGTGAGGTCAGTGGTGGCTCAGTGCCTGCTAGGCCAGTGCTAGGTGCGTGGGTGCTGTTGGTGGTTGTGAGGTCAGTGGTGTCTCAGTGCCTGCTAGGCCAGTGCTAGGTGCGTGGCTGCTGTTTGTGGTTGTGAGGTCACTTGTGTCTCAGTGCCTGCTAGGCCAGTGCTAGGTGCGTGGCTGCTGTTTTCAATTGTGAGGTCAGTGGTGGCTCAGTGCCTGCTAGGCCAGTGCTAGGTGCGTGGCTGCTGTTTGTGGTTGTGAGGTCAGTGGTGGCTCAGTGCCTGCTAGGCCAGTGCTAGGTGCATGGCTGCTGTTTTCAGTTGTGAGGTCACTTGTGCCTCAGTACCTGCTAGGCCAGTGCTAGGTGCGTGGGTGCTGTTTGTGGTTGTGAGGTCAGTGGTGGCTCAGTGCCTGCTAGGCCAGTGCTAGGTGCGTGGTTGTGTTTGTGGTTGTGAGGTCACTTGTGTCTCTGTGCCTGCTAGGCCAGTGCTAGGTGCGTGGTTGCTGTTTTCAGTTGTGAGGTCAGTGGTGGCTCAGTGCCTGCTAGGCCAGTGCTAGGTGCGTGGGTGGTGTTTGTGGTTGTGAGGTCAGTGGTGTCTCAGTGCCTGCTAGGCCAGTGCTAGGTGGGTGGCTGCTGTTTGTGGTTGTGAGGTCACTTGTGGGTCAGTGCCTGCTAGGCCAGTGCTAGGTGCGTGGCTGCTGGTTGTGGTTGTGAGGTCAGTGGTGGCTCAGTGCCTGCTAGGCCAGTGCTAGGTGCGTGGCTGCTGTTTTCAATTGTGAGGTCAGTGGTGGCTCAGTGCCTGCTAGGCCAGTGCTAGGTGCGTGGCTGCTGTTTTCAGTTGTGAGGTCACTTGTGGCTCAGTACCTGCTAGGCCAGTGCTAGGTGCGTGGCTGCTGTTTGTGGTTGTGAGGTCAGTGGTGGCTCAGTGCCTGCTAGGCCAGTGCTAGGTGCGTGGGTGCTGTTTGTGGTTGTGAGGTCACTTGTGGCTCAGTGCCTGCTAGGCCAGTGCTAGGTGCGTGGCTGCTGTTTGTGGTTGTGAGGTCAGTGGTGGCTCAGTGCCTGCTAGGCCAGTGCTAGGTGCGTGGCTGCTGTTTTCAGTTGTGAGGTCACTTGTGCCTCAGTACCTGCTAGGCCAGTGCTAGGTGCGTGGCTGCTGTTCGTGGTTGTGAGGTCAGTGGTGGCTCAGTGCCTGCTAGGCCAGTGCTAGGTGCGTGGGTGCTGTTGGTGGTTGTGAGGTCAGTGGTGGCTCAGTGCCTGCTAGGCCAGTGCTAGGTGCGTGGCTGCTGTTTGTGGTTGTGAGGTCAGTGGTGGCTCAGTGCCTGCTAGGCCAGTGCTAGGTGCGTGGGTGCTGTTTTCAATTGTGAGGTCACTTGTGTCTCAGTGCCTGCTAGGCCAGTGCTAGGTGCGTGGCTGCTGTTTTCAATTGTGAGGTCAGTGGTGGCTCAGTGCCTGCTAGGCCAGTGCTAGGTGCGTGGTTGCTGTTGGTGGTTGTGAGGTCAGTGGTGGCTCAGTGCCTGCTAGGCCAGTGCTAGGTGCGTGGCTGCAGTTTTCAATTGTGAGGTCAGTGGTGGCTCAGTGCCTGCTAGGCCAGTGCTAGGTGCGTGGCTGCTGTTTGTGGTTGTGAGGTCAGTGGTGGCTCAGTGCCTGCTAGGCCAGTGCTAGGTGCGTGGTTGTGTTTGTGGTTGTGAGGTCACTTGTGTCTCTGTGCCTGCTAGGCCAGTGCTAGGTGCGTGGTTGCTGTTTTCAGTTGTGAGGTCAGTGGTGGCTCAGTGCCTGCTAGGCCAGTGCTAGGTGCGTGGGTGGTGTTTGTGGTTGTGAGGTCAGTGGTGGCTCAGTGCCTGCTAGGCCAGTGCTAGGTGGGTGGCTGCTGTTTGTGGTTGTGAGGTCACTTGTGGGTCAGGGCCTGCTAGGCCAGTGCTAGGTGCGTGGGTGCTGTTTGTGGTTGTGAGGTCAGTGGTGGCTCAGTGCCTGCTAGGCCAGTGCTAGGTGCGTGGCTGCTGTTTTCAAATGTGAGGTCAGTGGTGGCTCAGTGCCTGCTAGGCCAGTGCTAGGTGCATGGCTGCTGTTTTCAGTTGTGAGGTCACTTGTGCCTCAGTACCTGCTAGGCCAGTGCTAGGTGCGTGGCTGCTGTTTGTGGTTGTGAGGTCAGTGGTGGCTCAGTGCCTGCTAGGCCAGTGCTAGGTGCGTGGGTGCTGTTTGTGGTTGTGAGGTCACTTGTGGCTCAGTGCCTGCTAGGCCAGTGCTAGGTGCGTGGCTGCTGTTTGTGGTTGTGAGGTCAGTGGTGGCTCAGTGCCTGCTAGGCCAGTGCTAGGTGCGTGGCTGCTGTTTTCAGTTGTGAGGTCACTTGTGCCTCAGTACCTGCTAGGCCAGTGCTAGGTGCGTGGCTGCTGTTCGTGGTTGTGAGGTCAGTGGTGGCTCAGTGCCTGCTAGGCCAGTGCTAGGTGCGTGGGTGCTGTTGGTGGTTGTGAGGTCAGTGGTGGCTCAGTGCCTGCTAGGCCAGTGCTAGGTGCGTGGCTGCTGTTTGTGGTTGTGAGGTCAGTGGTGGCTCAGTGCCTGCTAGGCCAGTGCTAGGTGCGTGGCTGCTGTTTGTGGTTGTGAGGTCAGTGGTGGCTCAGTGCCTGCTAGGCCAGTGCTAGGTGCGTGGCTGCTGTTTGTGGTTGTGAGGTCAGTGGTGGCTCAGTGCCTGCTAGGCCAGTGCTAGGTGCGTGGCTGCTGTTTGTGGTTGTGAGGTCAGTGGTGGCTCAGTGCCTGCTAGGCCAGTGCTAGGTGTGTGGGTGCTGTTTGTGGTTGTGAGGTCACTTGTGTCTCAGTGCCTGCTAGGCCAGTGCTAGGTGCGTGGCTGCTGTTTGTGGTTGTGAGGTCAGTGGTGGCTCAGTGCCTGCTAGGCCAGTGCTAGGTGCGTGGGTGCTGTTTGTGGTTGTGAGGTCAGTGGTGGCTCAGTGCCTGCTAGGCCAGTGCTAGGTGCGTGGCTGCTGTTTGTGGTTGTGAGGTCAGTGGTGGCTCAGTGCCTGCTAGGCCAGTGCTAGGTGCGTGGGTGCTGTTTGTGGTTGTGAGGTCAGTGGTGGCTCAGTGCCTGCTAGGCCAGTGCTAGGTGCGTGGCTGCTGTTTGTGGTTGTGAGGTCAGTGGTGGCTCAGTGCCTGCTAGGCCAGTGCTAGGTGCGTGGCTGCTGTTTGTGGTTGTGAGGTCAGTGGTGGCTCAGTGCCTGCTAGGCCAGTGCTAGGTGCGTGGCTGCTGTTTGTGGTTGTGAGGTCAGTGGTGGCTCAGTGCCTGCTAGGCCAGTGCTAGGTGCGTGGCTGCTGTTTGTGGTTGTGAGGTCACTTGTGTCTCAGTGCCTGCTAGGCCAGTGCTAGGTGCGTGGCTGCTGTTTGTGGTTGTGAGGTCAGTGGTGGCTCAGTGCCTGCTAGGCCAGTGCTAGGTGCGTGGCTGCTGTTTGTGGTTGTGAGGTCAGTGGTGGCTCAGTGCCTGCTAGGCCAGTGCTAGGTGGGTGGCTGCTGTTTGTGGTTGTGAGGTCAGTGGTGGCTCAGTGCCTGCTAGGCCAGTGCTAGGTGCGTGGTTGTGTTTGTGGTTGTGAGGTCACTTGTGTCTCTGTGCCTGCTAGGCCAGTGCTAGGTGCGTGGTTGCTGTTTTCAGTTGTGAGGTCAGTGGTGGCTCAGTGCCTGCTAGGCCAGTGCTAGGTGCGTGGGTGGTGTTTGTGGTTGTGAGGTCAGTGGTGTCTCAGTGCCTGCTAGGCCAGTGCTAGGTGCGTGGCTGCTGTTTGTGGTTGTGACGTCAGTGGTGGCTCAGTGCCTGCTAGGCCAGTGCTAGGTGCGTGGGTGCTGTTTGTGGTTGTGAGGTCACTTGTGTCTCAGTGCCTGCTAGGCCAGTGCTAGGTGCGTGGGTGCTCTTGGTTGTTGTGAGGTCAGTGGTGGCTCAGTGCCTGCTAGGCCAGTGCTAGGTGCGTGGCTGCTGTTTGTGGTTGTGAGGTCAGTGGTGGCTAAGTGCCTGCTAGGCCAGTGCTAGGTGCGTGGGTGCTGTTTGTGGTTGTGAGGTCAGTGGTGGCTCAGTGCCTGCTAGGCCAGTGCTAGGTGGGTGGCTGCTGTTTGTGGTTGTGAGGTCACTTGTGTCTCAGTGCCTGCTAGGCCAGTGCTAGGTGCGTGGCTGCTGTTTTCAATTGTGAGGTCAGTGGTGGCTAAGTGCCTGCTAGGCCAGTGCTAGGTGTGTGGGTGCTGGTTGTGGTTGTGAGGTCAGTGGTGGCTCAGTGCCTGCTAGGCCAGTGCTAGGTGCGTGGCTGCTGTTTGTGGTTGTGAGGTCAGTGGTGGCTCAGTGCCTGCTAGGCCAGTGCTAGGTGCGTGGCTGCTCTTTTCAATTGCGAGGTCACTTGTGTCTCAGTGCCTGCTAGGCCAGTGCTAGGTGCGTGGTTTCTGTTGGTGGTTGCGAGGTCACTTGTGTCTCAGTGCCTGCTAGGCCAATGCTAGGTGCGTGGCTGCTGTTTGTGGTTGTGAGGTCAGTGGTGGCTCAGTGCCTGCTAGGCCAGTGCTAGGTGCGTGGCTGCTGTTTGTGGTTGTGAGGTCAGTGGTGGCTCAGTGCCTGCTAGGCCAGTGCTAGGTGCGTGGCTGCAGTTTTCAATTGTGAGGTCAGTGGTGGCTCAGTGCCTGCTAGGCCAGTGCTAGGTGCGTGGCTGCTGTTTGTGGTTGTGAGGTCAGTGGTGGCTCAGTGCCTGCTAGGCCAGTGCTAGGTGCGTGGGTGCTGTTTGTGGTTGTGAGGTCAGTGGTGGCTCAGTGCCTGCTAGGCCAGTGCTAGGTGCGTGGGTGCTGTTTGTGGTTGTGAGGTCAGTGGTGGCTCAGTGCCTGCTAGGCCAGTGCTAGGTGCGTGGGTGCTGTTTGTGGTTGTGAGGTCAGTGGTGGCTCAGTGCCTGCTAGGCCAGTGCTAGGTGCGTGGCTGCTGTTTGTGGTTGTGAGGTCAGTGGTGGCTCAGTGCCTGCTAGGCCAGTGCTAGGTGCGTGGCTGCTGTTTGTGGTTGTGAGGTCAGTGGTGGCTCAGTGCCTGCTAGGCCAGTGCTAGGTGCGTGGGTGCTGTTTGTGGTTGTGAGGTCAGTGGTGGCTCAGTGCCTGCTAGGCCAGTGCTAGGTGCGTGGGTGCTGTTTGTGGTTGTGAGGTCAGTGGTGGCTCAGTGCCTGCTAGGCCAGTGCTAGGTGCGTGGGTGCTGTTGGTGGTTGTGAGGTCAGTGGTGGCTCAGTGCCTGCTAGGCCAGTGCTAGGTGCGTGGGTGCTGTTTGTGGTTGTGAGGTCAGTGGTGGCTCAGTGCCTGCTAGGCCAGTGCTAGGTGCGTGGCTGCTGTTTGTGGTTGTGAGGTCACTTGTGTCTCAGTGCCTGCTAGGCCAGTGCTAGGTGCGTGGGTGCTGTTTGTGGTTGTGAGGTCAGTGGTGGCTCAGTGCCTGCTAGGCCAGTGCTAGGTGCGTGGCTGCTGTTTGTGGTTGTGAGGTCAGTGGTGGCTCAGTGCCTGCTAGGCCAGTGCTAGGTGCGTGGCTGCTGTTTGTGGTTGTGAGGTCAGTGGTGGCTCAGTGCCTGCTAGGCCAGTGCTAGGCGCGTGGCTGCTGTTGGTGGTTGTGAGGTCAGTGGTGGCTCAGTGCCTGCTAGGCCAGTGCTAGGTGCGTGGCTGCTGTTTGTGGTTGTGAGGTCAGTGGTGGCTCAGTGCCTGCTAGGCCAGTGCTAGGTGCGTGGCTGCTGTTGGTGGTTGTGAGGTCAGTGGTGGCTCAGTGCCTGCTAGGCCAGTGCTAGGTGCGTGGGTGCTGTTTGTGGTTGTGAGGTCAGTGGTGGCTAAGTGCCTGCTAGGCCAGTGCTAGGTGCGTGGCTGCTGTTTGTGGTTGTGAGGTCAGTGGTGGCTCAGTGCCTGCTAGGCCAGTGCTAGGTGCGTGGCTGCTGTTGGTGGTTGTGAGGTCAGTGGTGGCTCAGTGCCTGCTAGGCCAGTGCTAGGTGGGTGGCTGCTGTTGGTGGTTGTGAGGTCAGTGGTGGCTCAGTGCCTGCTAGGCCAGTGCTAGGTGCGTGGCTGCTGTTTGTGGTTGTGAGGTCAGTGGTGGCTCAGTGCCTGCTAGGCCAGTGCTAGGTGCGTGGCTGCTCTTTTCAATTGTGAGGTCAGTGGTGGCTAAGTGCCTGCTAGGCCAGTGCTAGGTGCGTGGCTGCTGTTTTCAATTGTGAGGTCAGTGGTGGCTAAGTGCCTGCTAGGCCAGTGCTAGGTGTGTGGGTGCTGGTTGTGGTTGTGAGGTCAGTGGTGGCTCAGTGCCTGCTAGGCCAGTGCTAGGTGCGTGGGTGCTGTTTGTGGTTGTGAGGTCAGTGGTGGCTCAGTGCCTGCTAGGCCAGTGCTAGGTGCGTGGGTGCTGTTTGTGGTTGTGAGGTCAGTGGTGGCTCAGTGCCTGCTAGGCCAGTGCTAGGTGCGTGGGTGCTGTTTGTGGTTGTGAGGTCAGTGGTGGCTCAGTGCCTGCTAGGCCAGTGCTAGGTGGGTGGCTGCTGTTTGTGGTTGTGAGGTCACTTGTGTCTCAGTGCCTGCTAGGCCAGTGCTAGGTGCGTGGCTGCTGTTTTCAATTGTGAGGTCAGTGGTGGCTAAGTGCCTGCTAGGCCAGTGCTAGGTGTGTGGGTGCTGGTTGTGGTTGTGAGGTCAGTGGTGGCTCAGTGCCTGCTAGGCCAGTGCTAGGTGGGTGGCTGCTGTTTGTGGTTGTGAGGTCAGTGGTGGCTCAGTGCCTGCTAGGCCAGTGCTAGGTGCGTGGCTGCTCTTTTCAATTGCGAGGTCACTTGTGTCTCAGTGCCTGCTAGGCCAGTGCTAGGTGCGTGGTTTCTGTTGGTGGTTGCGAGGTCACTTGTGTCTCAGTGCCTGCTAGGCCAATGCTAGGTGCGTGGCTGCTGTTTGTGGTTGTGAGGTCAGTGGTGGCTCAGTGCCTGCTAGGCCAGTGCTAGGTGCGTGGCTGCTGTTTGTGGTTGTGAGGTCAGTGGTGGCTCAGTGCCTGCTAGGCCAGTGCTAGGTGCGTGGCTGCAGTTTTCAATTGTGAGGTCAGTGGTGGCTCAGTGCCTGCTAGGCCAGTGCTAGGTGCGTGGCTGCTGTTTGTGGTTGTGAGGTCAGTGGTGGCTCAGTGCCTGCTAGGCCAGTGCTAGGTGCGTGGGTGCTGTTTGTGGTTGTGAGGTCAGTGGTGGCTCAGTGCCTGCTAGGCCAGTGCTAGGTGCGTGGGTGCTGTTTGTGGTTGTGAGGTCAGTGGTGGCTCAGTGCCTGCTAGGCCAGTGCTAGGTGCGTGGGTGCTGTTTGTGGTTGTGAGGTCAGTGGTGGCTCAGTGCCTGCTAGGCCAGTGCTAGGTGCGTGGGTGCTGTTTGTGGTTGTGAGGTCAGTGGTGGCTCAGTGCCTGCTAGGCCAGTGCTAGGTGCGTGGCTGCTGTTTGTGGTTGTGAGGTCAGTGGTGGCTCAGTGCCTGCTAGGCCAGTGCTAGGTGGGTGGCTGCTGTTTGTGGTTGTGAGGTCACTTGTGTCTCTGTGCCTGCTAGGCCAGTGCTAGGTGCGTGGTTGCTGTTTTCAGTTGTGAGGTCAGTGGTGGCTCAGTGCCTGCTAGGCCAGTGCTAGGTGCGTGGGTGCTGTTTGTGGTTGTGAGGTCAGTGGTGGCTCAGTGCCTGCTAGGCCAGTGCTAGGTGCGTGGCTGCTGTTTGTGGTTGTGAGGTCACTTGTGTCTCAGTGCCTGCTAGGCCAGTGCTAGGTGCGTGGGTGCTCTTGGTTGTTGTGAGGTCAGTGGTGTCTCAATGCCTGCTAGGCCAGTGCTAGGTGCGTGGCTGCTGTTTTCAATTGTGAGGTCAGTGGTGGCTCAGTGCCTGCTAGGCCAGTGCTAGGTGCATGGCTGCTGTTTTCAGTTGTGAGGTCACTTGTGCCTCAGTACCTGCTAGGCCAGTGCTAGGTGCGTGGGTGCTGTTTGTGGTTGTGAGGTCAGTGGTGGCTCAGTGCCTGCTAGGCCAGTGCTAGGTGCGTGGGTGCTGTTTGTGGTTGTGAGGTCAGTGGTGGCTCAGTGCCTGCTAGGCCAGTGCTAGGTGCGTGGCTGCTGTTTGTGGTTGTGAGGTCAGTGGTGGCTCAGTGCCTGCTAGGCCAGTGCTAGGTGTGTGGCTGCTGTTTGTGGTTGTGAGGTCACTTGTGTCTCTGTGCCTGCTAGGCCAGTGCTAGGTGCGTGGTTGCTGTTTTCAGTTGTGAGGTCAGTGGTGGCTCAGTGCCTGCTAGGCCAGTGCTAGGTGCGTGGGTGCTGTTTGTGGTTGTGAGGTCAGTGGTGGCTCAGTGCCTGCTAGGCCAGTGCTAGGTGCGTGGCTGCTGTTTGTGGTTGTGAGGTCACTTGTGTCTCAGTGCCTGCTAGGCCAGTGCTAGGTGCGTGGGTGCTCTTGGTTGTTGTGAGGTCAGTGGTGTCTCAATGCCTGCTAGGCCAGTGCTAGGTGCGTGGCTGCAGTTTTCAATTGTGAGGTCAGTGGTGGCTCAGTGCCTGCTAGGCCAGTGCTAGGTGCGTGGCTGCTGTTTGTGGTTGTGAGGTCACTTGTGTCTCAGTGCCTGCTAGGCCAGTGCTAGGTGCATGGGTGCTGTTTTCAATTGTGAGGTCAGTGGTGGCTCAGTGCCTGCTAGGCCAGTGCTAGGTGCGTGGGTGCTGTTGGTGGTTGTGAGGTCAGTGGTGTCTCAGTGCCTGCTAGGCCAGTGCTAGGTGCGTGGCTGCTGTTTGTGGTTGTGAGGTCACTTGTGTCTCAGTGCCTGCTAGGCCAGTGCTAGGTGCGTGGCTGCTGTTTTCAATTGTGAGGTCAGTGGTGGCTCAGTGCCTGCTAGGCCAGTGCTAGGTGCGTGGCTGCTGTTTGTGGTTGTGAGGTCAGTGGTGGCTCAGTGCCTGCTAGGCCAGTGCTAGGTGCATGGCTGCTGTTTTCAGTTGTGAGGTCACTTGTGCCTCAGTACCTGCTAGGCCAGTGCTAGGTGCGTGGGTGCTGTTTGTGGTTGTGAGGTCAGTGGTGGCTCAGTGCCTGCTAGGCCAGTGCTAGGTGCGTGGTTGTGTTTGTGGTTGTGAGGTCAGTGGTGGCTCAGTGCCTGCTAGGCCAGTGCTAGGTGCGTGGCTGCTGTTGGTGGTTGTG
Organism: Apteryx mantelli; assembly: GCF_036417845.1. Lineage (NCBI taxonomy): Eukaryota > Metazoa > Chordata > Aves > Apterygiformes > Apterygidae > Apteryx > Apteryx mantelli. Next base: position 23,576,953 of record NC_089988.1, read on the forward strand.
AGGTCAGTGGTGGCTCAGTGCCTGCTAGGCCAGTGCTAGGTGGGTGGCTGCTGTTTGTGGTTGTGAGGTCAGTGGTGGCTCAGTGCCTGCTAGGCCAGTGCTAGGTGCGTGGCTGCTCTTTTCAATTGCGAGGTCAGTGGTGGCTCAGTGCCTGCTAGGCCAGTGCTAGGTGCGTGGGTGCTGTTTGTGGTTGTGAGGTCAGTGGTGGCTCAGTGCCTGCTAGGCCAGTGCTAGGTGCGTGGCTGCTCTTTTCAATTGTGAGGTCAGTGGTGGCTAAGTGCCTGCTAGGCCAGTGCTAGGTGCGTGGCTGCTGGTTGTGGTTGTGAGGTCAGTGGTGGCTCAGTGCCTGCTAGGCCAGTGCTAGGTGCGTGGGTGCTGTTTGTGGTTGTGAGGTCAGTGGTGGCTCAGTGCCTGCTAGGCCAGTGCTAGGTGCGTGGCTGCTGTTTGTGGTTGTGAGGTCAGTGGTGGCTCAGCGCCTGCTAGGCCAGTGCTAGGTGCGTGGCTGCTGTTTGTGGTTGTGAGGTCAGTGGTGGCTTGTGCCTGCTAGGCCAGTGCTAGGTGCGTGGGTGCTGTTTGTGGTTGTGAGGTCAGTGGTGGCTCAGTGCCTGCTAGGCCAGTGCTAGGTGCGTGGCTGCTGTTTGTGGTTGTGAGGTCAGTGGTGGCTCAGTGCCTGCTAGGCCAGTGCTAGGTGCGTGGGTGCTGTTTGTGGTTGTGAGGTCAGTGGTGGCTCAGTGCCTGCTAGGCCAGTGCTAGGTGCGTGGGTGCTGTTTGTGGTTGTGAGGTCAGTGGTGGCTCAGTGCCTGCTAGGCCAGTGCTAGGTGCGTGGGTGCTGTTTGTGGTTGTGAGGTCAGTGGTGGCTCAGTGCCTGCTAGGCCAGTGCTAGGTGCGTGGTTGTGTTTGTGGTTGTGAGGTCACTTGTGTCTCTGTGCCTGCTAGGCCAGTGCTAGGTGCGTGGTTGCTGTTTTCAGTTGTGAGGTCAGTGGTGGCTCAGTGCCTGCTAGGCCAGTGCTAGGTGCGTGGGTGGTGTTTGTGGTTGTGAGGTCAGTGGTGTCTCAGTGCCTGCTAGGCCAGTGCTAGGTGGGTGGCTGCTGTTTGTGGTTGTGAGGTCACTTGTGGCTCAGTGCCTGCTAGGCCAGTGCTAGGTGCGTGGCTGCTGTTTGTGGTTGTGAGGTCAGTGGTGGCTCAGTGCCTGCTAGGCCAGTGCTAGGTGCGTGGCTGCTGTTTTCAATTGTGAGGTCAGTGGTGGCTCAGTGCCTGCTAGGCCAGTGCTAGGTGCATGGCTGCTGTTTTCAGTTGTGAGGTCACTTGTGCCTCAGTACCTGCTAGGCCAGTGCTAGGTGCGTGGCTGCTGTTTGTGGTTGTGAGGTCAGTGGTGGCTCAGTGCCTGCTAGGCCAGTGCTAGGTGCGTGGGTGCTGTTTGTGGTTGTGAGGTCAGTGGTGGCTCAGTGCCTGCTAGGCCAGTGCTAGGTGCGTGGCTGCTGTTTGTGGTTGTGAGGTCAGTGGTGGCTCAGTGCCTGCTAGGCCAGTGCTAGGTGCGTGGCTGCTGTTTTCAATTGTGAGGTCAGTGGTGGCTCAGTGCCTGCTAGGCCAGTGCTAGGTGCATGGCTGCTGTTTTCAGTTGTGAGGTCACTTGTGCCTCAGTACCTGCTAGGCCAGTGCTAGGTGCGTGGGTGCTGTTTGTGGTTGTGAGGTCAGTGGTGGCTCAGTGCCTGCTAGGCCAGTGCTAGGTGCGTGGGTGCTGTTTGTGGTTGTGAGGTCAGTGGTGGCTCAGTGCCTGCTAGGCCAGTGCTAGGTGCGTGGCTGCTGTTTGTGGTTGTGAGGTCAGTGGTGGCTCAGTGCCTGCTAGGCCAGTGCTAGGTGTGTGGCTGCTGTTTGTGGTTGTGAGGTCACTTGTGTCTCTGTGCCTGCTAGGCCAGTGCTAGGTGCGTGGTTGCTGTTTTCAGTTGTGAGGTCAGTGGTGGCTCAGTGCCTGCTAGGCCAGTGCTAGGTGCGTGGGTGCTGTTTGTGGTTGTGAGGTCAGTGGTGGCTCAGTGCCTGCTAGGCCAGTGCTAGGTGCGTGGCTGCTGTTTGTGGTTGTGAGGTCACTTGTGTCTCAGTGCCTGCTAGGCCAGTGCTAGGTGCGTGGGTGCTCTTGGTTGTTGTGAGGTCAGTGGTGTCTCAATGCCTGCTAGGCCAGTGCTAGGTGCGTGGCTGCTGTTTGTGGTTGTGAGGTCAGTGGTGGCTCAGTGCCTGCTAGGCCAGTGCTAGGTGCATGGGTGCTGTTTTCAATTGTGAGGTCAGTGGTGGCTCAGTGCCTGCTAGGCCAGTGCTAGGTGCGTGGGTGCTGTTGGTGGTTGTGAGGTCAGTGGTGTCTCAGTGCCTGCTAGGCCAGTGCTAGGTGCGTGGCTGCTGTTTGTGGTTGTGAGGTCACTTGTGTCTCAGTGCCTGCTAGGCCAGTGCTAGGTGCGTGGCTGCTGTTTTCAATTGTGAGGTCAGTGGTGGCTCAGTGCCTGCTAGGCCAGTGCTAGGTGCGTGGCTGCTGTTTGTGGTTGTGAGGTCAGTGGTGGCTCAGTGCCTGCTAGGCCAGTGCTAGGTGCATGGCTGCTGTTTTCAGTTGTGAGGTCACTTGTGCCTCAGTACCTGCTAGGCCAGTGCTAGGTGCGTGGGTGCTGTTTGTGGTTGTGAGGTCAGTGGTGGCTCAGTGCCTGCTAGGCCAGTGCTAGGTGCGTGGTTGTGTTTGTGGTTGTGAGGTCACTTGTGTCTCTGTGCCTGCTAGGCCAGTGCTAGGTGCGTGGTTGCTGTTTTCAGTTGTGAGGTCAGTGGTGGCTCAGTGCCTGCTAGGCCAGTGCTAGGTGCGTGGGTGGTGTTTGTGGTTGTGAGGTCAGTGGTGTCTCAGTGCCTGCTAGGCCAGTGCTAGGTGGGTGGCTGCTGTTTGTGGTTGTGAGGTCACTTGTGGGTCAGGGCCTGCTAGGCCAGTGCTAGGTGCGTGGCTGCTGGTTGTGGTTGTGAGGTCAGTGGTGGCTCAGTGCCTGCTAGGCCAGTGCTAGGTGCGTGGCTGCTGTTTTCAATTGTGAGGTCAGTGGTGGCTCAGTGCCTGCTAGGCCAGTGCTAGGTGCATGGCTGCTGTTTTCAGTTGTGAGGTCACTTGTGCCTCAGTACCTGCTAGGCCAGTGCTAGGTGCGTGGCTGCTGTTTGTGGTTGTGAGGTCAGTGGTGGCTCAGTGCCTGCTAGGCCAGTGCTAGGTGCGTGGGTGCTGTTTGTGGTTGTGAGGTCACTTGTGGCTCAGTGCCTGCTAGGCCAGTGCTAGGTGCGTGGCTGCTGTTTGTGGTTGTGAGGTCAGTGGTGGCTCAGTGCCTGCTAGGCCAGTGCTAGGTGCGTGGCTGCTGTTTTCAGTTGTGAGGTCACTTGTGCCTCAGTACCTGCTAGGCCAGTGCTAGGTGCGTGGCTGCTGTTCGTGGTTGTGAGGTCAGTGGTGGCTCAGTGCCTGCTAGGCCAGTGCTAGGTGCGTGGGTGCTGTTGGTGGTTGTGAGGTCAGTGGTGGCTCAGTGCCTGCTAGGCCAGTGCTAGGTGCGTGGCTGCTGTTTGTGGTTGTGAGGTCAGTGGTGGCTCAGTGCCTGCTAGGCCAGTGCTAGGTGCGTGGCTGCTGTTTGTGGTTGTGAGGTCAGTGGTGGCTCAGTGCCTGCTAGGCCAGTGCTAGGTGCGTGGCTGCTGTTTGTGGTTGTGAGGTCAGTGGTGGCTCAGTGCCTGCTAGGCCAGTGCTAGGTGCGTGGCTGCTGTTTGTGGTTGTGAGGTCAGTGGTGGCTCAGTGCCTGCTAGGCCAGTGCTAGGTGTGTGGGTGCTGTTTGTGGTTGTGAGGTCACTTGTGTCTCAGTGCCTGCTAGGCCAGTGCTAGGTGCGTGGCTGCTGTTTGTGGTTGTGAGGTCAGTGGTGGCTCAGTGCCTGCTAGGCCAGTGCTAGGTGCGTGGGTGCTGTTTGTGGTTGTGAGGTCAGTGGTGGCTCAGTGCCTGCTAGGCCAGTGCTAGGTGCGTGGCTGCTGTTTGTGGTTGTGAGGTCAGTGGTGGCTCAGTGCCTGCTAGGCCAGTGCTAGGTGCGTGGGTGCTGTTTGTGGTTGTGAGGTCAGTGGTGGCTCAGTGCCTGCTAGGCCAGTGCTAGGTGGGTGGCTGCTGTTTGTGGTTGTGAGGTCAGTGGTGGCTCAGTGCCTGCTAGGCCAGTGCTAGGTGCGTGGGTGCTTTTTGTGGCTGTGATGTCAGTGGTGGCTCAGTGCCTGCTAGGCCAGTGCTAGGTGCGTGGTTGTGTTTGTGGTTGTGAGGTCACTTGTGTCTCTGTGCCTGCTAGGCCAGTGCTAGGTGCGTGGTTGCTGTTTTCAGTTGTGAGGTCAGTGGTGGCTCAGTGCCTGCTAGGCCAGTGCTAGGTGCGTGGGTGCTGTTTGTGGTTGTGAGGTCAGTGGTGGCTCAGTGCCTGCTAGGCCAGTGCTAGGTGCGTGGTTGCTGTTTGTGGTTGTGAGGTCAGTGGTGGCTCAGTGCCTGCTAGGCCAGTGCTAGGTGCGTGGGTGCTGTTTGTGGTTGTGAGGTCAGTGGTGGCTCAGTGCCTGCTAGGCCAGTGCTAGGTGCGTGGGTGCTCTTGGTTGTTTTGAGGTCAGTGGTGTCTCAATGCCTGCTAGGCCAGTGCTAGGTGCGTGGCTGCTGTTGGTGGTTGTGAGGTCAGTGGTGGCTCAGTGCCTGCTAGGCCAGTGCTAGGTGCGTGGCTGCTGTTTGTGGTTGTGAGGTCAGTGGTGGCTAAGTGCCTGCTAGGCCAGTGCTAGGTGCGTGGGTGCTGTTTGTGGTTGTGAGGTCAGTGGTGGCTCAGTGCCTGCTAGGCCAGTGCTAGGTGGGTGGCTGCTGTTTGTGGTTGTGAGGTCACTTGTGTCTCAGTGCCTGCTAGGCCAGTGCTAGGTGCGTGGCTGCTGTTTTCAATTGTGAGGTCAGTGGTGGCTAAGTGCCTGCTAGGCCAGTGCCAGGTGTGTGGGTGCTGGTTGTGGTTGTGAGGTCAGTGGTGGCTCAGTGCCTGCTAGGCCAGTGCTAGGTGCGTGGCTGCTGTTTGTGGTTGTGAGGTCAGTGGTGGCTCAGTGCCTGCTAGGCCAGTGCTAGGTGCGTGGCTGCTCTTTTCAATTGCGAGGTCACTTGTGTCTCAGTGCCTGCTAGGCCAGTGCTAGGTGCGTGGTTTCTGTTGGTGGTTGCGAGGTCACTTGTGTCTCAGTGCCTGCTAGGCCAATGCTAGGTGCGTGGGTGCTCTTGGTTGTTGTGAGGTCAGTGGTGGCTCAGTGCCTGCTAGGCCAGTGCTAGGTGCGTGGCTGCTGTTTGTGGTTGTGAGGTCAGTGGTGGCTCAGTGCCTGCTAGGCCAGTGCTAGGTGCGTGGCTGCAGTTTTCAATTGTGAGGTCAGTGGTGGCTCAGTGCCTGCTAGGCCAGTGCTAGGTGCGTGGCTGCTGTTTGTGGTTGTGAGGTCAGTGGTGGCTCAGTGCCTGCTAGGCCAGTGCTAGGTGCGTGGCTGCTGTTGGTGGTTGTGAGGTCAGTGGTGGCTCAGTGCCTGCTAGGCCAGTGCTAGGTGCGTGGGTGCTGTTTGTGGTTGTGAGGTCAGTGGTGGCTCAGTGCCTGCTAGGCCAGTGCTAGGTGCGTGGCTGCTGTTTGTGGTTGTGAGGTCACTTGTGTCTCAGTGCCTGCTAGGCCAGTGCTAGGTGCGTGGGTGCTGTTTGTGGTTGTGAGGTCAGTGGTGGCTCAGTGCCTGCTAGGCCAGTGCTAGGTGCGTGGCTGCTGTTTTCAATTGTGAGGTCACTTGTGGCTCAGTGCCTGCTAGGCCAGTGCTAGGTGCGTGGCTGCTGTTTGTGGTTGTGAGGTCAGTGGTGGCTCAGTGCCTGCTAGGCCAGTGCTAGGTGCGTGGCTGCTGTTTGTGGTTGTGAGGTCAGTGGTGGCTCAGCGCCTGCTAGGCCAGTGCTAGGTGCGTGGCTGCCGTTTGTGGTTGTGAGGTCACTTGTGGCTCAGTGCCTGCTAGGCCAGTGCTAGGTGCGTGGGTGCTGTTGGTGGTTGTGAGGTCAGTGGTGGCTCAGTGCCTGCTAGGCCAGTGCTAGGTGCGTGGCTGCTGTTTGTGGTTGTGAGGTCACTTGTGCATCTGTGCCTGCTAGGCCAGTGCTAGGTGCGTGGCTGCTGTTTGTGGTTGTGAGGTCAGTGGTCGCTCAGTGCCTGCTAGGCCAGTGCTAGGTGGGTGGCTGCTGTTTGTGGTTGTGAGGTCAGTGGTGGCTCAGTGCCTGCTAGGCCAGTGCTAGGTCCGTGGCTGCTGTTTGTGGTTGTGAGGTCAGTGATGGCTCAGTGCCTGCTAGGCCAGTGCTAGGTGCGTGGCTGCTGTTTTCAATTGTGAGGTCAGTGGTGGCTCAGTGCCTGCTAGGCCAGTGCTAGGTGCGTGGGTGCTGTTTGTGGTTGTGAGGTCAGTGGTGGCTCAGTCCCTGCTAGGCCAGTGCTAGGTGCGTGGGTGCTGTTTGTGGTTGTTAGGTCACTTGTGGCTCAGTGCCTGCTAGGCCAGTGCTAGGTGTGTGGATGCTGTTTGTGGTTGTGAGGTCACTTGTGGCTCAGTGCCTGCTAGGCCAGTGCTAGGTGCGTGGGTGCTGTTTGTGGTTGTGAGGTCCCTTGTGCATCTGTGCCTGCTAGGCCAGTGCTAGGTGGGTGGCTGCTGTTTGTGGTTGTGAGGTCAGTGGTGTCTCAGTGCCTGCTAGGCCAGTGCTAGGTGCGTGGCTGCTGTTTTCAGTTGTGAGGTCAGTGGTGGCTCAGTGCCTGCTAGGCCAGTGCTAGGTGTTTGGCTGCTGGTTGTGGTTGTGAGGTCAGTGGTGTCTCAGTGCCTGCTAGGCCAGTGCTAGGTGCGTGGCTGCTGGTTGTGGTTGTGAGGTCAGTGGTGTCTCAGTGCCTGCTAGGCCAGTGCTAGGTGCGTGGCTGCTGTTTGTGGTTGTGAGGTCAGTGGTGGCTCAGTGCCTGCTAGGCCAGTGCTAGGTGCGTGGCTGTGTTTGTGGTTGTGAGGTCAGTGGTGGCTCAGTGCCTGCTAGGCCAGTGCTAGGTGCGTGGTTGCTGTTTGTGGTTGTGAGGTCAGTGGTGGCTCAGTGCCTGCTAGGCCAGTGCTAGGTGCGTGGCTGCTGTTTGTGGTTTTGAGGTCAGTGGTGGCTCAGTGCCTGCTAGGCCAGTGCTAGGTGCGTGGGTGCTGTTTGTGGTTGTGAGGTCAGTGGTGGCTCAGTGCCTGCTAGGCCAGTGCTAGGTGCGTGGCTGCTGTTGGTGGTTGTGAGGTCACTTGTGTCTCAGTGCCTGCTAGGCCAGTGCTAGGTGCGTGGGAGCTGTCTGTGGTTGTGAGGTCAGTGGTGGCTCAGTGCCTGCTAGGCCAGTGCTAGGTGCGTGGCTGCTGTTGGTGGTTGTGAGGTCAGTGGTGGCTCAGTGCCTGCTAGGCCAGTGCTAGGTGCGTGGCTGTGTTTGTGGTTGTGAGGTCAGTGGTGTCTCAATGCCTGCTAGGCCAGTGCTAGGTGGGTGGCTGCTGTTTGTGTTTGTGAGGTCAGTGGTGGCTCAGTGCCTGCTAGGCCAGTGCTAGGTGCGTGGATGCTGTTTGTGGTTGTGAGGTCAGTGGTGGCTCAGTGCCTGCTAGGCCAGTGCTAGGTGCGTGGGTGCTGTTGGTGGTTGTGAGGTCAGTGGTGTCTCAGTGCCTGCTAGGCCAGTGCTAGGTGCGTGGCTGTGTTTGTGGTTGTGAGGTCACTTGTGTCTCAGTGCCTGCTAGGCCAGTGCTAGGTGCGTGGCTGCTGTTGGTGGTTGTGAGGTCAGTGGTGGCTCAGTGCCTGCTAGGCCAGTGCTAGGTGCGTGGTTGCTGTTTGTGGTTGTGAGGTCAGTGGTGGCTCAGTGCCTGCTAGGCCAGTGCTAGGTGCATGGCTGCTGTTTGTGGTTGTGAGGTCAGTGGTGGCTCAGTGCCTGCTAGGCCAGTGCTAGGTGCGTGGCTGCTGTTTGTGGTTGTGAGGTCAGTGGTGGCTCAGTGCCTGCTAGGCCAGTGCTAGGTGCGTGGGTGCTGTTTCTGGTTGTGAGGTCAGTGGTGGCTCAGTGCCTGCTAGGCAAGTGCTAGGTGCGTGGCTGCTGTTTGTGGTTGTGAGGTCAGTGGTGGCTCAGTGCCTGCTAGGCCAGTGCTGGGTGCGTGGTTGCTGTTGGTGGTTGTGAGGTCAGTGGTGGCTCAGTGCCTGCTAGGCCAGTGCTAGGTGCGTGGCTGCTGTTTGTGGTTGTGAGGTCAGTGGTGGCTCAGTGCCTGCTAGGCCAGTGCTAGGTGCGTGGCTGCTGTTTGTGGTTGTGAGGTCAGTGGTGGCTCAGTGCCTGCTAGGCCAGTGCTAGGTGCGTGGCTGTGTTTGTGGTTGTGAGGTCAGTGGTGGCTCAGTGCCTGCTAGGCCAGTGCTAGGTGCGTGGTTGCTGTTTGTGGTTGTGAGGTCAGTGGTGGCTCAGTGCCTGCTAGGCCAGTGCTAGGTGCGTGGCTGCTGTTGGTGGTTTTGAGGTCAGTGGTGGCTCAGTGCCTGCTAGGCCAGTGCTAGGTGCGTGGCTGCTGTTTGTGGTTGTGAGGTCAGTGGTGGCTCAGTGCCTGCTAGGCCAGTGCTTGGTGCGTGGCTGCTGTTTGTGGTAGTGAGGTCAGTGGTGGCTCAGTGCCTGCTAGGCCAGTGCTAGGTGCGTGGCTGCTGTTTGTGGTTGTGAGGTCAGTGGTGGCTCAGTGCCTGCTAGGCCAGTGCTAGGTGCGTGGCTGCTGTTTGTGGTTGTGAGGTGAGTGGTGGCTCAGTGCCTGCTAGGCCAGTGCTAGGTGCGTGGCTGCTGTTTGTGGTTGTGAGGTGAGTGGTGGCTCAGTGCCTGCTAGGCCAGTGCTAGGTGCGTGGCTGCTGTTGGTGGTTTTGAGGTCAGTGGTGTCTCAGTGCCTGCTAGGCCAGTGCTAGGTGCGTGGCTGCTGTTTGTGGTTGTGAGGTCAGTGGTGGCTCAGTGCCTGCTAGGCCAGTGCTAGGTGCGTGGCTGCTGTTTTCAATTGTGAGGTCAGTGGTGGCTCAGTGCCTGCTAGGCCAGTGCTAGGTGCGTGTGTGCTGTTTGTGGTTGCGAGGTCAGTGGTGGCTCAGTGCCTGCTAGGCCAGTGCTAGGTGTGTGGCTGCTGTTTGTGGTTGTGAGGTCAGTGGTGTCTCAGTGCCTGCTAGGCCAGTGCTAGGTGCGTGGCTGCTGTTTGTGGTTGTGAGGTCAGTGGTGGCTCAGTGCCTGCTAGGCCAGTGCTAGGTGCGTGGATGCTGTTTGTGTTTGTGAGGTCACTTGTGTCTCAGTGCCTGCTAGGCCAGTGCTAGGTGCGTGGATGCTGTTTGTGGTTGTGAGGTCAGTGGTGGCTCAGTGCCTGTTAGGCCAGTGCTAGGTGCGTGGCTGCTGTTTGTGGTTGTGAGGTCAGTGGTGGCTCAGTGCCTGCTAGGCCAGTGCTAGGTGCGTGGCTGCTGTTTGTGGTTGTGAGGTCAGTGGTGGCTCAGTGCCTGCTAGGCCAGTGCTAGGTGGGTGGCTGCTGTTTGTGGTTTTGAGGTCAGTGGTGTCTCAGTGCCTGCTAGGCCAGTGCTAGGTGCGTGGGTGCTGTTTGTGGTTGTGAGGTCAGTGGTGGCTCAGTGCCTGCTAGGCCAGTGCTAGGTGGGTGGCTGCTGTTGGTGGTTTTGAGGTCAGTGGTGGCTCAGTGCCTGCTAGGCCAGTGCTAGGTGCGTGGGTGCTGTTTGTGGTTGTGAGGTCAGTGGTGTCTCAGTGCCTGCTAGGCCAGTGCTAGGTGCTTAGCTGTGTTTGTGGTTGTGAGGTCACTTGTATCTCTGTGCCTGCTAGGCCAGTGCTAGGTGCATGGCTGCTGTTTGTGGTTGTGAGGTCAGTGGTGTCTCAGTGCCTGCTAGGCCAGTGCTAGCTGCGTGGCTGCTGTTTGTGGTTGTGAGGTCAGTGGTGGCTCAGTGCCTGCTAGGCCAGTGCTAGGTGCGTGGGTGCTGTTTGTGGTTGTGAGGTCAGTGGTGGCTCAGTGCCTGCTAGGCCAGTGCTAGGTGCGTGGCTGCTGTTTGTGGTTGTGAGGTCAGTGGTGGCTCAGTGCCTGCTAGGCCAGTGCTAGGTGCGTGGCTGCAGTTTTCAATTGTGAGGTCAGTGGTGGCTCAGTGCCTGCTAGGCCAGTGCTAGGTGCGTGGCTGCTGTTTGTGGTTGTGAGGTCAGTGGTGGCTCAGTGCCTGCTAGGCCAGTGCTAGGTGCGTGGCTGCTGTTGGTGGTTGTGAGGTCAGTGGTGGCTCAGTGCCTGCTAGGCCAGTGCTAGGTGCGTGGGTGCTGTTTGTGGTTGTGAGGTCAGTGGTGGCTCAGTGCCTGCTAGGCCAGTGCTAGGTGCGTGGCTGCTGTTTGTGGTTGTGAGGTCAGTGGTGGCTCAGCGCCTGCTAGGCCAGTGCTAGGTGCGTGGCTGCCGTTTGTGGTTGTGAGGTCACTTGTGGCTCAGTGCCTGCTAGGCCAGTGCTAGGTGCGTGGGTGCTGTTGGTGGTTGTGAGGTCAGTGGTGGCTCAGTGCCTGCTAGGCCAGTGCTAGGTGCGTGGCTGCTGTTTGTGGTTGTGAGGTCACTTGTGCATCTGTGCCTGCTAGGCCAGTGCTAGGTGCGTGGCTGCTGTTTGTGGTTGTGAGGTCAGTGGTGGCTCAGTGCCTGCTAGGCCAGTGCTAGGTGGGTGGCTGCTGTTTGTGGTTGTGAGGTCAGTGGTGGCTCAGTGCCTGCTAGGCCAGTGCTAGGTGCGTGGCTGCTGTTTGTGGTTGTGAGGTCAGTGGTGGCTCAGTGCCTGCTAGGCCAGTGCTAGGTGCGTGGCTGCTGTTGGTGGTTGTGAGGTCAGTGGTGGCTCAGTGCCTGCTAGGCCAGTGCTAGGTGCGTGGGTGCTGTTTGTGGTTGTGAGGTCAGTGGTGGCTCAGTGCCTGCTAGGCCAGTGCTAGGTGCGTGGCTGCTGTTTGTGGTTGTGAGGTCAGTGGTGGCTCAGCGCCTGCTAGGCCAGTGCTAGGTGCGTGGCTGCCGTTTGTGGTTGTGAGGTCACTTGTGGCTCAGTGCCTGCTAGGCCAGTGCTAGGTGCGTGGTTGCTGTTGGTGGTTGTGAGGTCAGTGGTGGCTCAGTGCCTGCTAGGCCAGTGCTAGGTGCGTGGCTGCTGTTTGTGGTTGTGAGGTCACTTGTGCATCTGTGCCTGCTAGGCCAGTGCTAGGTGCGTGGCTGCTGTTTGTGGTTGTGAGGTCAGTGGTGGCTCAGTGCCTGCTAGGCCAGTGCTAGGTGGGTGGCTGCTGTTTGTGGTTGTGAGGTCAGTGGTGGCTCAGTGCCTGCTAGGCCAGTGCTAGGTGCGTGGGTGCTGTTTGTGGTTGTGAGGTCAGTGATGGCTCAGTGCCTGCTAGGCCAGTGCTAGGTGCGTGGCTGCTGTTTTCAATTGTGAGGTCAGTGGTGGCTCAGTGCCTGCTAGGCCAGTGCTAGGTGCGTGGGTGCTGTTTGTGGTTGTGAGGTCAGTGGTGGCTCAGTCCCTGCTAGGCCAGTGCTAGGTGCGTGGGTGCTGTTTGTGGTTGTTAGGTCACTTGTGGCTCAGTGCCTGCTAGGCCAGTGCTAGGTGTGTGGATGCTGTTTGTGGTTGTGAGGTCACTTGTGGCTCAGTGCCTGCTAGGCCAGTGCTAGGTGCGTGGGTGCTGTTTGTGGTTGTGAGGTCCCTTGTGCATCTGTGCCTGCTAGGCCAGTGCTAGGTGGGTGGCTGCTGTTTGTGGTTGTGAGGTCAGTGGTGTCTCAGTGCCTGCTAGGCCAGTGCTAGGTGCGTGGCTGCTGTTTTCAGTTGTGAGGTCAGTGGTGGCTCAGTGCCTGCTAGGCCAGTGCTAGGTGTTTGGCTGCTGGTTGTGGTTGTGAGGTCAGTGGTGTCTCAGTGCCTGCTAGGCCAGTGCTAGGTGCGTGGCTGCTGGTTGTGGTTGTGAGGTCAGTGGTGTCTCAGTGCCTGCTAGGCCAGTGCTAGGTGCGTGGCTGCTGTTTGTGGTTGTGAGGTCAGTGGTGGCTCAGTGCCTGCTAGGCCAGTGCTAGGTGCGTGGCTGTGTTTGTGGTTGTGAGGTCAGTGGTGGCTCAGTGCCTGCTAGGCCAGTGCTAGGTGCGTGGTTGCTGTTTGTGGTTGTGAGGTCAGTGGTGGCTCAGTGCCTGCTAGGCCAGTGCTAGGTGCGTGGCTGCTGTTGGTGGTTTTGAGGTCAGTGGTGGCTCAGTGCCTGCTAGGCCAGTGCTAGGTGCGTGGGTGCTGTTTGTGGTTGTGAGGTCAGTGGTGGCTCAGTGCCTGCTAGGCCAGTGCTAGGTGCGTGGCTGCTGTTGGTGGTTGTGAGGTCACTTGTGTCTCAGTGCCTGCTAGGCCAGTGCTAGGTGCGTGGGAGCTGTCTGTGGTTGTGAGGTCAGTGGTGGCTCAGTGCCTGCTAGGCCAGTGCTAGGTGCGTGGCTGCTGTTGGTGGTTGTGAGGTCAGTGGTGGCTCAGTGCCTGCTAGGCCAGTGCTAGGTGCGTGGCTGTGTTTGTGGTTGTGAGGTCAGTGGTGTCTCAATGCCTGCTAGGCCAGTGCTAGGTGGGTGGCTGCTGTTTGTGTTTGTGAGGTCAGTGGTGGCTCAGTGCCTGCTAGGCCAGTGCTAGGTGCGTGGATGCTGTTTGTGGTTGTGAGGTCAGTGGTGGCTCAGTGCCTGCTAGGCCAGTGCTAGGTGCGTGGGTGCTGTTGGTGGTTGTGAGGTCAGTGGTGTCTCAGTGCCTGCTAGGCCAGTGCTAGGTGCGTGGCTGTGTTTGTGGTTGTGAGGTCACTTGTGTCTCAGTGCCTGCTAGGCCAGTGCTAGGTGCGTGGCTGCTGTTTGTGGTTGTGAGGTCAGTGGTGGCTCAGTGCCTGCTAGGCCAGTGCTAGGTGCGTGGTTGCTGTTTGTGGTTGTGAGGTCAGTGGTGGCTCAGTGCCTGCTAGGCCAGTGCTAGGTGCATGGCTGCTGTTTGTGGTTGTGAGGTCAGTGGTGGCTCAGTGCCTGCTAGGCCAGTGCTAGGTGCGTGGCTGCTGTTTGTGGTTGTGAGGTCAGTGGTGGCTCAGTGCCTGCTAGGCCAGTGCTAGGTGCGTGGGTGCTGTTTCTGGTTGTGAGGTCAGTGGTGGCTCAGTGCCTGCTAGGCAAGTGCTAGGTGCGTGGCTGCTGTTTGTGGTTGTGAGGTCAGTGGTGGCTCAGTGCCTGCTAGGCCAGTGCTGGGTGCGTGGTTGCTGTTGGTGGTTGTGAGGTCAGTGGTGGCTCAGTGCCTGCTAGGCCAGTGCTAGGTGCGTGGCTGCTGTTTGTGGTTGTGAGGTCAGTGGTGGCTCAGTGCCTGCTAGGCCAGTGCTAGGTGCGTGGCTGCTGTTTGTGGTTGTGAGGTCAGTGGTGGCTCAGTGCCTGCTAGGCCAGTGCTAGGTGCGTGGCTGTGTTTGTGGTTGTGAGGTCAGTGGTGGCTCAGTGCCTGCTAGGCCAGTGCTAGGTGCGTGGTTGCTGTTTGTGGTTGTGAGGTCAGTGGTGGCTCAGTGCCTGCTAGGCCAGTGCTAGGTGCGTGGCTGCTGTTGGTGGTTTTGAGGTCAGTGGTGGCTCAGTGCCTGCTAGGCCAGTGCTAGGTGCGTGGCTGCTGTTTGTGGTTGTGAGGTCAGTGGTGGCTCAGTGCCTGCTAGGCCAGTGCTTGGTGCGTGGCTGCTGTTTGTGGTAGTGAGGTCAGTGGTGGCTCAGTGCCTGCTAGGCCAGTGCTAGGTGCGTGGCTGCTGTTTGTGGTTGTGAGGTCAGTGGTGGCTCAGTGCCTGCTAGGCCAGTGCTAGGTGCGTGGCTGCTGTTTGTGGTTGTGAGGTGAGTGGTGGCTCAGTGCCTGCTAGGCCAGTGCTAGGTGCGTGGCTGCTGTTTGTGGTTGTGAGGTGAGTGGTGGCTCAGTGCCTGCTAGGCCAGTGCTAGGTGCGTGGCTGCTGTTGGTGGTTTTGAGGTCAGTGGTGGCTCAGTGCCTGCTAGGCCAGTGCTAGGTGCGTGGCTGCTGTTTGTGGTTGTGAGGTCAGTGGTGGCTCAGTGCCTGCTAGGCCAGTGCTAGGTGCGTGGCTGCTGTTTTCAATTGTGAGGTCAGTGGTGGCTCAGTGCCTGCTAGGCCAGTGCTAGGTGCGTGTGTGCTGTTTGTGGTTGCGAGGTCAGTGGTGGCTCAGTGCCTGCTAGGCCAGTGCTAGGTGTGTGGCTGCTGTTTGTGGTTGTGAGGTCAGTGGTGTCTCAGTGCCTGCTAGGCCAGTGCTAGGTGCGTGGCTGCTGTTTGTGGTTGTGAGGTCAGTGGTGGCTCAGTGCCTGCTAGGCCAGTGCTAGGTGCGTGGATGCTGTTTGTGTTTGTGAGGTCACTTGTGTCTCAGTGCCTGCTAGGCCAGTGCTAGGTGCGTGGATGCTGTTTGTGGTTGTGAGGTCAGTGGTGGCTCAGTGCCTGTTAGGCCAGTGCTAGGTGCGTGGCTGCTGTTTGTGGTTGTGAGGTCAGTGGTGGCTCAGTGCCTGCTAGGCCAGTGCTAGGTGCGTGGCTGCTGTTTGTGGTTGTGAGGTCAGTGGTGGCTCAGTGCCTGCTAGGCCAGTGCTAGGTGGGTGGCTGCTGTTTGTGGTTTTGAGGTCAGTGGTGTCTCAGTGCCTGCTAGGCCAGTGCTAGGTGCGTGGGTGCTGTTTGTGGTTGTGAGGTCAGTGGTGGCTCAGTGCCTGCTAGGCCAGTGCTAGGTGGGTGGCTGCTGTTGGTGGTTTTGAGGTCAGTGGTGGCTCAGTGCCTGCTAGGCCAGTGCTAGGTGGGTGGGTGCTGTTTGTGGTTGTGAGGTCAGTGGTGTCTCAGTGCCTGCTAGGCCAGTGCTAGGTGCTTGGCTGTGTTTGTGGTTGTGAGGTCACTTGTATCTCTGTGCCTGCTAGGCCAGTGCTAGGTGCATGGCTGCTGTTTGTGGTTGTGAGGTCAGTGGTGTCTCAGTGCCTGCTAGGCCAGTGCTAGCTGCGTGGCTGCTGTTTGTGGTTGTGAGGTCAGTGGTGGCTCAGTGCCTGCTAGGCCAGTGCTAGGTGCGTGGGTGCTGTTTGTGGTTGTGAGGTCAGTGGTGGCTCAGTGCCTGCTAGGCCAGTGCTAGGTGCGTGGCTGCTGTTTGTGGTTGTGAGGTCAGTGGTGGCTCAGTGCCTGCTAGGCCAGTGCTAGGTGCGTGGGTGCTGTTTGTGGTTGTGAGGTCAGTGGTGGCTCAGTGCCTGCTAGGCCAGTGCTAGGTGCGTGGGTGCTGTTTGTGGTTGTGAGGTCAGTGGTGGCTCAGTGCCTGCTAGGCCAGTGCTGGGTGCGTGGGTGCTGTTGGTGGTTGTGAGGTCAGTGGTGGCTCAGTGCCTGCTAGGCCAGTGCTAGGTGCGTGGATGCTGTTTGTGGTTGTGAGGTCAGTGGTGGCTCAGTGCCTGCTAGGCCAGTGCTAGGTGCGTGGCTGCTGGTTGTGGTTGTGAGGTCAGTGGTGGCTCAGTGCCTGCTAGGCCAGTGCTAGGTGCGTGGCTGCTCTTGGTGGTTTTGAGGTAAGTGGTGGCTCAGTGCCTGCTAGGCCAGTGCTAGGTGCGTGGCTGCTGTTTGTGGTTGTGAGGTCACTTGTGTCTCTGTGCCTGCTAGGCCAGTGCTAGGTGCGTGGTTGCTGTTTGTGGTTGTGAGGTCAGTGGTGGCTCAGTGCCTGCTAGGCCAGTGCTAGGTGCGTGGGTGCTGTTTGTGGTTGTGAGGTCAGTGGTGGCTCAGTGCCTGCTAGGCCAGTGCTAGGTGCGTGGGTGCTGTTTGTGGTTGTGAGGTCAGTGGTGGCTCAGTGCCTGCTAGGCCAGTGCTAGGTGCGTGGCTGCTGTTTGTGGTTGTGAGGTCACTTGTGTCTCTGTGCCTGCTAGGCCAGTGATAGGTGCGTGGCTGCTGTTTGTGGTTGTGAGGTCAGTGGTGGCTCAGTGCCTGCTAGGCCAGTGCTAGGTGCGTGGCTGCTGTTTGTGGTTGTGAGGTCAGTGGTGGCTCAGTGCCTGCTAGGCCAGTGCTAGGTGCGTGTGTGCTGTTTGTGGTTGTGAGGTCAGTGGTGTCTCAGTGCCTGCTAGGCCAGTGCTAGGTGCGTGGCTGCTGGTTGTGGTTGTGAGGTCAGTGGTGGCTCAGTGCCTGCTAGGCTAGTGCTAGGTGTGTGGGTGCTGTTTGTGGTTGTGAGGTCAGTGGTGGATCAGTGCCTGCTAGGCCAGTGCTAGGTGCGTGGGTGCTGTTTGTGGTTGTGAGGTCAGTGGTGGCTCAGTGCCTGCTAGGCCAGTGCTAGGTGCGTGGCTGCTGGTTGTGGTTGTGAGGTCAGTGGTGGCTCAGTGCCTGCTAGGCCAGTGCTAGGTGCGTGGCTGTGTTTGTGGTTGTGAGGTCAGTGGTGGCTCAGTGCCTGCTAGGCCAGTGCTAGGTGCGTGGGTGCTGTTTGTGGTTGTGAGGTCAGTGGTGGCTCAGTGCCTGCTAGGCCAGTGCTAGGTGGGTGGCTGCTGTTTGTGGTTGTGAGGTCAGTGGTGGCTCAGTGCCTGCTAGGCCAGTGCTAGGTGCGTGGCTGTGTTTGTGGTTGTGAGGTCAGTGGTGGCTCAGTGCCTGCTAGGCCAGTGCTAGGTGCGTGGTTGCTGTTTTCAGTTGTGAGGTCAGTGGTGGCTCAGTGCCTGCTAGGCCAGTGCTAGGTGCGTGGCTGCTGTTGGTGGTTGTGAGGTCAGTGGTGGCTCAGTGCCTGCTAGGCCAGTGCTAGGTGCGTGGCTGCTGTTTGTGGTTGTGAGGTCAGTGGTGGCTCAGTGCCTGCTAGGCCAGTGCTAGGTGCGTGGCTGCTGTTTGTGGTTGTGAGGTCAGTGGTGGCTCAGTGCCTGCTAGGCCAGTGCTAGGTGCATGGCTGCTGTTTGTGGTTGTGAGGTCAGTGGTGGCTCAGTGCCTGCTAGGCCAGTGCTAGGTGCGTGGCTGCTGTTTGTGGCTGTGAGGTCACTTGTGTCTCTGTGCCTGCTAGGCCAGTGATAGGTGCGTGGCTGCTGTTTGTGGTTGTGAGGTCAGTGGTGGCTCAGTGCCTGCTAGGCCAGTGCTAGGTGCGTGGGTGCTGTTTGTGGTTGTGAGGTCAGTGGTGGATCAGTGCCTGCTAGGCCAGTGCTAGGTGCGTGGGTGCTGTTGGTGGTTGTGAGGTCAGTGGTGTCTCAGTGCCTGCTAGGCCAGTGATAGGTGCGTGGCTGCTGTTGGTGGTTGTGAGGTCAGTGGTGGCTCAGTGCCTGCTAGGCCAGTGCTAGGTGCGTGGGTGCTGTTTGTGGTTTTGAGGTCAGTGGTGGCTCAGTGCCTGCTAGGCCAGTGCTAGGTGCGTGGGTGCTGTTTGTGGTTGTGAGGTCAGTGGTGGCTCAGTGCCTGCTAGGCCAGTGCTAGGTGCGTGGTTGCTGTTTGTGGCTGTGAGGTCAGTGGTGGCTCAGTGCCTGCTAGGCCAGTGCTAGGTGCGTGGGTGCTGTTTGTGGTTGTGAGGTCAGTGGTGGCTCAGTGCCTGCTAGGCCAGTGCTAGGTGCATGGCTGCTGTTTGTGGTTGTGAGGTCAGTGGTGGCTCAGTGCCTGCTAGGCCAGTGCTAGGTGCGTGGTTGCTGTTTGTGGTTGTGAGGTCAGTGGTGGCTCAGTGCCTGCTAGGCCAGTGCTAGGTGCGTGGCTGCTGTTTGTGGTTGTGAGGTCAGTGGTGGCTCAGTGCCTGCTAGGCCAGTGCTAGGTGCGTGGGTGCTGTTTGTGGTTGTGAGGTCAGTGGTGGCTCAGTGCCTGCTAGGCCAGTGCTAGGTGCGTGGCTGCTGGTTGTGGTTGTGAGGTCAGTGGTGGCTCAGTGCCTGCTAGGCCAGTGCTAGGTGCGTGGCTGTGTTTGTGGTTGTGAGGTCAGTGGTGGCTCAGTGCCTGCTAGGCCAGTGCTAGGTGCGTGGTTGCTGTTTTCAGTTGTGAGG
This sequence comes from Apteryx mantelli, assembly GCF_036417845.1. NCBI lineage: Eukaryota > Metazoa > Chordata > Aves > Apterygiformes > Apterygidae > Apteryx > Apteryx mantelli. The sequence goes on from NC_089988.1 coordinate 23,594,879, forward strand.
TCAGTGGTGGCTCAGTGCCTGCTAGGCCAGTGCTAGGTGCGTGGCTGCTGTTGGTGGTTGTGAGGTCAGTGGTGGCTCAGTGCCTGCTAGGCCAGTGCTAGGTGCGTGGCTGCTGTTTTCAATTGTGAGGTCAGTGGTGGCTCAGTGCCTGCTAGGCCAGTGCTAGGTGCGTGGCTGCTGTTTGTGGTTGTGAGGTCAGTGGTGGCTCAGTGCCTGCTAGGCCAGTGCTAGCTGCGTGGCTGCTGTTTGTGGTTGTGAGGTCAGTGGTGGCTCAGTGCCTGCTAGGCCAGTGCTAGGTGCGTGGGTGCTGTTTGTGGTTGTGAGGTCAGTGGTGGCTCAGTGCCTGCTAGGCCAGTGCTAGGTGCGTGGCTGCTGTTTGTGGTTGTGAGGTCAGTGGTGTCTCAGTGCCTGCTAGGCCAGTGCTAGGTGCGTGGCTGCTGTTTTCAGTTGTGAGGTCAGTGGTGGCTCAGTGCCTGCTAGGCCAGTGCTAGGTGCGTGGCTGCTGTTGGTGGTTGTGAGGTCAGTGGTGGCTCAGTGCCTGCTAGGCCAGTGCTAGGTGCGTGGCTGCTGTTTGTGGTTGTGAGGTCACTTGTGTCTCAGTGCCTGCTAGGCCAGTGCTAGGTGCGTGGCTGCTGTTTGTGGTTGTGAGGTCAGTGGTGGCTCAGTGCCTGCTAGGCCAGTGCTAGGTGCGTGGCTGCTGTTTGTGGTTGTGAGGTCACTTGTGTCTCTGTGCCTGCTTAGGCCAGTGATAGGTGCGTGGCTGCTGTTTGTGGTTGTGAGGTCAGTGGTGGCTCAGTGCCTGCTAGGCCAGTGCTAGGTGCGTGGGTGCTGTTTGTGGTTGTGAGGTCAGTGGTGGATCAGTGCCTGCTAGGCCAGTGCTAGGTGCGTGGCTGCTGTTGGTGGTTGTGAGGTCAGTGGTGTCTCAGTGCCTGCTAGGCCAGTGATAGGTGCGTGGCTGCTGTTTGTGGTTGTGAGGTCAGTGGTGGCTCAGTGCCTGCTAGGCCAGTGCTAGGTGCGTGGGTGCTGTTTGTGGTTTTGAGGTCAGTGGTGGCTCAGTGCCTGCTAGGCCAGTGCTAGGTGCGTGGGTGCTGTTGGTGGTTGTGAGGTCAGTGGTGGCTCAGTGCCTGCTAGGCCAGTGCTAGGTGCGTGGGTGCTGTTTGTGGTTGTGAGGTCAGTGGTGGCTCAGTGCCTGCTAGGCCAGTGCTAGGTGCGTGGCTGCTGTTTGTGGTTGTGAGGTCAGTGGTGGCTCAGTGCCTGCTAGGCCAGTGCTAGGTGCATGGCTGCTGTTTGTGGTTGTGAGGTCAGTGGTGGCTCAGTGCCTGCTAGGCCAGTGCTAGGTGCGTGGCTGCTGTTTGTGGCTGTGAGGTCACTTGTGTCTCTGTGCCTGCTAGGCCAGTGATAGGTGCGTGGCTGCTGTTTGTGGTTGTGAGGTCAGTGGTGGCTCAGTGCCTGCTAGGCCAGTGCTAGGTGCGTGGGTGCTGTTTGTGGTTGTGAGGTCAGTGGTGGATCAGTGCCTGCTAGGCCAGTGCTAGGTGCGTGGGTGCTGTTGGTGGTTGTGAGGTCAGTGGTGTCTCAGTGCCTGCTAGTCCAGTGATAGGTGCGTGGCTGCTGTTGGTGGTTGTGAGGTCAGTGGTGGCTCAGTGCCTGCTAGGCCAGTGCTAGGTGCGTGGGTGCTGTTTGTGGTTTTGAGGTCAGTGGTGGCTCAGTGCCTGCTAGGCCAGTGCTAGGTGCGTGGGTGCTGTTGGTGGTTGTGAGGTCAGTGGTGGCTCAGTGCCTGCTAGGCCAGTGCTAGGTGCGTGGGTGCTGTTTGTGGTTGTGAGGTCACTTGTGTCTCAGTGCCTGCTAGTCCAGTGCTAGGTGCGTGGTTGCTGTTTGTGGTTGTGAGGTCAGTGGTGGCTCAGTGCCTGCTAGGCCAGTGCTAGGTGCGTGGTTGCTGTTTGTGGTTGTGAGGTCAGTGGTGGCTCAGTGCCTGCTAGGCCAGTGCTAGGTGCGTGGCTGCTGTTTGTGGTTGTGAGGTCAGTGGTGTCTCAGTGCCTGCTAGGCCAGTGCTAGGTGCGTGGCTGCTGTTTGTGGTTGTGAGGTCAGTGGTGGCTCAGTGCCTGCTAGGCCAGTGCTAGGTGCGTGGCTGCTGGTTGTGGTTGTGAGGTCAGTGGTGGCTCAGTGCCTGCTAGGCCAGTGCTAGGTGCGTGGCTGTGTTTGTGGTTGTGAGGTCAGTGGTGGCTCAGTGCCTGCTAGGCCAGTGCTAGGTGCGTGGTTGCTGTTTTCAGTTGTGAGGTCAGTGGTGGCTCAGTGCCTGCTAGGCCAGTGCTAGGTGCGTGGCTGCTGTTGGTGGTTGTGAGGTCAGTGGTGGCTCAGTGCCTGCTAGGCCAGTGCTAGGTGCGTGGCTGCTGTTTTCAATTGTGAGGTCAGTGGTGGCTCAGTGCCTGCTAGGCCAGTGCTAGGTGCGTGGCTGCTGTTTGTGGTTGTGAGGTCAGTGGTGGCTCAGTGCCTGCTAGGCCAGTGCTAGGTGCGTGGCTGCTGTTTGTGGTTGTGAGGTCAGTGGTGGCTCAGTGCCTGCTAGGCCAGTGCTAGGTGCGTGGGTGCTGTTTGTGGTTGTGAGGTCAGTGGTGGCTCAGTGCCTGCTAGGCCAGTGCTAGGTGCGTGGCTGCTGTTTGTGGTTGTGAGGTCACTTGTGTCTCAGTGCCTGCTAGGCCAGTGCTAGGTGCGTGGGTGCTGTTTGTGGTTGTGAGGTCAGTGGTGGCTCAGTGCCTGCTAGGCCAGTGCTAGGTGCGTGGCTGCTGTTTGTGGTTGTGAGGTCAGTGGTGGCTCAGTGCCTGCTAGGCCAGTGCTAGGTGTTTGGCTGCTGTTTTCAATTGTGAGGTCAGTGGTGGCTCAGTGCCTGCTAGGCCAGTGCTAGGTGTTTGGCTGCTGTTTTCAATTGTGAGGTCACCTGTGTCTCAGTGCCTGCTAGGCCAGTGCTAGGTGCGTGGGTGCTGTTTGTGGTTGTGAGGTCACTTGTGTCTCAGTGCCTGCTAGGCCAGTGCTAGGTGCGTGGGTGCTGTTTGTGGTTGTGAGGTCAGTGGTGGCTCAGTGCCTGCTAGGCCAGTGCTAGGTGTGTGGCTGCTGTTTTCAATTGTGAGGTCAGTGGTGGCTCAGTGCCTGCTAGGCCAGTGCTAGGTGCGTGGTTGCTGTTGGTGGTTGTGAGGTCAGTGGTGGCTCAGTGCCTGCTAGGCCAGTGCTAGGTGCGTGGCTGCTGTTTGTGGTTGTGAGGTCACTTGTGTCTCAGTGCCTGCTAGGCCAGTGCTAGGTGCGTGGCTGCTGTTTGTGGTTGTGAGGTCAGTGGTGGCTCAGTGCCTGCTAGGCCAGTGCTAGGTGCGTGGCTGCTGTTTGTGGTTGTGAGGTCACTTGTGTCTCTGTGCCTGCTTAGGCCAGTGATAGGTGCGTGGCTGCTGTTTGTGGTTGTGAGGTCAGTGGTGTCTCAGTGCCTGCTAGGCCAGTGCTAGGTGCGTGGGTGCTGTTTGTGGTTGTGAGGTCAGTGGTGGATCAGTGCCTGCTAGGCCAGTGCTAGGTGCGTGGCTGCTGTTGGTGGTTGTGAGGTCAGTGGTGTCTCAGTGCCTGCTAGGCCAGTGATAGGTGCGTGGCTGCTGTTTGTGGTTGTGAGGTCAGTGGTGGCTCAGTGCCTGCTAGGCCAGTGCTAGGTGCGTGGGTGCTGTTTGTGGTTTTGAGGTCAGTGGTGGCTCAGTGCCTGCTAGGCCAGTGCTAGGTGCGTGGGTGCTGTTGGTGGTTGTGAGGTCAGTGGTGGCTCAGTGCCTGCTAGGCCAGTGCTAGGTGCGTGGGTGCTGTTTGTGGTTGTGAGGTCAGTGGTGGCTCAGTGCCTGCTAGGCCAGTGCTAGGTGCGTGGGTGCTGTTTGTGGTTGTGAGGTCAGTGGTGGCTCAGTGCCTGCTAGGCCAGTGCTAGGTGCATGGCTGCTGTTTGTGGTTGTGAGGTCAGTGGTGGCTCAGTGCCTGCTAGGCCAGTGCTAGGTGCGTGGGTGCTGTTTGTGGTTGTGAGGTCACTTGTGTCTCAGTGCCTGCTAGGCCAGTGCTAGGTGCGTGGCTGCTGTTTGCGGTTGTGAGGTCAGTGGTGTCTCAGTGCCTGCTAGGCCAGTGCTAGGTGCGTGGGTGCTGTTGGTGGTTGTGAGGTCAGTGGTGGCTCAGTGCCTGCTAGGCCAGTGCTAGGTGCGTGGCTGCTGTTTGTGGTTGTGAGGTCAGTGGTGGCTCAGTGCCTGCTAGGCCAGTGCTAGGTGCGTGGCTGCTGTTTGTGGTTGTGAGGTCAGTGGTGGCTCAGTGCCTGCTAGGCCAGTGCTAGGTGCGTGGGTGCTGTTTGTGGTTGTGAGGTCAGTGGTGGCTCAGTGCCTGCTAGGCCAGTGCTAGGTGTGTGGCTGCTCTTTTCAATTGCGAGGTCACTTGTGTCTCAGTGCCTGCTAGGCCAGTGCTAGGTGCGTGGCTGCTGTTTGTGGTTGTGAGGTCACTTGTGTCTCAGTGCCTGCTAGGCCAGTGCTAGGTGCGTGGCTGCTGTTTGTGGTTGTGAGGTCAGTGGTGTCTCAGTGCCTGCTAGGCCAGTGCTAGGTGCGTGGCTGCTGTTTGTGGTTTTGAGGTCAGTGGTGTCTCAGTGCCTGCTAGGCCAGTGCTAGGTGCGTGGCTGCTGTTTGTGGTTGTGAGGTCAGTGGTGCCTCTGTGCCTGCTATGCCAGTGCTAGGTGCGTGGCTGCTGTTTGTGGTTGTGAGGTCAGTGGTGGCTCAGTGCCTGCTAGGCCAGTGCTAGGTGCGTGGCTGCTGTTTGTGGTTGTGAGGTCAGTGGTGGCTCAGTGCCTGCTAGGCCAGTGCTAGGTGCGTGGCTGCTGTTGGTGGTTGTGAGGTCAGTGGTGTCTCAGTGCCTGCTAGGCCAGTGCTAGGTGCGTGGCTGTGTTTGTGGTTGTGAGGTCAGTGGTGGCTCAGTGCCTGCTAGGCCAGTGCTAGGTGCGTGGCTGCTGTTTGTGGTTGTGAGGTCAGTGGTGGCTCAGTGCCTGCTAGGCCAGTGCTAGGTGCGTGGCTGCTGTTTGTGGTTGTGAGGTCAGTGGTGGCTCAGTGCCTGCTAGGCCAGTGCTAGGTGCGTGGGTGCTGTTTGTGGTTGTGAGGTCAGTGGTGGCTCAGTGCCTGCTAGGCCAGTGCTAGGTGCGTGGCTGCTGTTTGTGGTTGTGAGGTCACTTGTGTCTCTGTGCCTGCTAGGCCAGTGCTAGGTGCGTGGCTGCTGGTTGTGGTTGTGAGGTCAGTGGTGGCTCAGTGCCTGCTAGGCCAGTGCTAGGTGCGTGGCTGCTGGTTGTGGTTGTGAGGTCAGTGGTGGCTCAGTGCCTGCTAGGCCAGTGCTAGGTGCGTGGCTGCTGTTTGTGGTTGTGAGGTCACTTGTGTCTCTGTGCCTGCTAGGCCAGTGCTAGGTGCGTGGCTGCTGGTTGTGGTTGTGAGGTCAGTGGTGGCTCAGTGCCTGCTAGGCCAGTGCTAGGTGCGTGGCTGCTGGTTGTGGTTGTGAGGTCACTTGTGTCTCAGTGTCTGCTAGGCCAGTGCTAGGTGCGTGGCTGCTGTTTTCAGTTGTGAGGTCAGTGGTGGCTCAGTGCCTGCTAGGCCAGTGCTAGGTGCGTGTGTGCTGTTTGTGGTTGTGAGGTCAGTGGTGGCTCAGTGCCTGCTAGGCCAGTGCTAGGTGCGTGGCTGCTGTTTGTGGTTGTGAGGTCAGTGGTGGCTCAGTGCCTGCTAGGCCAGTGCTAGGTGCGTGGCTGCTGGTTGTGGTTGTGAGGTCAGTGGTGGCTCAGTGCCTGCTAGGCCAGTGCTAGGTGCGTGGCTGCTGGTTGTGGTTGTGAGGTCAGTGGTGGCTCAGTGCCTGCTAGGCCAGTGCTAGGTGCGTGGGTGCTGTTTGTGGTTGTGAGGTCAGTGGTGGCTCAGTGCCTGCTAGGCCAGTGCTAGGTGCGTGGCTGCTGTTTGTGGTTGTGAGGTCAGTGGTGGCTCAGTGCCTGCTAGGCCAGTGCTAGGTGCGTGGCTGCTGTTTGTGGTTGTGAGGTCACTTGTGTCTCTGTGCCTGCTAGGCCAGTGATAGGTGCGTGGCTGCTGTTTGTGGTTGTGAGGTCAGTGGTGGCTCAGTGCCTGCTAGGCCAGTGCTAGGTGCGTGGCTGCTGGTTGTGGTTGTGAGGTCAGTGGTGGCTCAGTGCCTGCTAGGCCAGTGCTAGGTGCGTGGGTTCTGTTTGTGGTTGTGAGGTCAGGGGTGGCTCAGTGCCTGCTAGGCCAGTGCTAGGTGCGTGGCTGCTGTTTGTGGTTGTGAGGTCAGTGGTGGCTCAGTGCCTGCTAGGCCAGTGCTAGGTGCGTGGCTGCTGTTTGTGGTTGTGAGGTCACTTGTGTCTCTGTGCCTGCTAGGCCAGTGCTAGGTGCGTGGCTGCTGTTTGTGGTTGTGAGGTCAGTGGTGGCTCAGTGCCTGCTAGGCCAGTGCTAGGTGCGTGGCTGCTGTTTGTGGTTGTGAGGTCACTTGTGTCTCAGTGCCTGCTAGGCCAGTGCTAGCTGCGTGGCTGCTGTTGGTGGTTGTGAGGTCAGTGGTGGCTCAGTGCCTGCTAGGCCAGTGCTAGGTGCGTGGGTGCTGTTGGTGGTTGTGAGGTCAGTGGTGGCTCAGTGCCTGCTAGGCCAGTGCTAGGTGCGTGGGTGCTGTTGGTGGTTGTGAGGTCAGTGGTGGCTCAGTGCCTGCTAGGCCAGTGCTAGGTGCGTGGCTGTGTTTGTGGTTGTGAGGTCACTTGTGTCTCAGTGTCTGCTAGGCCAGTGCTAGGTGCGTGGTTGCTGTTTTCAGTTGTGAGGTCAGTGGTGGCTCAGTGCCTGCTAGGCCAGTGCTAGGTGCGTGGCTGCTGTTTGTGGTTGTGAGGTCAGTGGTGGCTCAGTGCCTGCTAGGCCAGTGCTAGGTGCGTGGCTGCTGTTTGTGGTTGTGAGGTCAGTGGTGCCTCTGTGCCTGCTAGGCCAGTGATAGGTGCGTGGCTGCTGTTTGTGGTTGTGAGGTCAGTGGTGGCTCAGTGCCTGCTAGGCCAGTGCTAGGTGCGTGGCTGCTGGTTGTGGTTGTGAGGTCAGTGGTGGCTCAGTGCCTGCTAGGCCAGTGCTAGGTGCGTGGGTGCTGTTTGTGGTTGTGAGGTCAGTGGTGGCTCAGTGCCTGCTAGGCCAGTGCTAGGTACGTGGCTGCTGGTTGTGGTTGTGAGGTCAGTGGTGGCTCAGTGCCTGCTAGGCTAGTGCTAGGTGTGTGGGTGCTGTTTGTGGTTGTGAGGTCAGTGGTGGATCAGTGCCTGCTAGGCCAGTGCTAGGTGCGTGGGTGCTGTTTGTAGTTGTGAGGTCAGTGGTGTCTCAGTGCCTGCTAGGCCAGTGCTAGGTGCGTGGCTGCTGGTTGTGGTTTTGAGGTCAGTGGTGGCTCAGTGCCTGCTAGGCCAGTGCTAGGTGCGTGGCTGTGTTTGTGGTTGTGAGGTCAGTGGTGGCTCAGTGCCTGCTAGGCCAGTGCTAGGTGCGTGGCTGCTGTTTTTGGTTGTGAGGTCAGTGGTGGCTCAGTGCCTGCTAGGCCAGTGCTAGGTGCGTGGCTGTGTTTGTGGCTGTGAGGTCAGTGGTGGCTCAGTGCCTGCTAGGCCAGTGCTAGGTGGGTGGCTGCTGTTTGTGGTTGTGAGGTCAGTGGTGGCTCAGTGCCTGCTAGGCCAGTGCTAGGTGCGTGGCTGTGTTTGTGGTTGTGAGGTCAGTGGTGGCTCAGTGCCTGCTAGGCCAGTGCTAGGTGCGTGGTTGCTGTTTTCAGTTGTGAGGTCAGTGGTGGCTCAGTGCCTGCTAGGCCAATGCTAGGTGCGTGGGTGCTGTTGGTGGTTGTGAGGTCAGTGGTGGCTCAGTGCCTGCTAGGCCAGTGCTAGGTGCGTGGCTGCTGTTTTCAATTGTGAGGTCAGTGGTGGCTCAGTGCCTGCTAGGCCAGTGATAGGTGCGTGGCTGCTGTTTGTGGTTGTGAGGTCAGTGGTGGCTCAGTGCCTGCTAGGCCAGTGCTAGGTGCGTGGGTGCTGTTTGTGGTTTTGAGGTCAGTGGTGGCTCAGTGCCTGCTAGGCCAGTGCTAGGTGCGTGGGTGCTGTTGGTGGTTGTGAGGTCAGTGGTGGCTCAGTGCCTGCTAGGCCAGTGCTAGGTGCGTGGGTGCTGTTTGTGGTTGTGAGGTCAGTGGTGGCTCAGTGCCTGCTAGGCCAGTGCTAGGTGCGTGGGTGCTGTTTGTGGTTGTGAGGTCAGTGGTGGCTCAGTGCCTGCTAGGCCAGTGCTAGGTGCATGGCTGCTGTTTGTGGTTGTGAGGTCAGTGGTGGCTCAGTGCCTGCTAGGCCAGTGCTAGGTGCGTGGGTGCTGTTTGTGGTTGTGAGGTCACTTGTGTCTCAGTGCCTGCTAGGCCAGTGCTAGGTGCGTGGCTGCTGTTTGTGGTTGTGAGGTCAGTGGTGCCTCTGTGCCTGCTAGGCCAGTGCTAGGTGCGTGGCTGCTGTTTGTGGTTGTGAGGTCAGTGGTGTCTCAGTGCCTGCTAGGCCAGTGCTAGGTGCGTGGCTGTGTTTGTGGTTGTGAGGTCACTTGTGTCTCAGTGCCTGCTAGGCCAGTGCTAGGTGCGTGGGTGCTGTTGGTGGTTGTGAGGTCAGTGGTGGCTCAGTGCCTGCTAGGCCAGTGCTAGGTGCGTGGCTGCTGTTTGTGGTTGTGAGGTCAGTGGTGGCTCAGTGCCTGCTAGGCCAGTGCTAGGTGCGTGGGTGCTGTTTGTGGTTGTGAGGTCAGTGGTGGCTCAGTGCCTGCTAGGCCAGTGCTAGGTGCGTGGGTGCTGTTTGTGGTTGTGAGGTCAGTGGTGGCTCAGTGCCTGCTAGGCCAGTGCTAGGTGCGTGGGTGCTGTTTGTGGTTGTGAGGTCAGTGGTGGCTCAGTGCCTGCTAGGCCAGTGCTAGGTGCGTGGCTGCTCTTTTCAATTGCGAGGTCACTTGTGTCTCAGTGCCTGCTAGGCCAGTGCTAGGTGCGTGGCTGCTGTTTGTGGTTGTGAGGTCACTTGTGTCTCAGTGCCTGCTAGGCCAGTGCTAGGTGCGTGGCTGCTGTTTGTGGTTGTGAGGTCAGTGGTGTCTCAGTGCCTGCTAGGCCAGTGCTAGGTGCGTGGATGCTGTTTGTGGTTTTGAGGTCAGTGGTGTCTCAGTGCCTGCTAGGCCAGTGCTAGGTGCGTGGGTGCTGTTTGTGGTTGTGAGGTCAGTGGTGCCTCTGTGCCTGCTATGCCAGTGCTAGGTGCGTGGCTGCTGTTTGTGGTTGTGAGGTCAGTGGTGGCTCAGTGCCTGCTAGGCCAGTGATAGGTGCGTGGCTGCTCTTTGTGGTTGTGAGGTCAGTGGTGGCTCAGTGCCTGCTAGGCCAGTGCTAGGTGCGTGGCTGCTGTTGGTGGTTGTGAGGTCAGTGGTGTCTCAGTGCCTGCTAGGCCAGTGCTAGGTGCGTGGCTGTGTTTGTGGTTGTGAGGTCAGTGGTGGCTCAGTGCCTGCTAGGCCAGTGCTAGGTGCGTGGCTGCTGTTTGTGGTTGTGAGGTCAGTGGTGGCTCAGTGCCTGCTAGGCCAGTGCTAGGTGCGTGGCTGCTGGTTGTGGTTGTGAGGTCAGTGGTGGCTCAGTGCCTGCTAGGCCAGTGCTAGGTGCGTGGGTGCTGTTTGTGGTTGTGAGGTCAGTGGTGGCTCAGTGCCTGCTAGGCCAGTGCTAGGTGCGTGGCTGCTGTTTGTGGTTGTGAGGTCACTTGTGTCTCTGTGCCTGCTAGGCCAGTGCTAGGTGCGTGGCTGCTGTTTTCAATTGTGAGGTCAGTGGTGGCTCAGTGCCTGCTAGGCCAGTGCTAGGTGCGTGGCTGCTGTTTGTGGTTGTGAGGTCACTTGTGTCTCTGTGCCTGCTAGGCCAGTGCTAGGTGCGTGGCTGCTGTTTTCAATTGTGAGGTCAGTGGTGGCTCAGTGCCTGCTAGGCTAGTGCTAGGTGCGTGGTTGCTGTTGGTGGTTGTGAGGTCAGTGGTGGCTCAGTGCCTGCTAGGCCAGTGCTAGGTGCGTGGATGCTGTTTGTGGTTGTGAGGTCAGTGGTGGCTCAGTGCCTGTTAGGCCAGTGCTAGGTGCGTGGCTGCTGTTTGTGGTTGTGAGGTCAGTGGTGGCTCAGTGCCTGCTAGGCCAGTGCTAGGTGCGTGGGTGCTGTTGGTGGTTGTGAGGTCAGTGGTGGCTCAGTGCCTGCTAGGCCAGTGCTAGGTGCGTGGGTGCTGTTGGTGGTTGTGAGGTCAGTGGTGGCTCAGTGCCTGCTAGGCCAGTGCTAGGTGCGTGGCTGTGTTTGTGGTTGTGAGGTCACTTGTGTCTCAGTGTCTGCTAGGCCAGTGCTAGGTGCGTGGTTGCTGTTTTCAGTTGTGAGGTCAGTGGTGGCTCAGTGCCTGCTAGGCCAGTGCTAGGTGCGTGGCTGCTGTTTGTGGTTGTGAGGTCAGTGGTGGCTCAGTGCCTGCTAGGCCAGTGCTAGGTGCGTGGCTGCTGTTTGTGGTTGTGAGGTCACTTGTGTCTCTGTGCCTGCTAGGCCAGTGATAGGTGCGTGGCTGCTGTTTGTGGTTGTGAGGTCAGTGGTGGCTCAGTGCCTGCTAGGCCAGTGCTAGGTGCGTGGCTGCTGTTTGTGGTTGTGAGGTCAGTGGTGGCTCAGTGCCTGCTAGGCCAGTGCTAGGTGGGTGGCTGCTGTTTGTGGTTGTGAGGTCAGTGGTGGCTCAGTGCCTGCTAGGCCAGTGCTAGGTGCGTGGCTGCTGTTTGTGGTTGTGAGGTCAGTGGTGGCTCAGTGCCTGCTAGGCCAGTGCTAGGTGCGTGGCTGCTGTTTGTGGTTGTGAGGTCACTTGTGTCTCTGTGCCTGCTAGGCCAGTGCTAGGTGCGTGGCTGCTGTTTGTGGTTGTGAGGTCAGTGGTGGCTCAGTGCCTGCTAGGCCAGTGCTAGGTGCGTGGCTGCTGTTTGTGGTTGTGAGGTCACTTGTGTCTCAGTGCCTGCTAGGCCAGTGCTAGCTGCGTGGCTGCTGTTGGTGGTTGTGAGGTCAGTGGTGGCTCAGTGCCTGCTAGGCCAGTGCTAGGTGCGTGGCTGCTGTTTTCAGTTGTGAGGTCAGTGGTGGCTCAGTGCCTGCTAGGCCAGTGCTAGGTGCGTGGGTGCTGTTGGTGGTTGTGAGGTCACTTGTGTCTCTGTGCCTGCTAGGCCAGTGCTAGGTGCGTGGTTGCTGTTTGTGGTTGTGAGGTCAGTGGTGGCTCAGTGCCTGCTAGGCCAGTGCTAGGTGCGTGGCTGCTGTTTGTGGTTGTGAGGTCAGTGGTGGCTCAGTGCCTGCTAGGCCAGTGCTAGGTGCGTGGGTGCTGTTTGTGGTTGTGAGGTCAGTGGTGGCTCAGTGCCTGCTAGGCCAGTGCTAGGTGCGTGGCTGCTCTTTTCAATTGCGAGGTCACTTGTGTCTCAGTGCCTGCTAGGCCAGTGCTAGGTGCGTGGGTGCTGTTTGTGGTTGTGAGGTCACTTGTGTCTCTGTGCCTGCTAGGCCAGTGCTAGGTGCGTGGCTGCTGTTGGTGGTTGTGAGGTCAGTGGTGGCTCAGTGCCTGCTAGGCCAGTGCTAGGTGCGTGGCTGCTGTTTGTGGTTGTGAGGTCAGTGGTGGCTCAGTGCCTGCTAGGCCAGTGCTAGGTGCGTGGGTGCTGTTTGTGGTTGTGAGGTCAGTGGTGTCTCAGTGCCTGCTAGGCCAGTGCTAGGTGCGTGGCTGTGTTTGTGGTTGTGAGGTCACTTGTGTCTCTGTGCCTGTTAGGCCAGTGCTAGGTGCGTGGCTGCTGTTTGTGGTTGTGAGGTCAGTGGTGGCTCAGTGCCTGCTAGGCCAGTGCTAGGTGCGTGGGTGCTGTTGGTGGTTGTGAGGTCAGTGGTGGCTCAGTGCCTGCTAGGCCAGTGCTAGGTGCGTGGCTGTGTTTGTGGTTGTGAGGTCAGTGGTGTCTCAGTGCCTGCTAGGCCAGTGCTAGGTGCGTGGTTGCTGTTTTCAGTTGTGAGGTCAGTGGTGGCTCAGTGCCTGCTAGGCCAGTGCTAGGTGCGTGGCTGCTGTTTGTGGTTGTGAGGTCAGTGGTGGCTCAGTGCCTGCTAGGCCAGTGCTAGGTGTGTGGCTGCTGGTTGTGGTTGTGAGGTCAGTGGTGGCTCAGTGCCTGCTAGGCCAGTGCTAGGTGCGTGGCTGCTGTTGGTGGTTGTGAGGTCACTTGTGTCTCTGTGCCTGCTAGGCCAGTGCTAGGTGCGTGGTTGCTGTTTGTGGTTTTGAGGTCAGTGGTGGCTCAGTGCCTGCTAGGCCAGTGCTAGGTGCGTGGCTGCTGTTTGTGGTTGTGAGGTCAGTGGTGGCTCAGTGCCTGCTAGGCCAGTTCTAGGTGCGTGGGTGCTGTTTGTGGTTGTGAGGTCAGTGGTGGCTCAGTGCCTGCTAGGCCAGTGCTAGGTGCGTGGCTGCTCTTTTCAATTGCGAGGTCACTTGTGTCTCAGTGCCTGCTAGGCCAGTGCTAGGTGCGTGGGTGCTGTTTGTGGTTGTGAGGTCAGTGGTGGCTCAGTGCCTGCTAGGCCAGTGCTAGGTGCGTGGCTGCTGTTTGTGGTTGTGAGGTCAGTGGTGGCTCAGTGCCTGCTAGGCCAGTGCTAGGTGCGTGGCTGCTGTTTGTGGTTGTGAGGTCAGTGGTGGCTCAGTGCCTGCTAGGCCAGTGCTAGGTGCGTGGCTGCTGTTTGTGGTTGTGAGGTCAGTGGTGGCTCAGTGCCTGCTAGGCCAGTGCTAGGTGCGTGGCTGCTGTTTGTGGTTGTGAGGTCACTTGTGTCTCTTTGCCTGCTAGGCCAGTGATAGGTGCGTGGCTGCTGTTTGTGGTTGTGAGGTCAGTGGTGGCTCAGTGCCTGCTAGGCCAGTGCTAGGTGCGTGGCTGCTGTTTGTGGTTGTGAGGTCAGTGGTGTCTCAGTGCCTGCTAGGCCAGTGCTAGGTGCGTGGGTGCTGTTTGTGGTTGTGAGGTCAGTGGTGGCTCAGTGCCTGCTAGGCCAGTGCTAGGTGCGTGGCTGCTGTTTGTGGTTGTGAGGTCAGTGGTGGCTCAGTGCCTGCTAGGCCAGTGCTAGGTGCGTGGCTGCTGTTTTCCATTGTGAGGTCAGTGGTGGCTAAGTGCCTGCTAGGCCAGCGCTAGGTGCGTGGCTGCTGTTTGTGGTTGTGAGGTCAGTGGTGTCTCAGTGCCTGCTAGGCCAGTGCTAGGTGGGTGGCTGCTGTTTGTGGTTGTGAGGTCACTTGTGTCTCAGTGCCTGCTAGGCCAGTGCTAGGTGCGTGGCTGCTGTTTGTGGTTGTGAGGTCAGTGGTGGCTCAGTGCCTGCTAGGCCAGTGCTAGGTGCGTGGCTGCTGTTTTCAGTTGTGAGGTCAGTGGTGGCTCAGTGCCTGCTAGGCCAGTGCTAGGTGCGTGGCTGCTGTTGGTGGTTGTGAGGTCAGTGGTGGCTCAGTGCCTGCTAGGCCAGTGCTAGGTGCGTGGGTGCTGTTTGTGGTTGTGAGGTCAGTGGTGGCTCAGTGCCTGCTAGGCCAGTGCTAGGTGCGTGGCTGCTGTTTGTGGTTGTGAGGTCAGTGGTGGCTCAGTGCCTGCTAGGCCAGTGCTAGGTGCGTGGCTGCTGTTTTCCATTGTGAGGTCAGTGGTGGCTAAGTGCCTGCTAGGCCAGCGCTAGGTGCGTGGCTGCTGTTTGTGGTTGTGAGGTCAGTGGTGTCTCAGTGCCTGCTAGGCCAGTGCTAGGTGGGTGGCTGCTGTTTGTGGTTGTGAGGTCACTTGTGTCTCAGTGCCTGCTAGGCCAGTGCTAGGTGCGTGGCTGCTGTTTGTGGTTGTGAGGTCAGTGGTGGCTCAGTGCCTGCTAGGCCAGTGCTAGGTGCGTGGCTGCTGTTTTCAGTTGTGAGGTCAGTGGTGGCTCAGTGCCTGCTAGGCCAGTGCTAGGTGCGTGGCTGCTGTTGGTGGTTGTGAGGTCAGTGGTGGCTCAGTGCCTGCTAGGCCAGTGCTAGGTGCGTGGGTGCTGTTTGTGGTTGTGAGGTCACTTGTGGCTCAGTGCCTGCTAGGCCAGTGCTAGGTGCGTGGGTGCTGTTTGTGGTTGTGAGGTCCCTTTACATCTGTGCCTGCTAGGCCAGTGCTAGGTGCTTGGCTGCTGTTTGTGGTTGTGAGGTCAGTGGTGGCTCAGTGCCTGCTAGGCCAGTGCTAGGTGCGTGGCTGCTCTTGGTGGTTGTGAGGTCAGTGGTGGCTCAGTGCCTGCTAGGCCAGTGCTAGGTGCGTGGCTGCTGTTTTCAATTGTGAGGTCCCTTGTGGCTCAGTGCCTGCTAGGCCAGTGCTAGGTGTGTGGCTGCTGTTTGTGGTTGTGAGGTCAGTGGTGGCTCAGTGCCTGCTAGGCCAGTGCTAGGTGCGTGGCTGCTGGTTGTGGTTGTGAGGTCAGTGGTGGCTCAGTGCCTGCTAGGCCAGTGCTAGGTGCGTGGGTGCTGTTTGTGGTTGTGAGGTCAGTGGTGGCTCAGTGCCTGCTAGGCCAGTGCTAGGTGCATGGCTGCTGTTTGTGGTTGTGAGGTCAGTGGTGGCTCAGTGCCTGCTAGGCCAGTGCTAGGTGCGTGGGTTCTGTTTGTGGTTGTGAGGTCACTTGTGTCTCAGTGCCTGCTAGGCCAGTGCTAGGTGCGTGGCTGCTGTTTGTGGTTTTGAGGTCAGTGGTGTCTCAGTGCCTGCTAGGCCAGTGCTAGGTGCGTGGCTGCTGTTTGTGGTTGTGAGGTCAGTGGTGCCTCTGTGCCTGCTAAGCCAGTGCTAGGTGCGTGGGTGCTGTTTGTGGTTGTGAGGTCAGTGGTGTCTCAGTGCCTGCTAGGCCAGTGCTAGGTGCGTGGCTGTGTTTGTGGTTGTGAGGTCACTTGTGTCTCAGTGCCTGCTAGGCCAGTGCTAGGTGCGTGGGTGCTGTTGGTGGTTGTGAGGTCAGTGGTGGCTCAGTGCCTGCTAGGCCAGTGCTAGGTGCGTGGGTGCTTTTTGTGGTTGTGAGGTCAGTGGTGGCTCAGTGCCTGCTAGGCCAGTGCTAGGTGCGTGGCTGCTGTTTGTGGTTGTGAGGTCAGTGGTGGCTCAGTGCCTGCTAGGCCAGTGCTAGGTGCGTGGCTGCTGTTTGTGGTTGTGAGGTCAGTGGTGGCTCAGTGCCTGCTAGGCCAGTGCTAGGTGCGTGGCTGCTGTTTGTGGTTGTGAGGTCACTTGTGGCTCAGTGCCTGCTAGGCCAGTGCTAGGTGCGTGGGTGCTGTTTGTGGTTGTGAGGTCACTTGTGGCTCAGTGCCTGCTAGGCCAGTGCTAGGTGCGTGGCTGCTCTTTTCAATTGTGAGGTCAGTGGTGGCTCAGTGCCTGCTAGGCCAGTGCTAGGTGCGTGGGTGCTGTTTTGAACTGTGAGGTCAGTGGTGGCTCAGTGCCTGCTAGGCCAGTGCTAGGTGGGTGGCTGCTGTTGGTGGTTTTGAGGTCAGTGGTGGCTCAGTGCCTGCTAGGCCAGTGCTAGGTGCGTGGCTGTGTTTGTGGTTGTGAGGTCACTTGTGTCTCTGTGCCTGCTAGGCCAGTGCTAGGTGCGTGGCTGCTGTTGGTGGTTGTGAGGTCAGTGGTGGCTCAGTGCCTGCTAGGCCAGTGCTAGGTGCGTGGCTGCTGTTTGTGGTTGTGAGGTCAGTGGTGGCTCAGTGCCTGCTAGGCCAGTGCTAGGTGCATGGGTGCTGTTTGTGGTTGTGAGGTCAGTGGTGTCTCAGTGCCTGCTAGGCCAGTGCTAGGTGCGTGGCTGTGTTTGTGGTTGTGAGGTCACTTGTTTCTCTGTGCCTGTTAGGCCAGTGCTAGGTGCGTGGCTGCTGTTTGTGGTTGTGAGGTCAGTGGTGGCTCAGTGCCTGCTAGGCCAGTGCTAGGTGCGTGGGTGCTGTTGGTGGTTGTGAGGTCAGTGGTGGCTCAGTGCCTGCTAGGCCAGTGCTAGGTGCGTGGCTGCTGTTTTCAATTGTGAGGTCCCTTGTGGCTCAGTGCCTGCTAGGCCAGTGCTAGGTGTGTGGCTGCTGTTTGTGGTTGTGAGGTCAGTGGTGGCTCAGTGCCTGCTAGGCCAGTGCTAGGTGCGTGGCTGCTGGTTGTGGTTGTGAGGTCAGTGGTGGCTCAGTGCCTGCTAGGCCAGTGCTAGGTGCTTGGCTGCTGTTTGTGGTTGTGAGGTCAGTGGTGGCTCAGTGCCTGCTAGGCCAGTGCTAGGTGCGTGGCTGTGTTTGTGGTTGTGAGGTCAGTGGTGTCTCAGTGCCTGCTAGGCCAGTGCTAGGTGCGTGGTTGCTGTTTTCAGTTGTGAGGTCAGTGGTGGCTCAGTGCCTGCTAGGCCAGTGCTAGGTGCGTGGGTGCTGTTGGTGGTTGTGAGGTCAGTGGTGTCTCAGTGCCTGCTAGGCCAGTGCTAGGTGCGTGGCTGCTGGTTGTGGTTGTGAGGTCAGTGGTGGCTCAGTGCCTGCTAGGCCAGTGCTAGGTGCGTGGCTGCTGTTGGTGGTTGTGAGGTCACTTGTGTCTCTGTGCCTGCTAGGCCAGTGCTAGGTGCGTGGTTGCTGTTTGTGGTTGTGAGGTCAGTGGTGGCTCAGTGCCTGCTAGGCCAGTGCTAGGTGCGTGGGTGCTGTTGGTGGTTGTGAGGTCAGTGGTGTCTCAGTGCCTGCTAGGCCAGTGCTAGGTGCGTGGCTGCTCTTTTCAATTGCGAGGTCACTTGTGTCTCAGTGCCTGCTAGGCCAGTGCTAGGTGCGTGGCTGCTGTTTGTGGTTGTGAGGTCACTTGTGTCTCAGTGCCTGCTAGGCCAGTGCTAGGTGCGTGGCTGCTGTTTGTGGTTGTGAGGTCAGTGGTGGCTCAGTGCCTGCTAGGCCAGTGCTAGGTGCGTGGCTGCTGTTTGTGGTTGTGAGGTCAGTGGTGCCTCTGTGCCTGCTATGCCAGTGCTAGGTGCGTGGCTGCTGTTGGTGGTTGTGAGGTCAGTGGTGGCTCAGTGCCTGCTAGGCCAGTGCTAGGTGCGTGGCTGCTGGTTGTGGTTGTGAGGTCAGTGGTGGCTCAGTGCCTGCTAGGCCAGTGCTAGGTGCGTGGCTGCTGTTTGTGGTTGTGAGGTCAGTGGTGGCTCAGTGCCTGCTAGGCCAGTGCTAGGTGCGTGGGTGCTGTTTGTGGTTGTGAGGTCAGTGGTGGCTCAGTGCCTGCTAGGCCAGTGCTTGGTGCGTGGCTGCTGTTTGTGGTTGTGAGGTCAGTGGTGTCTCAGTGCCTGCTAGGCCAGTGCTAGGTGCGTGGCTGCTGTTTGTGGTTGTGAGGTCAGTGGTGGCTCAGTGCCTGTTAGGCCAGTGCTAGGTGCGTGGCTGCTGTTTGTGGTTGTGAGGTCAGTGGTGGCTCAGTGCCTGCTAGGCCAGTGCTAGGTGCGTGGGTGCTGTTTGTGGTTGTGAGGTCAGTGGTGGCTCAGTGCCTGCTAGGCCAGTGCTAGGTGCGTGGGTGCTGTTTGTGGTTGTGAGGTCAGTGGTGGCTCAGTGCCTGCTAGGCCAGTGCTAGGTGCGTGGCTGCTCTTTTCAATTGCGAGGTCACTTGTGTCTCAGTGCCTGCTAGGCCAGTGCTAGGTGCGTGGGTGCTGTTTGTGGTTGTGAGGTCACTTGTGTCTCAGTGCCTGCTAGGCCAGTGCTAGGTGCGTGGCTGCTGTTTGTGGTTGTGAGGTCAGTGGTGGCTCAGTGCCTGCTAGGCCAGTGCTAGGTGCGTGGATGCTGTTTGTGGTTGTGAGGTCAGTGGTGCCTCTGTGCCTGCTATGCCAGTGCTAGGTGCGTGGCTGCTGTTGGTGGTTGTGAGGTCAGTGGTGGCTCAGTGCCTGCTAGGCCAGTGCTAGGTGCGTGGCTGCTGTTTGTGGTTGTGAGGTCAGTGGTGGCTCAGTGCCTGCTAGGCCAGTGCTAGGTGCGTGGCTGCTGTTTGTGGTTGTGAGGTCAGTGGTGGCTCAGTGCCTGCTAGGCCAGTGCTAGGTGCGTGGGTGCTGTTTGTGGTTGTGAGGTCAGTGGTGGCTCAGTGCCTGCTAGGCCAGTGCTTGGTGCGTGGCTGCTGTTTGTGGTTGTGAGGTCAGTGGTGTCTCAGTGCCTGCTAGGCCAGTGCTAGGTGCGTGGCTGCTGTTTGTGGTTGTGAGGTCAGTGGTGGCTCAGTGCCTGTTAGGCCAGTGCTAGGTGCGTGGCTGCTGTTTGTGGTTGTGAGGTCAGTGGTGGCTCAGTGCCTGCTAGGCCAGTGCTAGGTGCGTGGGTGCTGTTGGTGGTTGTGAGGTCAGTGGTGGCTCAGTGCCTGCTAGGCCAGTGCTAGGTGCGTGGGTGCTGTTTGTGGTTGTGAGGTCAGTGGTGGCTCAGTGCCTGCTAGGCCAGTGCTAGGTGCGTGGCTGCTGTTTGTGGTTGTGAGGTCACTTGTGTCTCAGTGCCTGCTAGGCCAGTGCTAGGTGCGTGGTTGCTGTTTTCAGTTGTGAGGTCAGTGGTGGCTCAGTGCCTGCTAGGCCAGTGCTAGGTGCGTGGCTGCTGTTTGTGGTTGTGAGGTCAGTGGTGGCTCAGTGCCTGCTAGGCCAGTGCTAGGTGCGTGGTGCTGTTTGTGGTTGTGAGGTCACTTGTGTCTCTGTGCCTGCTAGGCCAGTGATAGGTGCGTGGCTGCTGTTTGTGGTTGTGAGGTCAGTGGTGGCTCAGTGCCTGCTAGGCCAGTGCTAGGTGCGTGGCTGCTGTTTGTGGTTGTGAGGTCAGTGGTGGCTCAGTGCCTGCTAGGCCAGTGCTAGGTGCGTGGCTGCTGTTTGTGGTTGTGAGGTCAGTGGTGGCTCAGTGCCTGCTAGGCCAGTGCTAGGTGCGTGGCTGCTGTTTTCCATTGTGAGGTCAGTGGTGGCTAAGTGCCTGCTAGGCCAGCGCTAGGTGCGTGGCTGCTGTTTGTGGTTGTGAGGTCAGTGGTGGCTCAGTGCCTGCTAGGCCAGTGCTAGGTGCGTGGCTGCTGTTTGTGGTTGTGAGGTCACTTGTGTCTCAGTGCCTGCTAGGCCAGTGCTAGCTGCGTGGCTGCTGTTTGTGGTTGTGAGGTCAGTGGTGGCTCAGTGCCTGCTAGGCCAGTGCTAGGTGCGTGGGTGCTGTTTTCAGTTGTGAGGTCAGTGGTGGCTCAGTGCCTGCTAGGCCAGTGCTAGGTGCGTGGCTGCTGTTGGTGGTTGTGAGGTCAGTGGTGGCTCAGTGCCTGCTAGGCCAGTGCTAGGTGCGTGGGTGCTGTTTGTGGTTGTGAGGTCACTTGTGGCTCAGTGCCTGCTAGGCCAGTGCTAGGTGCGTGGCTGCTGTTTGTGGTTGTGAGGTCCCTTTACATCTGTGCCTGCTAGGCCAGTGCTAGGTGCTTGGCTGCTGTTTGTGGTTGTGAGGTCAGTGGTGGCTCAGTGCCTGCTAGGCCAGTGCTAGGTGCGTGGCTGCTCTTGGTGGTTGTGAGGTCAGTGGTGGCTCAGTGCCTGCTAGGCCAGTGCTAGGTGCGTGGCTGCTGTTTTCAATTGTGAGGTCCCTTGTGGCTCAGTGCCTGCTAGGCCAGTGCTAGGTGTGTGGCTGCTGTTTGTGGTTGTGAGGTCAGTGGTGGCTCAGTGCCTGCTAGGCCAGTGCTAGGTGCGTGGCTGCTGGTTGTGGTTGTGAGGTCAGTGGTGGCTCAGTGCCTGCTAGGCCAGTGCTAGGTGCGTGGGTGCTGTTTTCAATTGTGAGGTCAGTGGTGGCTCAGTGCCTGCTAGGCCAGTGCTAGGTGCATGGCTGCTGTTTGTGGTTGTGAGGTCAGTGGTGGCTCAGTGCCTGCTAGGCCAGTGCTAGGTGCGTGGGTTCTGTTTGTGGTTGTGAGGTCAGTGGTGGCTCAGTGCCTGCTAGGCCAGTGCTAGGTGCGTGGCTGCTGTTTGTGGTTTTGAGGTCAGTGGTGTCTCAGTGCCTGCTACGCCAGTGCTAGGTGCGTGGCTGCTGTTTGTGGTTGTGAGGTCAGTGGTGCCTCTGTGCCTGCTAAGCCAGTGCTAGGTGCGTGGGTGCTGTTTGTGGTTGTGAGGTCAGTGGTGTCTCAGTGCCTGCTAGGCCAGTGCTAGGTGCGTGGCTGTGTTTGTGGTTGTGAGGTCACTTGTGTCTCAGTGCCTGCTAGGCCAGTGCTAGGTGCGTGGGTGCTGTTGGTGGTTGTGAGGTCAGTGGTGGCTCAGTGCCTGCTAGGCCAGTGCTAGGTGCGTGGGTGCTTTTTGTGGTTGTGAGGTCACTTGTGTCTCAGTGCCTGCTAGGCCAGTGCTAGGTGCGTGGCTGCTGTTTGTGGTTGTGAGGTCAGTGGTGGCTCAGTGCCTGCTAGGCCAGTGCTAGGTGCGTGGCTGCTGTTGGTGGTTGTGAGGTCAGTGGTGGCTCAGTGCCTGCTAGGCCAGTGCTAGGTGCGTGGCTGCTGTTTGTGGTTGTGAGGTCACTTGTGGCTCAGTGCCTGCTAGGCCAGTGCTAGGTGCGTGGGTGCTGTTTGTGGTTGTGAGGTCACTTGTGGCTCAGTGCCTGCTAGGCCAGTGCTAGGTGCGTGGCTGCTCTTTTCAATTGTGAGGTCAGTGGTGGCTCAGTGCCTGCTAGGCCAGTGCTAGGTGCGTGGGTGCTGTTTTGAACTGTGAGGTCAGTGGTGGCTCAGTGCCTGCTAGGCCAGTGCTAGGTGGGTGGCTGCTGTTGGTGGTTTTGAGGTCAGTGGTGGCTCAGTGCCTGCTAGGCCAGTGCTAGGTGCGTGGCTGTGTTTGTGGTTGTGAGGTCAGTGGTGGCTCAGTGCCTGCTAGGCCAGTGCTAGGTGCGTGGCTGCTGTTTGTGGTTGTGAGGTCAGTGGTGGCTCAGTGCCTGCTAGGCCAGTGCTAGGTGCGTGGCTGCTGTTTGTGGTTGTGAGGTCAGTGGTGGCTCAGTGCCTGCTAGGCCAGTGCTAGGTGCGTGGGTGCTGTTTGTGGTTGTGAGGTCAGTGGTGGCTCAGTGCCTGCTAGGCCAGTGCTAGGTGCGTGGCTGCTGTTTGTGGTTGTGAGGTCAGTGGTGGCTCAGTGCCTGCTAGGCCAGTGCTAGGTGCGTGGCTGTGTTTGTGGTTGTGAGGTCACTTGTGTCTCTGTGCCTGTTAGGCCAGTGCTAGGTGCGTGGCTGCTGTTTGTGGTTGTGAGGTCAGTGGTGGCTCAGTGCCTGCTAGGCCAGTGCTAGGTGCGTGGGTGCTGTTGGTGGTTGTGAGGTCAGTGGTGGCTCAGTGCCTGCTAGGCCAGTGCTAGGTGCGTGGCTGCTGTTTTCAATTGTGAGGTCCCTTGTGGCTCAGTGCCTGCTAGGCCAGTGCTAGGTGTGTGGCTGCTGTTTGTGGTTGTGAGGTCAGTGGTGGCTCAGTGCCTGCTAGGCCAGTGCTAGGTGCGTGGCTGCTGTTTGTGGTTGTGAGGTCAGTGGTGGCTCAGTGCCTGCTAGGCCAGTGCTAGGTGCGTGGGTGCTGTTTGTGGTTGTGAGGTCAGTGGTGGCTCAGTGCCTGCTAGGCCAGTGCTAGGTGCATGGCTGCTGTTTGTGGTTGTGAGGTCAGTGGTGGCTCAGTGCCTGCTAGGCCAGTGCTAGGTGCGTGGGTTCTGTTTGTGGTTGTGAGGTCACTTGTGTCTCAGTGCCTGCTAGGCCAGTGCTAGGTGCGTGGCTGCTGTTTGTGGTTTTGAGGTCAGTGGTGTCTCAGTGCCTGCTAGGCCAGTGCTAGGTGCGTGGCTGCTGTTTGTGGTTGTGAGGTCAGTGGTGCCTCTGTGCCTGCTAAGCCAGTGCTAGGTGCGTGGGTGCTGTTTGTGGTTGTGAGGTCAGTGGTGTCTCAGTGCCTGCTAGGCCAGTGCTAGGTGCGTGGCTGTGTTTGTGGTTGTGAGGTCACTTGTGTCTCAGTGCCTGCTAGGCCAGTGCTAGGTGCGTGGGTGCTGTTGGTGGTTGTGAGGTCAGTGGTGGCTCAGTGCCTGCTAGGCCAGTGCTAGGTGCGTGGGTGCTTTTTGTGGTTGTGAGGTCACTTGTGTCTCAGTGCCTGCTAGGCCAGTGCTAGGTGCGTGGCTGCTGTTGGTGGTTGTGAGGTCAGTGGTGGCTCAGTGCCTGCTAGGCCAGTGCTAGGTGCGTGGCTGCTGTTTGTGGTTGTGAGGTCACTTGTGGCTCAGTGCCTGCTAGGCCAGTGCTAGGTGCGTGGGTGCTGTTTGTGGTTGTGAGGTCACTTGTGGCTCAGTGCCTGCTAGGCCAGTGCTAGGTGCGTGGCTGCTCTTTTCAATTGTGAGGTCAGTGGTGGCTCAGTGCCTGCTAGGCCAGTGCTAGGTGCGTGGGTGCTGTTTTGAACTGTGAGGTCAGTGGTGGCTCAGTGCCTGCTAGGCCAGTGCTAGGTGCGTGGCTGTGTTTGTGGTTGTGAGGTCAGTGGTGGCTCAGTGCCTGCTAGGCCAGTGCTAGGTGCGTGGTTGCTGTTTGTGGTTGTGAGGTCAGTGGTGGCTCAGTGCCTGCTAGGCCAGTGCTAGGTGCGTGGGTGCTGTTTGTGGTTGTGAGGTCAGTGGTGTCTCAGTGCCTGCTAGGCCAGTGCTAGGTTCGTGGCTGTGTTTGTGGTTGTGAGGTCACTTGTGTCTCTGTGCCTGTTAGGCCAGTGCTAGGTGCGTGGCTGCTGTTTGTGGTTGTGAGGTCAGTGGTGGCTCAGTGCCTGCTAGGCCAGTGCTAGGTGCGTGGGTGCTGTTGGTGGTTGTGAGGTCAGTGGTGGCTCAGTGCCTGCTAGGCCAGTGCTAGGTGCGTGGCTGCTGTTTTCAATTGTGAGGTCCCTTGTGGCTCAGTGCCTGCTAGGCCAGTGCTAGGTGTGTGGCTGCTGTTTGTGGTTGTGAGGTCAGTGGTGGCTCAGTGCCTGCTAGGCCAGTGCTAGGTGCTTGGCTGCTGTTTGTGGTTGTGAGGTCAGTGGTGGCTCAGTGCCTGCTAGGCCAGTGCTAGGTGCGTGGCTGTGTTTGTGGTTGTGAGGTCAGTGGTGTCTCAGTGCCTGCTAGGCCAGTGCTAGGTGCGTGGTTGCTGTTTTCAGTTGTGAGGTCAGTGGTGGCTCAGTGCCTGCTAGGCCAGTGCTAGGTGCGTGGCTGCTGTTTGTGGTTGTGAGGTCAGTGGTGGCTCAGTGCCTGCTAGGCCAGTGCTAGGTGCGTGGCTGCTGGTTGTGGTTGTGAGGTCAGTGGTGGCTCAGTGCCTGCTAGGCCAGTGCTAGGTGCGTGGCTGCTGTTTTCAGTTGTGAGGTCAGTGGTGGCTCAGTGCCTGCTAGGCCAGTGCTAGGTGGGTGGCTGCTGTTGGTGGTTTGGAGGTCAGTGGTGGCTCAGTGCCTGCTAGGCCAGTGCTAGGTGCGTGGCTGCTGTTTGTGGTTTTAGGTCACCTGTGTCTCAGTGCCTGCTAGGCCAGTGCTAGGTGCGTGGGTGCTGTTGGTGGTTGTGAGGTCAGTGGTGTCTCAGTGCCTGCTAGGCCAGTGCTAGGTGCGTGGCTGTGTTTGTGCTTGTGAGGTCACTTGTATCTCTGTGCCTGCTAGGCCAGTGCTAGGTGCGTGGGTGCTGTTTGTGGTTGTGAGGTCAGTGGTGGCTCAGTGCCTGCTAGGCCAGTGCTAGGTGCGTGGGTGCTGTTTGTGGTTGTGAGGTCAGTGGTGTCTCAGTGCCTGCTAGGCCAGTGCTAGGTGCGTGGCTGCTGTTTGTGGTTGTGAGGTCAGTGGTGGCTCAGTGCCTGCTAGGCCAGTGCTAGGTGCGTGGCTGCTGTTTTCAATTGTGAGGTCAGTGGTGGCTCAGTGCCTGCTAGGCCAGTGCTAGGTGCGTGGCTGCTGTTTGTGGTTGTGAGGTCAGTGGTGGCTCAGTGCCTGCTAGGCCAGTGCTAGGTGCGTGTGTGCTGTTTGTGGTTGTGAGGTCAGTGGTGGCTCAGTGCCTGCTAGGCCAGTGCTAGGTGCGTGGCTGCTGGTTGTGGTTGTGAGGTCAGTGGTGGCTCAGTGCCTGCTAGGCCAGTGCTAGGTGCGTGGGTGCTGTTGGTGGTTGTGAGGTCAGTGGTGGCTCAGTGCCTGCTAGGCCAGTGCTAGGTGCGTGGCTGCTGTTTTCAATTGTGAGGTCCCTTGTGGCTCAGTGCCTGCTAGGCCAGTGCTAGGTGTGTGGCTGCTGTTTGTGGTTGTGAGGTCAGTGGTGGCTCAGTGCCTGCTAGGCCAGTGCTAGGTGGGTGGCTGCTGTTTGTGGTTGTGAGGTCAGTGGTGGCTCAGTGCCTGCTAGGCCAGTGCTAGGTGCGTGGCTGTGTTTGTGGTTGTGAGGTCAGTGGTGGCTCAGTGCCTGCTAGGCCAGTGCTAGGTGCGTGGGTGCTGTTTGTGGTTGTGAGGTCAGTGGTGTCTCAGTGCCTGCTAGGCCAGTGCTAGGTGCGTGGCTGCTGTTTGTGGTTGTGAGGTCAGTGGTGTCTCAGTGCCTGCTAGGCCAGTGCTAAGTGCGTGGCTGCTGTTTGTGGTTGTGAGGTCAGTGGTGGCTCAGTGCCTGCTAGGCCAGTGCTAGGTGCGTGGCTGCTGTTTGTGGTTGTGAGGTCACTTGTGTCTCTGTGCCTGTTAGGCCAGTGCTAGGTGCGTGGCTGCTGTTTGTGGTTGTGAGGTCAGTGGTGGCTCAGTGCCTGCTAGGCCAGTGCTAGGTGGGTGGCTGCTGTTTGTGGTTGTGAGGTCAGTGGTGGCTCAGTGCCTGCTAGGCCAGTGCTAGGTGCGTGGCTGCTGTTTGTGGCTGTGAGGTCAGTGGTGGCTCAGAGCCTGCTAGGCCAGTGCTAGGTGCGTGGGTGCTGTTTTCAATTGTGAGGTCAGTGGTGGCTCAGTGCCTGCTAGGCCAGTGCTAGGTGCGTGGCTGCTGTTTGTGGTTGTGAGGTCAGTGGTGGCTCAGTGCCTGCTAGGCCAGTGCTAGGTGCGTGGGTGCTGTTGGTGGTTGTGAGGTCAGTGGTGGCTCAGTGCCTGCTAGGCCAGTGCTAGGTGCGTGGCTGCTCTTTTCAATTGCGAGGTCACTTGTGTCTCTGTGCCTGCTAGGCCAGTGCTAGGTGCGTGGCTGCTGTTTGTGGTTGTGAGGTCACCTGGGTCTCAGTGCCTGCCAAACCAGTGCTAGGTGCGTGGCTGCTGTTTGTGGTTGTGAGGTCACTTGTGTCTCAGTGCCTGCTAGGCCAGTGCTAGGTGCGTGGCTGCTCTTTTCAATTGCGAGGTCACTTGTGTCTCTGTGCCTGCTAGGCCAGTGCTAGGTGCGTGGCTGCTGTTTGTGGTTGTGAGGTCACCTGGGTCTCAGTGCCTGCCAAACCAGTGCTAGGTGCGTGGGTGCTGTTTGTGGTTGTGAGGTCACTTGTGTCTCAGTGCCTGCTAGGCCAGTGCTAGGTGTGTGGCTGCTGTTTTCAATTGTGAGGTCAGTGGTGGCTCAGTGCCTGCTAGGCAAGTGCTAGGTGTGTGGCTGCTGTTTGTGGTTGTGAGGTCAGTGGTGGCTCAGTGCCTGCTAGGCCAGTGCTGGGTGCATGGTTGCTGTTTGTGGTTGTGAGGTCAGTGGTGGCTCAGTGCCTGCTAGGCCAGTGCTAGGTGTGTGGCTGCTGTTTTCAGTTGTGAGGTCAGTGGTGGCTCAGTGCCTGCTAGGCCAGTGCTAGGTGCGTGGCTGCTCTTTTCAATTGCGAGGTCACTTGTGTCTCAGTGCCTGCTAGGCCAGTGCTAGGTGCGTGGCTGCTGGTTGTGGTTGTGAGGTCAGTGGTGGCTCAGTGCCTGCTAGGCCAGTGCTAGGTGCGTGGGTGCTGTTTGTGGTTGTGAGGTCAGTGGTGGCTCAGTGCCTGCTAGGCCAGTGCTAGGTGCGTGGCTGCTGTTTGTGGTTGTGAGGTCAGTGGTGGCTCAGTGCCTGCTAGGCCAGTGCTAGGTGCGTGGCTGCTCTTTTCAATTTCGAGGTCACTTGTGTCTCAGTGCCTGCTAGGCCAGTGCTAGGTGCTTGATTGCTGTTTTCAATTGTGAGGTCAGTGGTGTCTCAGTGCCTGCTAGGCCAGTGCTAGGTGCGTGGCTGCTGTTTTCAATTGTGAGGTCAGTGGTGGCTCCGTGCCTGCTAGGCCAGTGCTAGGTGCGTGGCTGCTGTTGGTGGTTGTGAGGTCAGTGGTGTCTCAGTGCCTGCTAGGCCAGTGCTAGATGCGTGGCTGCTCTTTTCAATTGCGAGGTCACTTGTGTCTCAGTGCCTGCTAGGCCAGTGCTAGGTGCGTGGCTGCTGTTTTCAATTGTGAGGTCACCTGTGTCTCAGTGCCTGCTAGGCCAGTGCTAGGTGCGTGGGTGCTGTTTGTGGTTGTGAGGTCACTTGTGTCTCAGTGCCTGCTAGGCCAGTGCTAGGTGTGTGGGTGCTGTTTGTGGTTGTGAGGTCAGTGGTGGCTCAGTGCCTGCTAGGCCAGTGCTAGGTGCGTGGGTGCTGTTTGTGGTTGTGAGGTCAGTGGTGGCTCAGTGCCTGCTAGGCCAGTGCTAGGTGCGTGGCTGCTGTTTTCAATTGTGAGGTCAGTGGTGGCTCAGTGCCTGCTAGGCCAGTGCTGGGTGCGTGGTTGCTGTTGGTGGTTGTGAGGTCAGTGGTGGCTCAGTGCCTGCTAGGCCAGTGCTAGGTGGGTGGCTGCTGTTTGTGGTTGTGAGGTCAGTGGTGGCTCAGTGCCTGCTAGGCCAGTGCTAGGTGCGTGGTTGCTGTTTTCAATTGTGAGGTCACTTGTGACTCAGTGCCTGCTAGGCCAGTGCTAGGTGCGTGGTTGCTGTTTTCAATTGTGAGGTCAGTGGTGGCTCAGTGCCTGCTAGGCCAGTGCTAGGTGCGTGGGTGCTGTTTGTGGTTGTGAGGTCAGTGGTGGCTCAGTGCCTGCTAGGCCAGTGCTAGGTGCGTGGCTGCTGTTTGTGGTTGTGAGGTCAGTGGTGGCTCAGTGCCTGCTAGGCCAGTGCTAGGTGCGTGGCTGCTGTTTGTGGCTGTGAGGTCAGTGGTGGCTCAGTGCCTGCTAGGCCAGTGCTAGGTGCGTGGCTGCTCTTTTCAATTGCGAGGTCACTTGTGGATCAGTGCCTGCTAGGCCAGTGCTAGGTGCGTGGCTGCTGTTTGTGGCTGTGAGGTCAGTGGTGTCTCACTGCCTGCTAGGCCAGTGCTAGGTGCGTGGTTGCTGTTTGTGGTTGTGAGGTCAGTGGTGGCTCAGTGCCTGCTAGGCCAGTGCTAGGTGCGTGGATGCTGTTTTCAACTGTGAGGTCAGTGGTGGCTCAGTGCCTGCTAGGCCAGTGCTATGTGCGTGGCTGCTGTTTGTGGTTGTGAGGTCAGTGGTGGCTCAGTGCCTGCTAGGCCAGTGCTAGGTGCGTGGGTGCTGTTTGTGGTTGTGAGGTCAGTGGTGGCTCAGTGCCTGCTAGGCCAGTGCTAGGTGCGTGGGTGCTGTTTGTGGTTGTGAGGTCAGTGGTGGCTCAGTGCCTGCTAGGCCAGTGCTAGGTGCGTGGCTGCTGTTGGTGGTTGTGAGGTCAGTGGTGTCTCAGTGCCTGCTAGGCCAGTGCTAGGTGCGTGGCTGCTGTTTGTGGTTGTGAGGTCAGTGGTGGCTCAGTGCCTGCTAGGCCAGTGCTAGGTGCGTGGCTGCTGTTTGTGGTTGTGAGGTCAGTGGTGGCTCAGTGCCTGCTAGGCCAGTGCTAGGTGGGTGGCTGCTGTTTGTGGTTGTGAGGTCAGTGGTGGCTCAGTGCCTGCTAGGCCAGTGCTAGGTGCGTGGGTGCTGTTTGTGGCTGTGAGGTCAGTGGTGGCTCAGTGCCTGCTAGGCCAGTGCTAGGTGCGTGGCTGCTGTTTTCAATTGTGAGGTCATTGGTGGCTCAGTGCCTGCTAGGCCAGTGCTAGGTGCGTGGCTGCTGTTTGTGGTTGTGAGGTCAGTGGTGGCTCAGTGCCTGCTAGGCCAGTGCTAGGTGCGTGGCTGCTGTTTCTGGTTGTGAGGTCAGTGGTGGCTCAGTGCCTGCTAGGCCAGTGCTAGGTGCGTGGCTGCTGTTTGTGGTTGTGAGGTCAGTGGTGGCTCAGTGCCTGCTAGGCCAGTGCTAGGTGCGTGGTTGCTGTTTTCAATTGTGAGGTCACTTGTGTCTCAGTGCCTGCTAGGCCAGTGCTAGGTGCGTGGCTGCTGTTTTCAATTGTGAGGTCAGTGGTGGCTCAGTGCCTGCTAGGCCAGTGCTAGGTGCGTGGCTGCTGTTTTCAATTGTGAGGTCAGTGGTGGCTCCGTGCCTGCTAGGCCAGTGCTAGGTGCGTGGCTGCTGTTGGTGGTTGTGAGGTCAGTGGTGTCTCAGTGCCTGCTAGGCCAGTGCTAGATGCGTGGCTGCTCTTTTCAATTGCGAGGTCACTTGTGTCTCAGTGCCTGCTAGGCCAGTGCTAGGTGCGTGGCTGCTGTTTTCAATTGTGAGGTCACCTGTGTCTCAGTGCCTGCTAGGCCAGTGCTAGGTGCGTGGGTGCTGTTTGTGGTTGTGAGGTCACTTGTGTCTCAGTGCCTGCTAGGCCACTGCTAGGTGCGTGGGTGCTGTTTGTGGTTGTGAGGTCAGTGGTGGCTCAGTGCCTGCTAGGTCAGTGCTAGGTGCGTGGGTGCTGTTTGTGGTTGTGAGGTCAGTGGTGGCTCAGTGCCTGCTAGGCCAGTGCTAGGTGCGTGGCTGCTGTTTTCAATTGTGAGGTCAGTGGTGGCTCAGTGCCTGCTAGGCCAGTGCTGGGTGCGTGGTTGCTGTTGGTGGTTGTGAGGTCAGTGGTGGCTCAGTGCCTGCTAGGCCAGTGCTAGGTGGGTGGCTGCTGTTTGTGGTTGTGAGGTCAGTGGTGGCTCAGTGCCTGCTAGGCCAGTGCTAGGTGCGTGGTTGCTGTTTTCAATTGTGAGGTCACTTGTGACTCAGTGCCTGCTAGGCCAGTGCTAGGTGCGTGGTTGCTGTTTTCAATTGTGAGGTCAGTGGTGGCTCAGTGCCTGCTAGGCCAGTGCTAGGTGCGTGGGTGCTGTTTGTGGTTGTGAGGTCAGTGGTGGCTCAGTGCCTGCTAGGCCAGTGCTAGGTGCGTGGCTGCTGTTTGTGGTTGTGAGGTCAGTGGTGGCTCAGTGCCTGCTAGGCCAGTGCTAGGTGCGTGGCTGCTGTTTGTGGCTGTGAGGTCAGTGGTGGCTCAGTGCCTGCTAGGCCAGTGCTAGGTGCGTGGCTGCTCTTTTCAATTGCGAGGTCACTTGTGGATCAGTGCCTGCTAGGCCAGTGCTAGGTGCGTGGCTGCTGTTTGTGGCTGTGAGGTCAGTGGTGTCTCACTGCCTGCTAGGCCAGTGCTAGGTGCGTGGTTGCTGTTTGTGGTTGTGAGGTCAGTGGTGGCTCAGTGCCTGCTAGGCCAGTGCTAGGTGCGTGGATGCTGTTTTCAACTGTGAGGTCAGTGGTGGCTCAGTGCCTGCTAGGCCAGTGCTATGTGCGTGGCTGCTGTTTGTGGTTGTGAGGTCAGTGGTGGCTCAGTGCCTGCTAGGCCAGTGCTAGGTGCGTGGCTGCTGTTTGTGGTTGTGAGGTCAGTGGTGGCTCAGTGCCTGCTAGGCCAGTGCTAGGTGCGTGGCTGCTGTTTGTGGTTGTGAGGTCAGTGGTGGCTCAGTGCCTGCTAGGCCAGTGCTAGGTGCGTGGCTGCTGTTGGTGGTTGTGAGGTCAGTGGTGTCTCAGTGCCTGCTAGGCCAGTGCTAGGTGCGTGGGTGCTGTTTTCAATTGTGAGGTCAGAGGTGGCTCAGTGCCTGCTAGGCCAGTGCTAGGTGCGTGGCTGCTGTTTGTGGTTGTGAGGTCACTTGTGTCTCAGTGCCTGCTAGGCCAGTGCTAGGTGCGTGGTTGCTGTTTGTGGTTGTGAGGTCAGTGGTGGTTCAGTGCCTGCTAGGCCAGTGCTAGGTGCGTGGATGCTGTTTTCAACTGTGAGGTCAGTGGTGGCTCAGTGCCTGCTAGGCCAGTGCTAGGTGCGTGGATGCTGTTTGTGGCTGTGAGGTCAGTGGTGGCTCAGTGCCTGCTAGGCCAGTGCTAGGTGCGTGGGTGCTGTTTGTGGTTGTGAGGTCACTTGTGTCTCAGTGCCTGCTAGGCCAGTGCTAGGTGCGTGGCTGCTGTTTGTGGTTGTGAGGTCAGTGGTGGCTCAGTGCCTGCTAGGCCAGTGCTAGGTGTGTGGGTGCTGTTTGTGGTTGTGAGGTCAGTGGTGGCTCAGTGCCTGCTAGGCCAGTGCTAGGTGCGTGGCTGCTGTTTTCAGTTGTGAGGTCAGTGGTGGCTCAGTGCCTGCTAGGCCAGTGCTAGGTGCGTGGCTGCTGTTTTCAATTGTGAGGTCACTTGTGTCTCAGTGCCTGCTAGGCCAGTGCTAGGTGCGTGGCTGCTGGTTGTGGTTGTGAGGTCAGTGGTGGCTCAGTGCCTGCTAGGCCAGTGCTAGGTGCGTGGCTGCTGTTGGTGGTTGTGAGGTCAGTGGTGGCTCAGTGCCTGCTAGGCCAGTGCTAGGTGCGTGGCTGCTGTTTGTGGTTGTGAGGTCAGTGGTGGCTCAGTGCCTGCTAGGCCAGTGCTAGGTGCGTGGCTGCTGTTTGTGGTTGTGAGGTCAGTGGTGGCTCAGTGCCTGCTAGGCCAGTGCTAGGTGCGTGGGTGCTGTTTGTGGTTGTGAGGTCAGTGGTGGCTCAGTGCCTGCTAGGCCAGTGCTAGGTGCGTGGCTGCTGTTTGTGGTTGTGAGGTCAGTGGTGGCTCAGTGCCTGCTAGGCCAGTGCTAGGTGCGTGGCTGCTGTTTTCAATTGTGAGGTCAGTGGTGTCTCAGTGCCTGCTAGGCCAGTGCTAGGTGCGTGGCTGCTGGTTGTGGTTGTGAGGTCAGTGGTGGCTCAGTGCCTGCTAGGCCAGTGCTAGGTGCGTGGCTGCTGTTTGTGGTTGTGAGGTCAGTGGTGGCTCAGTGCCTGCTAGGCCAGTGCTAGGTGCGTGGCTGCTCTTTTCAATTGCGAGGTCACTTGTGCCTCAGTGCCTGCTAGGCCAGTGCTAGGTGCGTGGGTGCTGGTTGTGGTTGTGAG